>NC_056679.1:72776887-73094387 GCF_018350215.1 Panthera leo | reverse complement strand
ACACATGGATCCATGGATGCTATTATCCACTGCAACCAATATAAATAAGCTCTTCGCTTTCTTTTTCCAGGTGAAGATGCCAGATGTGGAGTTTTTCGTTAATCTGGGAGACTGGCCTTTGGAAAAAAAGAAATCCACCTCGCACATCCATCCAATCTTTTCCTGGTGTGGCTCCACGGATTCCAAGGATATCGTGATGCCTACCTACGACCTGACTGACTCTGTTCTAGAAACCATGGGCCGGTGAGAGATGGGTCTAAGATGACCCAGAGCCTTGGTGAGTTCTTTCCCAGCAGCCTTTGCAATGTGACGGTTTGGGAGGAAAATCTGTTGCACTTTTTGTCTTCCAGAGTAAGTCTGGATATGATGTCTGTGCAAGCTAACACAGGTCCTCCCTGGGAAAGCAAGAACTCCACCGCTGTCTGGAGAGGGCGAGACAGTCGCAAAGAGAGACTGGAACTGGTTAAGCTCAGCAGGAAACACCCAGAACTTATAGACGCTGCCTTCACCAACTTCTTCTTCTTTAAACATGATGAAAGCCTATATGGTCCTATCGTGAAACACATTTCATTTTTTGATTTCTTCAAGGTATGACATCAATTGTGTCCAATCCTTTCTGTTTTTCCAAATGTCTTCATTTGGGGGAAGGAAACTGAGGCCTATAAATTCTAGGGGGTGAAAGAGGTGAGCACAAAATTTAGCGAACATCAAGGCATGAGGCCCTGAGGACCACTTTGGCAGCGTGAGGGGTACAAGGTACCCAGACCTGACATTAAACATGCATCAAGGGAGGGAGGCCTGGGTGGCTCAGGTGGTTAAGCGTCTGACTCTTGGTTTTGGCTCAGGTCATGATCTCACAGTTCGTGAGTTCAAGCCCCAAATGGGGCTCTGTGCTGATAGTACAGGGCCTGCTTGGGATTCTCTCTCCCTTTCTCTCTCTGCCCCTCCCCTGCTCTCTCTCTCTCTCTCTCTCTCCTTCACTCTCTTTCAAAATAAATACATAAATTTTAAAAATATATGCATCGAGGAAGCTTTGGGCCTGGGTAGGGCTAGAATTTTTTCCCCAACTCACCCTCAAGGTAAGCACATTTCAGCTCCAAATCCTTTCTTATTAATAAATACATGTATGTGATTTTACAAATTCTTCTCCCCAGAGCATCGTAACAGTCTAAAGAAGAGATAAACCAAGTATCTCACATCAGACTTTCTGATGGGGAAGTGTCTTGAAACCCATGCAAATGATCTGCCTGGGAATCCTGGAGATTAGGGAGACCTTTCTGTGTCTAAAATGTGGACTGCTCTTTTTTCCTGTGGAGGGATCCTTTTTCTAACTCCTTCTTCTAGGCAGTGGGACGCTGCCCTATTCTCTAAACCACTAAGTGGTTTTTTGTTGTTTTTTTTTTTTTTAAGTTTATTTATTTTGAGAAAGAGAGAGCAAGCGGGGTAGGGGTGGGGGGTGGGGGTGGGGGGAGAGAATCCCAAGCAGGCTCCATGCTGTCAACACAGCTGACACAGGGCTCAAACCCACAAACCACGAGATCATGACCTGAGCCGAAGTCAAGAGTCAGACGCTCAACCTACTGAGCCCCCCAGGTGCCCCTAAGCCACTAAGTGGTTTTTAAAGACCCATGTCATGGAATGAAAGGTGGACAAAAGGTACTCACCTGTCCTCGGAATGTGGGAAGGTAAGTGATTCGTCAGCTCTGTCTGCACCTGTGGCCAGGTTTTCTTTGGATAGGTTCCATGGCAGCAGGAAGTCCTAAATAAGGCCGTAAGTTGAATTGTCATCACTCCCTCCGTATGCATTTCACAAAGACTTGTGAAAGAAAGAGAGGTTGCCAGCCATCCCTCATCAGTGGGCGTTGTGCCAGGCCTTTGCACTTGCTACAGCTAGAGAGTAATTGTTACCATGGCTCTAGGCATATTTGTATTCATAGCTGCTCTTGCATTTACGCTTGTTAATTTTCTCAAGACTTGTGTGTGGCCATCTGATGTTTAAAAGGTATGGTTGGGGCACCTGGGTGGCTCAGTCAGTGAAGCGTCTGATTCTTGATTTCTACTCAGGTTATGATCTCACAGTTGTGTGATTGAGCCCCGCATAAGACTCCACACTGAGCATGGAGCCTGCTTGGGATATTCTCTCTCTCTCTCTCTCTCTGCCCCTCTCCCACTCTCTCTCTCTTAAAAAAAAATTAAAAGGTACGGTTAATATGGCATAGGCTACCATGCTTAGGTGCTCATACGTGATCAGTAAAGTATTCGAGGGATTACAAAATCACGATAAGCCTATCTTTCCTAGGTTGTGGCCTTTGGACAGCAGTCTTAGTATTGTATTGTCTGCTCTAATGTTAGACTTGTGGCCCCCTTGTGAAATTTGGGAGAGCATCACAATAAGCCTTTAGCTCTAGGCCAGGTGTCCATATGATAGCACTTACTCCATGGCCAAGGCAGAGGGCAAAATCTGGCCAGTTCGTGTCTGCCAATGATGAGGCTTCAAGTGCGGAAAGAGGAGGGAGTAAAGAGAGTGGAGAAGGGAAGTGTGATGGAGGCTTCTCTTCTGTTTTTCAGCACAAGTACCAAATAAACGTTGATGGCACTGTCGCAGCGTATCGCCTGCCGTACCTCCTCGTCGGTGACAGTGTTGTGCTGAAGCAGGACTCCATCTACTACGAGCACTTTTACAATGAGCTGCAGCCATGGAAGCACTACATTCCAGTGAAAAGCAACCTGAGCGATCTCCTGGAAAAACTTAAATGGGCAAAAGATCATGACGAAGAGGTAAGGTCAGTCTCTCCTGCCTCACCGTCATGGGCTCGTTTTAAATGTCTTGTGCCCGAAGAGCATCCCGGATGCTGAGCCATACACCCTTCCCTCTCAGTGGGAGGCCGCCCCCCCCCCCCAGGGTAGCACATCTGTCCCCCTCAGGGTGAACGCTGGCATGGGGTCTGGATTAACTGTCCACTCTGCACTTGAGATAAAAAGCTAGAGGTTGGCCTTGAGGATGCTCTCTCTTTTTTCAGTCAGGTTGATCAGAGCCTCAGGCACTGCCTCCCCTTTACTAACAATATGAAAATGTTCAAACGGGCAGGAAGAAAAAGTTCCTGCAGGATTGCATGAAGTAAACTTCAGGCAAATTGCTGAGAATTGTTAAGGCAGTTAAGCTTTGTCTTGCATTTACTTTACAAAGTCATTGTTACCTCATTTAATGTGTGCCTTCTCTTTGCAAGAGAGGCTTCATTCTAGAAGGTCCAGTATGATTCCTCAAACTTTCAACTCTAAAAAAAAAAACCTCCCTTTAATTTGAACGTACTGTTGTTAAATGTTCCCTTTACCACATAACACTACCCTCAAAGATTTTTCCTGCCATTGTCCCAGGATACATGTACCCTGAAGATCAGTTTGCATATGTGTGCACGGGGAAAAAAACATGTTTCATTAAGGGACTTTGTGTTGTCATTGTTCCCACAGGCAAAGAAGATAGCAAAAGCAGGACAGGAATTTGCAAGAAATAATCTCATGGGCGATGACATATTCTGTTATTATTTTAAACTTTTCCAGGTCAGTATTTTCTAAGAAAACAGACATACTATTTGCATTGGGCATGTTAAGAGCAAATAACATTTCACATAATAGTTTCTAAAAGTATATTAATATAAAGAGATACATACACTTCTCTGTGGGCAAAAACCAGGGACCAACATCAAATCATAAAGAAAATAGTACAAACCCGACATTAGCTAGACAAGAATGCTACAACATTATGGGGAAAGTATTTATGTTAGCACTCTGTATTGTGTGGTTAAGAAATTGGCCTCTGATCCTGCCAAGTTATTGTGCATGGATCTGTATTTTCTCTTTGTACAATCTTTTTTTTTTTAATTTTTTTTAGTATTTATTTTTGAGAGAGGAGAGTGCGAGTGGGGGGTGGGGGGGTGCCAGAGAGAGAGGGAGACACAGAATCAGAAGCAGGGTCCAGGCTCTGAGCTGTCAGCACAGAGCCTGACGTGCGGCTCAAACCCACAAATTGTGAGATCGTGACCTGAGCCAAAGTCAGAGGCTTACCAGCTTAACCAACTGAGCCACCCAGGCGCCCCTGCTCTTTGTACAATCTTGCCGCTGCTTTACCATTTCTTTGTCTAAACAGTGCCCAGTGTCTTCTGACCTATACTGCTGACTCCATATGAGCCATGGCTTCTCTTGGAAACTGTTTTCATGGGCCTAAGCATTTAGGGATTATAATCAAAGTATATCTGACAACTTAAAAAGGTATTTTTAAAAAATGCAGTAGTTAAAAAAATTAAAGATAATAAAAACTTTAAAAAAGGCAGTAGTTAAAAAAATTAAAGATAATAAAAACTTTAAAAAATGCAGTAGTTAAAAAAATTAAAGATAAAAAAATAAAAAATGCAGTAGTAACAAGTAATTTCCTAATGATACTACTAGATCTAAATTAAGATTTTTTTTAATCTCAAAATTGCAGGTATTGAGCCCCAAATCTTGGACTCCACTCCAGAACAGTTGATCTGTTTCTAGTCTGCACTGGCTCCTCCCTCTTTCTAACCTTCCCAGGGGCTGGTGAAGGGACGGAGAGGGTGAAGTGGAAGATTTACTGTCTGAATCCCTCAAGGTCCACAGGCTTGTGCTCACTCATTCGGATTACATTTCCTAGAGCATCATCACCTGGCCCAGAGCCTAACACACAGCAGGCGGATGATAGATCAAGGTGGTGGCCGAGCTGTGCAAGCCATGGTGGAAATATGTTCTAGCCTCAAATTCCCAGTCTAGGGCAGACCGTGTGCACAATTATTTTCACTTCAAGGCAGAAGCTGGCAAAACCAAAACCGTACAAGTCATATAAATGATGGGGGCACCTGGGTGGCTCAGTTAAGCATCTGACTTTGGCTCAGGTCATGATCTCAATTTGTGAGTTTGTGAGTTTGAGCCCTGAGTGGCGGCTCTCTGCTGTCAGCACAGAGCTCGCTTCGGATTCTCTGCCCCGCCCCTCCTCTGCCCCTCCCCTTCTCTCTGCCCCTCCCCCCCCCACAGGGTTGTCTCTCTCTCAAAAAAATAAATAAATAAATACATTAAAAATAAATAAATGAAGGATAGAATAAGGAGAGGTGCAGTAGCAATCAGCAGCCGGTGTCCAAAGGACAGCCACCTCTCAGAAACTCTGTTATTGGGGGTTTAAGGGGAGTATGATGAATTTTGCTTCTCACAACTTGACACGTATGAATTAAAAGGACCATATCCTAGCAAATTCCACTGTATCTGATTTGGTGGATGTGCTCCCAGTTACAAAAGGCACACTTCTGATTTGTTGCTTCCACAGGAATATGCCAATTTGCAAGTGAGTGAGCCCCAAATCCGAGAGGGCATGCAGAGGGTAGAAGCACAGACTGAAGATGACCTCTTTCCTTGCACGTGCCATAGGAGACAGGTAACCCGAACCGGCAGTGGCAGAGCAAGAACTAGTCTTGTTCCAAGTCCTCATCCGTCCCTTCAGTCCTTCAGTCAGGCAGCCACTATTTGAGCTTCTCTGGGGGCCTGCCTACCCTTCAGTCTACCGAGGGGCAGATGCCATGGGAACAACATGGCCAGAGAAAGGGCACCGAGATGCAGGTAGGGGAGAAGTCCAGGAGCCCCCGGCAAAGTGGAGGAGAGCCTTTTTTTAACGCGAGAATTCACATGGCCTTTGAATAGATGTTTATAATTTTAAAAGTGTTTTCACATGTGTCACGGGAGATGGCTTTGGCAAAACTCATCATCTCAGTTTAGAGATGAAAAACATATGACCATGATTATTCATATATTACCAGATTATGCATTTAAGAGCAATCTCTGTTCATACCACCAATATATACTGATTTCATTAACAAATGGTAGATTTACACAGACTTGTAAGGCTAAAAGGACCTTTTAAGGGGGGCGCCTGGCTGGGTCAGTCAGTGGAGTGTGCGACTCTTCATCTTGGGGTTGTGAGTTTGAGGCCCATGTTGGGCACAGAGCCTACTAAAATATTTTTTAAAAATTTAAAAAAAAAAAAAAAAAGGACTTAGGGGTCACCCAGGAAATGCCTTCATCTTACGGTTATAAAAACGAAGCCTAAAGAAGAATTTAGCTCATAACCACCCAGCTGGATTATAGCAAGGCTAGGACCAAGAACTAGTCTCCATCACCAGATTGTGTGCCTGGTTGTGTGTAAAGACATGATGTGGCAGGGGAGGGTTGTTTTGATTGTAATGCTTTTTGTTTGAATGAATATATACTATATAAATTGTAGTGTATATCTCTATACTCTATGTATACATATATGTTACATAAATATATACATATGTAATATATTGGCTTGACATTATTTTAAGCAATGTCATCATGTCTCTAAAAGAACAAACTCAAAACTGTGGTATTGTGACCAAAAATGAGAAGGCAGATTTGGCAGTTATCATGCCTGACTCACAGGGGGCTTGAAACGAATTAAGTGACCGCTATCCAGTGGTATGATAGAATCAGTTTATATAAGCTCACTGTCTGTTACATATTAGGAATTTTGCACACTAGTTAATTTCTGGTACCTTGGAATCTGCCTGGTGAGGGAGAGTCACCATGACAACAGCAGGTGCTACAAATCAGTTTTGGTTATTTCGTTTTTTTGTTTGGGGTGCAGACTTGCCACTAAGTAACTAACCAACCCCCTCACCCCCACCCAGAAACAGTTCTTCATCAGTGTTAACGCTTGTCAGTGCTGGAAGTTCATTAAATTAGTTAAAGCCATTGACAAAAAACAAAAAAAAAAACTTGCTAGACTTCAGGGCACCGGCCTGGCTCAGTCAGCAGAGCTTGCAACTCTTGATCTTGGATTGACCCCACATTGGGTGTAGAGATTACTTAAAAAATAAATTAAATGCTTAAAAAATAAAATCTTTTAAAAATTTTCCAGAATTGAAATGTACCTGCTCATGAAATTTGTGATTTGGTATCACAACACTTCTGTTGGCTCCAAATGAAACTGGGCGGCTTCCTTTCTCCAGTCCTCTTTTTTTATTTTTTATCTTTGAGTGATGCTGGGGAGTGCCAACACTGACCAGTGGACTTAGAGGCTTCGTTAAGTTCCTCCTCCTTGTCTGCTGTAGCCCTTCACTGATAAGATACATAACACAAAGCCCTTTACAGTAATGCAAATACTTACATGTTTGTGTTCCCCATCAGCAGTCCGATAAAACACAATGTGACTTTCCCCAGGAGGGATTCCGAGCATAGTCCCAGGCCCTACAAACCTTTAGCGCCCACTTGCCTTTTTCGCTGCTTCCACCTTTAGGGGAAAATAATTAATAGACTAACGTAAGTTATCTTGACGGGTATAAGACTTCTTGATGGCACTAAATATTTTGCTTCTTAATTGCAGACCAAAGATGAACTCTGATGTGCAAAATACCTTCCCTTCAAATAATGGTGCTCTGAAGTCTCTTTTTAACTGACATAGAGGAATGTTTTTTAAATATTGATTCTGTGGACAATATAAAGTCTGCTATGTGATTGGATTATGAACATATGTTTCTTCTTCTTATGCAGTATTCCTATGACCATCCTTTAAAGCACAGTTTTAGAATTTTATAATAAAACCACTTTTATTTTAAAGACCTGTGTTGTGCTAATTATTAGCTGTGTTTGGACCGTGGAGCGGTACACAGAGGGAGTCTGGGCCCTGGCCTCCGTGTCGAGCATCACAGCAGCCACCACCTACGTGCACGCATGTTTTATATGACAAAGCAGTGAGCTGCTGTCTGCATGCCACTGTTATTTTGGACATTTCATCCACCGTGACCAAACATAATTCCAAAAAATACACCTAATAAGGCCTGCATCTGCAATCTAGATTCTTGCCACTTCCCAGTATGCATCTTACAGTCCAGCAAAACCAGCTGGACTGTTCTGTCCGTTCCTTGTTTCTTACCTTCTTTGGTTATTTTTTCTCTTGGTCTGGAGTGCCATGACTCTCTTCTGGCTCAGTGACCGTCTGGTGCACATCTCTGAAATCACTCCTCCAAATCTCTGCATCTGCATACTTGAACCACTGTAGTTACCTGCCGGTGTTAGTGATCTCATCATTACCAGACTTTAAGCAGAGATTTGACTGCAGAGACCATGATCTTCCACATCATCTAAAAGGGTGCCCACAACTAGAAAAGCTCAATGAATATCAAATTGGTGAATACCAAAAATCACTGAAATGTGATTACGAATTAAAAACAGGCTAAAAAGCCTAACACTGAACCATAATATAATGTCGTGTAAATTTCTTTACCTAATGGTCTCCCTTCCATCTATCTTCAAGTTAAATAATCTATTGTATTTTTTTTTTTTTTTACGTTGTGGAATGTATCCTATGCACAGAAGACTATAAAACATGTATCTGCATTTTGAAAATAATTGTAAGAAAACACCCATGTAATTATTGTCAAAGATTCTTTGTTTGGCCAAGGTTTAGTCAAGTTCCTGAGGCTTCAAGGGCCATCTGGGCACTTCCTTATAAAATACGGTTTCAGCAAAAACTCTGCTGAGTCCATTTAGTAAGAATCCCCATCCTCCACATCCAATCACTCTTGGTATCTATTCGGGTTCCTGGTCCTCAACTATCCCCCCTAGGTGATTGATCAGATTGGCCTGTCCTTAGCAGGAATCCTGTTGGCTCAGATTTGCCAGAATCCCTCCAATAACCCCGATGTTTCCTCTTAGTAATTTTCTATCCACTGACCTCCACCCTGCTCCTTGGCTGTAAATCCCCACTTTTACGCACTGTATTTGGAATTGAGCTGGTTCTATACTGAGATCTCTTCCCCGATTGCAATGGTCCTGAGTAACATTTTTTTTTTTTTTACCACTTTACTGTCTAGCTCTGATTTGCTTGGATATTACCACTCAGGTTCAGAAATGGAACACTGCTGTTCCTTAGAAGCTCCCCCTGTCTCTCCCCCTATTATCTCCCACTCACTTGCTCCCATGTGGCCAATATTGTGATGGTTGTGATCATCTTTTCCTTGTACAGTAAAATCTTGGTTTGGGAGCATAATTCACTCCAGAAACATGCTTGTAATCCAAAGCACTTGTATGTCAAAGCGAACTTCAAGAACCATTGGCTCAGTTGTGATCATGTGACATTTGGCATCACCTAATACTCATACTGCAAGACATTGCCTGTGTATCAAGTTAAAATATATTAGAAATGTTTTCTTGTCTTGTGGAACACTCACAAAACAAGTTACTCGCAATCCAAGGTTTTACTGTACTTATTTATAGTTTTACCACCTACACATTCCTCCCTAAGCAATGTAGTTGAATTTTCTTTTTGTAAATTGATCTAAATGGAATCATACTGAACATATTGTTGTCATTACTTGCCTGTTGAAGCACAGAGTGGCAGCACATTCGTTTATATATGTAGGCAGTATTTCATTGTATCAGTAGGATTCCTCTTTTAGCCATTCTGTTACACATGGACTTTTGGGTTGTTTCCATTTTTGACAATTCTAATCAAAGCTACTATGGGCATTCTTATTCATGTCTCCTGATTACATCAGCTTTGGAATAAAATTACTGGGTTATAGAGTATATATGTCTGCAACTTTGCTAGATAATGTCAACTTTCCAACTTGATTGTCCCAATTTACATTCTCCAGCAACAGGATTTCCAGTTGCTGTACCTCCTTGCTAACACTTGCTGTTATCAGACTTTGAAATTTTTTGCTAATCTGGGGTAAAACGGTAACTTACTATGTTTTGATTTTCATGCTGACCATCTTTTCATGTGCTCACAAGCCATTTGTGTTGTGTTTCCTACTTTTTTTTTTATTTGTTTATTTACTTACTTTAGTTCATTTCCCTACTAAGTTGTTTGACTTCCTGATAGATTCATAGAAGTGTATTTTAGAGCAAGTACTTTGTTGATTGACTCAGCTGCATAATTCTTACTTTGTGGCATGTCTTAGATTCTTCTGGCAGTGTTTTTTCATGTTCAAAGGATGATGATTTTTTTCTTTCACAATTGAGTTTTTATCGGTTGTGCTGAGGACCAGTAAGACATCTCAATTTGTACACAATTCCTAACATACATATCAAAAATCTAAAAAAATCATATAGTTGTGATTCTTTTCTAAGTTATTCCAGTGACTTTCCAGCTTAAACTTTGGAGGCAAATTTTCCTTAACAATATATCAAGTATCAATATCTTCAAATGTTGACACACTGTTACATTATTAAGTCCCATTAATTCACAATTTAATATCATATACACTACATACACAGATTTATAATCCTGCACAGCACATTAATAAAGTTACTAGGAAAACCAACCAAGATGTTACAGAACTTACAAAATTCTGACAGGGAGAGTCAAGATCAAGGAGTGGTTTTCTTTAGGAAACAATTTTTTTTTTAATGTTCAAGACATATTAAATGCATGACAGACTCCCAATTGCCATTCAATATGCTTTGTACTGTAGAATATAAAAACTACCCCATCTGTGAAATGTTGAGCTGATACCCAAGGCAGTCAAAGCCTCCCATATTCAATACCCCAATATTTTCTGATTGTACCAAAAAATAAATAAATAACAAGAAAATGATTTCACCTCTTTTAAAAAAGCATTGACACTTAAGAAATGAGATGAAGTGGGTGTCTCTCCTTAAAAATGTTTCTAGAGCTACTAAAAAACTTGCATTTATAAAATAGTTGATCAAAGTACTCCTCTGGATTGTACAAGAAGGGGGACAGGATGACTGATAAGACATGGTACGTATGATATTAATCAGACGTAGCTTCTTTCCCTCCTGCTTCATCAGGGGCTGGAATCTCGTTTTTAGTTTCTCCATTTTCTGCAGGTAAGTCTCTTTCGTTTCTTGGTTAGCCACTTCAGCCTGGTTTCCCTTTGCTCCCCTTTTCCTCTTTGCTTGCACTTTTTTGTCTGAAGATTTATCCCTTCCTGCCTCCTTTTTTGGCTTCATTTCCATCTTTGCAGAAGCAGGTTTGGCTAACAACCTCCCCTCATCTCCTCTTGGACTCCTCCTTCACAGCCCCCTTGGCAGAGCTGGCCTTCCTCTTGGGCATCCTGAGGGCAGGCTGGGCAGGCAGAGAGGCTTCTCGAAACCTAGCTGACTGGCCGCTGCAGGGCCTCCTGGCCCAGAAGATGATTTCAAATAGAGGAATATAGCAATCTTTTCTTTAGTGGCCAGGGCTTTTTGTAACTTGTTTAAGAAATTTTTTTGAATTGCTCCGTCACTAAGCGGGTTTCCTATGTTATTTTCTGTGTACGTTTCTTAGGGCTGCTTTGGCCAATTATTACAAACTGGGTGACTTAAAACAGCGGAAATTTATTCACTCAGAGTTTTGGAGGCCAGAGTCTGAAATCAAGGTGTTGGCAGTTTTGGTTCCTTCTAGGAGCACTCTCTCTCCATGCCTCTCTTCTGGTGGCTTCTAGCTTCTGGTGGCTTCTAGCAATTCTTGGTGCTTCCTGGCTTGTAGACACATCACTCCCATCTCTGCCTGGGTCTTCATAGTGTTCTTCCCCTCTGTGTGTCTCTGTATCTTCTCCTTTTCTGTCTCTTATAAAGACACTAATCATTAGATTTAGGGCCCACCCTAAAAACAGGATGATCTCATGTTGAGAGCTTTAATTATATGTGTAAAGACCTGATTTCTAAGTAGTTACATTTCACAGGTAGGCATGTCAGGACTTGGACATATCTTTTTCTGGTCACTAATAATTCTGCCCACTACCTCTTCTAAAAACATTCCTCTTGAGGGGTGCCTGGGTGCCTCAGTCAGTTAAGCTTCTGACTTCGGCTCAGGTCATGATCTCACAGTTTATGAGTTTGACCCCCGTGTCAGGCTCTGTGCTGACAGCTCAGTCTGGAGCCTACTTCAGATTCTGTCTGTCTGTCTGTCTGTCTCTTTCTCTACCTCTACCCCGCTCACATTCTGTCTCTCTCAAAAATAAATAAACATTAAAAAAATAAAGAAAGGGGCATCTGGGTGGCTCAGTCGGTTGGGCGTCTGACTCCAGGCTCAGGTCCATGAGTTCGAGCCCCACATCAACCTCTGTGCTTGAAAGTGTATGAAATGCATACTTGAGGAATTGAATCTAACAAGAAATGGACAGGACTTTTATAGAGAAAATTATGAAAACTTGAAAAAAAAGCTAATTAAATTGAAAAATATTACATGTTCAGGGATTGGCAAAATCAATATTAAAGATGTTATCTCTCCCCCCAACATGGTATATAGTCAGTGTAATGCCAACCAAAATATGCCCTGCCCCTTTTTATGTGGAACTTTTCAAACTTTTTCTTTAAAAATGTATGGGCCTGAAAAGTACAAGAAAAATTAAACACTCTTGAGGAAGGATGAATTATAAGAACTTTCCCTACTACACAGCAAGACTTTTTATAATGCTATAGTATTCCTCACCATGTGATGTTGGTGCAGGGATAGAAATATAGAACAATAGCAGAATAGTGATACATAAACAGACCCAGACCCACGTGTATGTGGAAACTCTATCTGCAATCAAGAACTGCTGAAAGGTTGGAGAAAGGTTGCACAATGCAGTGCAGGAAGCTAGGATAGGAGGGTGTTAATGATTCTAGTACAAATTCCAATGTGAGGGGTGGTCTCCACACCACAAAGCAATTCTCAGACACAGCTGGGTGTCTTACAATTCAACTCAATTCTGACACTATCTACCTTGAGATAGCATCAGATTCCACAGGTTAAGAGCTTAGTCCCATAAGACTGCCCTCCACTTCAGACTGAAATCCCAAATCCAGGTTGTTACCCTTGCTTCTGACCGATTGGCTGTCTATAAATCATAGATTACCACAACCCCTTCTTTGGGTTCAATTAATTTGCTAGAAAGCCTCACAGAAATCAGGAAACCCGTTTACTCACTAGATTACTGGTTTGTTACAAAGGATATCAAAGGATATTAATTAATAGCTAGATAAAGAAACACATAGGGTGAGATTCCCAACCAAGGAGCTTATGCGCTTGGGCTCAGTGGCCCATGATTCTGGTTCACCAGCCTGGAAACTCTCCAAACCCAGTCCTTTTGGGTTTTTATGGAGGTTTTATTATAGAGGCATGATTGGTCAAATCACTGACCATTAGTGATTGACTCAAGCTCAAACCCCCTCTTCCTTCCCAAAGAGATTGGGGGTGGGGTTAAAAGTTCTAAACCACTAACATGATTTGTTCTCTTGGCAACCATCCTAGCTACTTTACAAAAGTCACCTCATTGCCATAACAAAAGACACATTTATCACTCTCTTAGGAAATTCTAAGGGTTTTAGGAGCTCTGTGCCAGAAATGGGAATTAAGACCGTGTATATATATTTCTTATTAAAATTCACAATATCACAGATACCTATATATGGAAGAAAGCAATTGGATAGCTTGCACACAGCATATCACCAAAGGTCAGTTCTAGGGAGATTAGTGACAAAACACAAAACATAATATTTTTAATCAGCAAAGAGGCTATCTCTATATTATACTAGTAGTAAAAACTTTAGTGGCTGAAATGGCTGAAGAATTATTATTCCCTTCACTTTGTGGCTCTGATGAGTAAAGCCTTAGGAGTTATTACTAAAAAATACCAACCCTAGAAGTTTCTGGAACATGTCTTTCTCATTGTACAAATCTTTTTTCCCCTCAGTCTGAGAAGATTGTCATTTCAATCTATCACAATGGCACTGCCACAGATGACCTGTGTGTGTTCCCTGGGCCTCCAATGACACATCAGCATAGCAGGGATTCCCCTTCTGAACACCATGTCTGGTTGTAAAAATAAGTGAGAAGTGGGTGCTGACAAGATGGCTTTCATAATATGCCTCTGCTTGCCTTGTAAATCTTTTGTTTATGTGTACATGAGGAGAGTTGAGATTACAGTAAGGAATTCAGGAGGAATGACTTGGGTTGATGAACGTGGAATGTGTGACCCGTTGATAGATGGGAAAATTGGCAAGTCTCACGGGCCAGTTCTCTAAACCAGACTTTCAGAGGGAGCCTTTGAATTAGGGTATGAGAAAGTGAATTGAAAGCTTCATATGCTCGTATAAATGTGTATACAGTTTCCCTTCTCCAAAAAACATTTTCTGCAACTTACTTTTTCACTCAACAATACAAGGATCGTGGGAATATATGCCTGTAGTCATAATGCTTCGTGAAGTGTGAGAGGAGGGAAGTATGGCGTGTCCCCAGAGTTACCCTGCCCATCAAGGGTTTATAGTAAAATGGTCCTACGGTTGACATCACAAAAAAAGAACAACAACGAAAGAAAGAAAGAAAGAAAGAAAGAAAGAAAGAAAGAAAGAAGAAAACCACAATACACCATGGATCTCCTTCTGAAAGAGGACTTTCATTACTTCCATTTTGAACTCAAACTTTCTTTAAAAAAAAAAAAAAAGGTTTATTTAGTTATTTTGAGAGAGGAAGAGAGAGAGCTCAAGCATGAATGAGGAGGGGCAGAGAGAGAATCTCAAGCAGGCTCCCCAGCTGATTGAGCCACCCAACCACCCCTGAACTCAAACTTTCTAACTGATTAAGTTCTTCTTTACAGCTTTCTCTTCACTCTGGAAAAAGACCCTGAGGGCAAAGCACCCCCAGGTGGGAACCGAAAGTACTCCCTCAGGCAATAAGGGGTTTCCTGAGCCAGCAAGACCCCATGTCATTGACTCCAAGACAAAGACCCACCAGACCTTCACTGCCCACCTGCACGTACCACTGACCTTTGCCCCACATGTCCTTATATAAGCCTGGAAATATTTTTGGCACTTCGGAGACAGCCTTTGAGCCATTAGTCTGTGGTCTTCCGGGTGTCGGCCTCATGGAAATAAATTCCTCTCTTACTTCACCACCACTTGTCTCTGTGCCTTTGGGTTTTGTCAATGGTGAGTGGCTGCACCTGGTCGGTTTGGGACTCCCCAGAGTCAGTTGCTCTTGCACCCCTGCATGCCAGCTACATTTCCACAGTCTTATGTTACATTTTCCTTAAAAAGGAATCCTGGATATGGAGAAAGGATGTGGCTATAAGAGGTGGTGTGAGGGATGCTTGTGATGCATGGTCCTATATCTTGATTATAGTGCTGTTACCCGAACATACCACGTGATCAAGCTACATAGAACTACACACACACAGGCACGCATGCACAAACGAGTGACAGAAAAGAGGGCAGTTACCATCTGCCCTAGGCTTGGGGTAGATTTAGTCATTCAAGACATATATGATCCCACACACAGGAGATTCGAGGGATAACAACAAAACACCCTGCCTTTATGGAGAGTTTACAGTTCTCTGAGGCGACAGCTACATTCACAGTATATTAGCTAATAAGGAGAGAAGGACAGGAAGTGTGGCTGAGGAGATGAGGGAAGGCCGCAATGAGAAAATGACTTGTAAGTGAAGAAGCCACCAAGATGCTGGGTTAGCCACTGTGAGGTGGGGAACAAAGGCAAGAAGGAAATGGTAGATAAAGTTAAATTTCCTTATAACCTGCAGCCCATTACTTGACGGAGGCAAAGTAGACCGTTTCTCCAGGAACTCCCTGTGTCTTAATGTTAATGCTTTGCCAGAGGGAAAAGCAACTTTAGCTCAACAATAGCTAGGCCTCCAGGATCCTGGATCCCGTGAGTCTTCTTTAGCATATGAAAACCCTTTTGGAAACTTCCCTGGACTTTACCTCCCCCCATCTCCCCCATATTTAATCAGTCACTCCTCACAATCTGTGGGAAGCTCTTTTTACCCCGGAGTCCTGTCCCTGTGCTTTAATAAAACCACCTTTTTGCCCCAAAGACATGTCAAGAATTCTTTCTTGGCTGATGGCTCCGAACCCCAACACTTCAAACCTCATCAACTGGAGGATGAACAGCCAGGGCAAAAGCCCTATACGGGGTCCCCGTCTGGTGGGTTCGGGGGTGACGATACCAAAGAGGCCTGGGTGCAAGGAGCCAGGGAAGGTGACCAGTGGGAAATAGAAAGGTAAGAAATGATAGGACTGATCATACCGTTAAAAAGAAAACCACAGGCCCCAAAAGGAGTCACTTATATTAAGACCCCACGTCAGCAAGCCAAGACTTAACACTAACTTAACTGCAGTTTCGATCCGCAATCACCACCAATGTAACCTTTAGCCAGTCAACATGGAACTTCTTGGTCAGCACTACAGCACTAGGGAGTTTACTGATAGACCCCGTCCATTCCCCTTATGAGGAGGACCTTACCTAAAATAATGCATTACTTGCTAATAATCGCCTTCCTCTCCACCCCACCCCCACCTTTAAAAGCCTTCCCTCTTCTGTAGCTTGATGGAGCTCTCTTTCATTTGCTCAATGGGATGCTGTCCAATTCATGAATCATTCAGTAAAGCCAATTTGGCCTTTTAGGGACCAAGGACAGACTGCCTTCAGACGTGCCACTTTGGCATATTGATTATTTTAAATAAATTTACTTAATGTGAGAAATAAGCCCACTGACCCAAAGGAGGGATGGGGAGACGCAGAGCGCAGTCAAGGGAGGCTTTAATCAATGCTTTCACAAGAGCAGGTGTCTGATGGACAGGCACATGCGGGGCAGTTACAGCAGACAATTTGTCGCTTAGTGTGCAAGTCCCCCCCCCCCCCCCCCCCCCCCGTCCCTCATTAGTGGAGCACTGCAGAGGTTACAGCCTTGCCCGGATGTCATCCATGCCCGGTAAGGCAAAAAGTATTCAGATTGGAACACATGTACGTTCCTTGAGGTGCTGCAGAGACTTCAGTTCTTTGGCGCATGCTCATCGCAAAGCTCGCAAAAAAAAAGTCCCTGGAATGGAGAGGGGAAGGAGAACCCGGAAGTGTCTAAGGGTGTGGGACTCCATTGTGGGGGGGAGGGTTGGTAGGTATTTGCAATACGTTGTAAACCTATTGTTAACTAGACAGCACAGCTTTCATTTGGTATTTCTGAAAATGAATCATCTCATTTCTCATACTTAAGAGACAGCCAGTACAACCAGGACACTCAGACCCTCCTCTGCCCCCCTGAAAGCAAGAAATGAATTTCCCATGCGACTGATACCCTCCCTGTACAAGGAGGTAATGAGTCATCCTTATCACCAGAAATGGGAAACTTAGAGCTGAGAAAGTTGTGTAAACAATCCTTGTTACTTTTTACTAACTTACTCCCACACCCAAATTCTGTTTAGAATTCCTTACTAATTGAAGCTCCCAAAGTTTTCTTTGTCCTGTCAGTTCTTCACAGATTTATTGTCTCTTTGTCTAAAAGGTAGACAAACTGGCTGCCTCGGTCACTTCTTCAGGTCTCAATTTCATAATTGAGCCTCTGTGCGTATGTAATAAAATTTGGGTGGTTTTTTTTTTCTCCTGTTGATCTGCCTTATGTAAATTTAATTTTTAGGCCACCTAGAAGATCCTGAAAGACAATTTCTCCTTCACTTCAATCTGTTAAATTAGTCAGTTGAGTTCTTATTGTTTACAACATAAAACTGAGGAGCTAAGATGGCAGAGTAGTAGGAAGAGCCTAGGCTTGCCTTTTTCCTTGAACACAGCTAGATAAATACCTCATCGTTCTGAACACCCAAGAAATCAACCTGAGGACTGAAATAACAAACTGCACAACTACAGGGAGAGAAGAAGCCACATCGTGGAAGGTAGGAGGTATGGAGATGTGGTTTGGGGGAGAAGTGGATTGAAGAGGCTGCAGAGGGGAGGGAGCCCTGTTCATGGAGAGAGGTGAGAGAGAGAGAGAGAGAGAGAGAGAGAGAGAGAGAAAGAGAGAGAGAGAGAGAGAGAGAGAGAGAGAGAGAGGGAGAGGGAGGGAGAGAGAGAGGAGCGCACAGGAGATTGCACAAGGAAAACACTTCCCCAAAGCCATTGACTGGGAAAATGAGAGGGGCTGATTTTTGTGAGATTCTACAACCAGCAGGGCTCAAAGACTAGAGTTTTAGAGGTCTGTGGTGTGGCCGGCGTGGAGCCTGGAGGGCACTGCAGTGCTCCTGTGGAGAAGGAGGGCAGATAGCCTCGTAGTGGACAGCCCGATCTGAGGGTTCCCTGGGATGCACTGGGAGAGATGGTCCCCTCTTCTGAGAGTGCATCTGGGAGAGGAAGCATCGGCTCTCTGGGAACAAAAGAGCCAGTGGGCACCATTTCACTCCCCCACCCCTCAGGATAGGTGCAGAGACACCTGCTGAGGACACCTAACGTGGACACTGGCTCTTTGCTGCACTTTACTCCAAACTCCATGCCCCTGTGCTTTGGTGGAAACTGCCCTTCTGGGATAAGCCTGCACCAGCCTGAGAGTGGTGAGATCCTCCCACAGAGGACCAGCATAGGTCCGCACCACATCGGGTCCCTAAAACTTGGAGTTTTAAAACTCAGCCAGCCTGCCTGGGATAGAACACAGGTGCACTGCATTACTGTGTGGGCAGAGGGCCCAGACACAGACAGCATGGAAACAGGGATGTGAGGCACACCTGAGACACACAAGTGGAGGTTGTTCCCTCTTCTGGAAGGGCCTCCCAGGCAGTGTTGGTCACAAACTCCCCTTTCTGGGGAGTGGAAGGGGGCTGGTGCCATTTCTCCCCCCCACCCTTCAGCATAAACTAACTTCAGTAAGCAGCACAACTGCCAATACTGGCGGCCTAACCTGCTTACACCAAACCCTGTCCCCTTGCATTCTGCAGGTGCTGCTTTTCTCTGGTAAGTGTGCCTGAGAACCAGTGCAACAGGCCCCTGCCTCAGAAGACCAGCACAAACACCTCCACATGCACCACATCTACTGACCATAGAGTTCTGCAAAGCTTCAGCTTTAGTGGAAACAGCATCAGGTTTCTTTTAACAAGCAGACCAGAGCACACCTAGTTGAAACTTGCCACACTCTGGCCAAGGTCCTAAAACACTCCCAACTTCAGGCAAGGAGAAGCTCTGTGGAGGACTGACCTGAGGGAAAGAGCAGCCAAAACACAGCAGCAGAGTGCACACAGCATACACCAGAGACACTTCCTGGAGTGCCAGGCCCCGGGGAATATATGACCTCTTCTTTATAAAGCCATTACTCTCAGGAACAGGAAACATAAACAGGCTTTCTTAACACAAAGAAGAAGACAGAGACCTAGACAAAATGCCAAGATGGAGAAATTCATCCCAGACAAGAAAAGGCCACAGCCAGGGATCTGATTGAAACAGATATAAGTATATGCCCGATCCAGAATTAAAAGCAGTAATCATAAGGATACTAGCTGGGCTTGAGAAAAGCAAAGAAGACATTAGGGAGTCCCTTACTGCAAACTTCTGAGACGTAAAAACTAGGCAGGCCAAGATGAAAAATGCAACAACGAAGATTTGAAACTGACTGGTGTAATGACCACAAGGATGGAAAAAGCAGAGGAATGAATAAGTGATGTAGAAGATAAAATTATGGAAAATAATGAAGCTGAAAAGAACAGGGAAAGAAAAATATTAGATCATGAATGTAGACCCAGGGTACTCAGTAACTCCATACATTCATACCATAGGAGCCCCAGAAGAGGAAGAGATGGAAAAGGGGGCAGAAGGTTTACTTGAGGAAATTATAGCTGAAAACTTCTCTAATCTGGGAAAGCAAACAGACATGCAAATCCCGTAGGCACAGAGGACTCCCATCAAAATCAACAAAAGTGGGCCAACACTAAGACATATTGTAGTTAAATTTGCAAAATATAAAAATAAAGAAAAATCCTAAAGAACCAAGACAAAAGTAGTCCTTAACTTACAAGGGAAGACAAATACGGTTAGTAGCAGATATCTCCACAGAAACTTGGCAGGCAAGAAGGGAGTGGCATGATATATTTAATGTGCTGAATCAGAAAAATATACAGCCAAGCATACACTATCCAGTAAATCTATTCTTCAGAAAGAGAGATAAAGGGTTTCCCAGACAAACAAAAACTAAAGGAGTCCATGACCACTAAACCAGCCCTGCAAGAAATATTAAAGGGGACTCTTTGAGTGGGAAAGGAATACCAAAAGTTACAAAGACTAGAAAGGAATAGAGAATATCTGCAGAAACAATGACAAACCAAGTAATAAAATGGCACCAAATACATATCTATCAATAATTACTCTGAATGTAAATGGACTAAATACTCCAATCAAAAGCCATACGGTGCCAGAATGGATTAAAAAAAAAATCTATATGCTGCCTATAGGAGACTCAGTTTAGACCTAAAGACACCTGAAGATTGAAAGTGAAGGGATGGAGAACAATCTTTCATGCAAATGGATGTCAAAAGAAAACCAGAGTAGCCATACTTATATCACACAAACTAGATTTTAAACCAAAGACTATACGAAGAGATGAAGAAAGGAACTATATCATAATAAAAGGGTCTATCCAACAAAAAGATCTAACAACTGTAAATATTTATGCCCTCAACTTGAAAGCCCCCAAATATGTAAAACAATTAAGAACAAACATAAAGGAACTCATTGATAACACAACAATAGTAGAGGACTTTAACACCCCACTTACATCAATGGACAGATCATCTAAGCAGAAAATCAACAAGGAAACAATGGCTTTGAATGGCATACTGGAACAGATGTACTTAACAGATATATTCAGAACATTTCATCCTCAAGCAGCAGAGTACACATTCTTTTTGAATGCACATGGGACATTCTCCAGAACAGATCACATACCAGGTAACAACTCAGGCCTCAACAAGTACAAAAAGACTGAGATCCTGCCATGCATATTTTCTGATTACAACACTATGAAATGTGAAGTCAACCACAAGAAAAAATTTGGAAAGACCAGAAATACATGGAGGTTAAAGAACATCCTACTAAAGAACGAATGGATCAATGAGGAAATTAAAGAAGAAATTAAAAAAACACATGGAAACAAAAGGAAATGAAAACACAACAGTCCAAAACCTTTGTGATACAGCAAAAGCAATCATAATAGGGAAGTATGTAGCAATACAGGCCTACATCAAGAAGCAATAAAAGTCTTGGGGGTGCCTGGGTGACTCAGTCAGTTAAGTGTTTAATTCACGATTTTGACTCAGGTCATGATCTCACCGTTCATGAGTTCGAGCCCCAAATTGAGCTCTATACTGACAGTGTAGAGTCTGCTTCAGATTCTCTCTCTTCCTCTCTCTCTCTGCCCCTCCCCTGCTCTCTCTCTCTCTCTCTGAAAAAATAAATTAAAAAAAAAAGAAAAATCTTAAATATACACCCTAACCTTTCACCTAATGAAGCTAGAAAAAGAACAACAAATGAATCCTAAAGCCAGCAGAAGAAGGGAACTAATAAAGATTAGAGCAGAAATAAATGATATGGAAACAACAACAGCAAGAAAAAAAAAACAGCAGAACAGATCAATGAAATAAGGAGCTGGTTCTTGGAAAGAATAAATTGATAAACCCTTAGCCAGACTTATCGAAAGAAAAGAGAAAAAACCCCAAATAAATAAAATCATGAATGAGAAAGGAGAGATCACAGTCACCACTGCAGAAATACAAACACTTATAAGGAGACTATTATGAAAAACTATATGCCAACAAATTGGGCAATCTAGAAGACATGGATAAATTCCTAGAAATATATAAGCTACCAAAACTGGAACAGGAAGAAATAGAACACTTGAATATACAGATAACGAGCAAAGAAATTGAATCAGTAATCAAAAATATCCCAATAAACAAAAGTCCAGGGCCAGATGGCTTCACAGAGGAATTCTACCAAACATTTAAAGAAGAGTTAATACCTATTCTTCTCCAACCTTTCCAATATATATATATATATATATATATATATATATATATATATATATATAGAAGGGAAACTTCCAAATTCATCCTACAAGGCCAGCATTACCTTGATTCCAAAACCAAAGACCCAACCAAAAAAAGAGAATTACAGGTTAATATCCCTGATGAACATGGGTGCAAAAATTTTCAACAAAATACTAGCAAATTGAATCCAACACTACATTAAAAGAATTACTCACCACAATAAAGTGGAATTCATTCCTGGGATTTAAAGTGGTTCAATATTTGCAAATCAATCAACATGTATATGATATTAATAAAAGAAAGGATAAGAACCATACAATCCTCTCAACAGATGCAGAAAAAGCATTTGACAAAGTACAGCATCCATTCATAATAAAAATCCTCAATAAAGTAAGGACAGAGGGAACACACCTCAACCTCATAAAGGCCATATATGAAAGACCCACAGCTAATATGATCTTCAATGAGAAAAAACTGAGAGCTTTTCCTCTATGGTCAGGAACAAGACAGGGATGTCCACTCTCACCACTGTTTTTTAACATAGTAGTGGAAGTCCTAGCCTCAGCAATCAGACAACAAAAAGAAATAAAAGGCATCAATAGTGGCAAGGAAGAAGTCAAACTTTCACTATTTGCAGACTACTATGTAGAAAACCCAAAAGACTCCACCAAAAAAATTGCTATAACTGATACACGAATTCAGTAAAGTCACAGGATACAAAATCAACATACAGAAATGGTTGCATTTCCAAACATCAATAATCAAGCAGCAGAAAGAGAAATCAAGGAATAGATCCCATTTACAATTGCACCCCCCCCCAAGAAAAAGATAGATAGGAATAAGCCTAACCAAAGAGGTAAAAGATATGAACTCTGAAAACTATAGAACACTTCTGAAAGAAATAGAAGAGGACAAAAAGAAATGGAAAAGCATTCCAGGCTCATGGATTGAAAGAGCAAATATTATTAAAATGTCTATAATACCCAAGGCGATCTACACATTTAATGCAATCCCTGTCAAAGTACCACCAGAATTTTTCACAGATCCAGAATAAGCTATCCTAAAATTTGTATGGAACCACAAAGACCCTGGATAGCCAAAACAAACTTGAAAAAGAAAAGCAAAGCTGGAGGCTTCACAATCCTAGACTTCAAGTTATATTACAAAGTCATAGTTATCAAGACACTATGGTACTGTCACAAAAGGATACACAGAGCAATGGAACAGGATAGAAAACCCAGAAATGGTCAACTAATATTCGACAAAGCAGGAAAGGATATACAATGGAAAAATGACAGTCTCTTCAATAAGTGGTGTTGGAAAAAATGGACAGCAACATGGAAAAGAATGAAACTGGACTACTTTCCTACACCACACACAAAATAAATTCAAAATGGATGAAAGATCTAAATGTGAGACGGGAAACCATCAAAATCCTAGAGAGTACAGGCAGCAACCTCTCTGACTTTGGTTGTACCAATTTTGTACTAGGCACGTCTCCAGAGGCAAGGGAAACAAAGCAAATATGAATTAGTGGGACTTCATCAAGATAAAAAGCTTTTGCACAGCAAAAGAAACAATCAGCAAAACTAAAAGACAACCTTTGGAATGGGAGAAAATATTTACAAATGACATTTCGGATAAAGGGTTAGTATCCAAAGCTAATCAAACACAACACCCAAAAAATAAATAATCCAGTTAAGAAATGGGCAAAAGACACAGACAGACATTTTTCCAGAGAAGACAGACATACAGACGTCTAACAGACACAGAAAAAGATGCTCAACATCACTCATTATCAGGGAAATACAAATCAAAACTACAATGAGATATCACCTCACACCTGTGAGAATTGCTAAAATTAACAACACAGAAAACAGCAGGTGTTGGCAAGGATGTGGAAAAAGGGGAGCCCTCTTGCACTGTTGGTGAAAATACAAACTGATGCAGCCACTCTGGAAAATAGTATGGAGGTGCCTCAGAAAGTTAAACACAGAACTACCCTTTGATCCAGCAATTGCACTACTAGGTATTTACCCAAAGGATACAAAGATACTGATTCAAAGGGATACATGCACCATGATGTTTATAGCATCATTATGAACAATAGCCAAATTATGGAAATATCCCAAATGTCCATCGACTGATGAATGGATAAAGAAGATGTGGTATGTGTATATACAATGGAATATTACTCAGCCATAAAAAAAAATGAAATATTGACAGTTGCAGTGTGTGGATGGAGCTAGAGTATATTACGCTAAGCGAAATAAGTCAGGACAGAGAAAGACAAATACCCTATGGTTTCACTCATTTGTGGAATTTAAGAACAGATAAACATAGGGGGAAAGAGAGAGGCAAACCATAAAACACACTCTTGATTACAGGGCACAAACGGAGTGTTGCTGAAGAGGAAGCGGATGGGAGATGATCTAATGGGTGATGCTCATAAGGAGGGCACTTATTATGAATACTGGGTGTTAAGTGCAAGTTATGAATCACTAAATTCTATTTCTGAAACGAATACGACAGTATATGTTAGCTAACTGGAATTTGAATAAAAACTTGAAACAAAAAATATGTGTAAACAATATAAAACCTTAGCGGTCATTGTAAGGCTTTGGCTTTAGTTATGAGACAGATGGGAAGCCTCTGGAAGGTTTGGAGAAGGTGTTTACATTTGAACAGGGTCTAGTTGGTTGCTGAATTGTTCAAGTAGCAAAGAGGTGGAAGTAAAGGTGGAAACAAGAGACCATCTAGTAGACTCTTTCTTTAATCCAGGCAGAATTGATAGGCGTGGGGGGTGGGGGTTCCGACCAGTCTGGCAGAAGTATGAGAAGTGGTTGGATTTTGTATATATTTGCAAATAGAGTCAACAGCACTGGCCGATTGTTTGGTGTGAGAAAATGAATAATCAGAGTTGACTCCACGTTCATTGACCTGTACCACTGTTGAAATGGAGCGGCTGGGACACGGGGAACGGTCCAGCGTGGAGGGAGTCATTGGGTGAAGCAGGGACTGGAAGTCACTCCCCACCCACCACCAGCTTGTTAGCGAGCAACCCCCCGCCCCAGTCACCCGGAAGCGGCCGGAAAACTCCCGCTCCCGGCGTGCCCTACGCGCCGGCCCGCGCGCCCGGGGGGCGGGGTCTGCGCGCGCGTGCGCCGATGCGAAACGGGCTGGCGGGTGCGGCGAGGCGGTCGCTTCGAGCGTGGTAGTTTGTTCCGTGAAGGGAGTGCGGACGGCTAGGCGGTCTCGGCCACCTTCCCGGGCCCGGTAAGTGCGGCGGCGGCGGTTGGCGCCGCTGGGTGGGGGACGGCCTCCAGAGGAAGGTGCTGGCGCGCCTGGCGGCCCCGTCTGAAACATTAGAGCTCGCGGCCGTCGCCCCTCGACGGCTGCTGGTCGCCTCCGTGAGGCGTTGGGTGTAAGTGCGGTGCCCGCGGGCCCGACCGCCGGGGTTTCGCCCTCCTGGCCGCTGGGGAGGTCGCAGTGAGGGGACGGCTCGGGCGGGCGGGGAGAGCCGAAGCGGCCGGAGCTGTGTGAGGGGGTCGCGCCGGGCCCCGGGGGCGGGGGGCGGCCACCGCGCACCCCGCGCACGCGCGCCGGTTGAGTGCACGAGAAGGTTCTCACAGGTGCCTTGGAACCCTAAATTCTTGGCGGGGGTGGGGGGGGTCGCTCCGAATTTCTTCCCTGGTCCCGCGTGCTGTCTGGTGTGCACCCACCCGGCCAGGTCATTGGCCCCCGGAAGACTTGAACTCTTCACGTGTTTGCTCGCCCGTGATCTCCAGCGCACCGCTGTGGACACACTGGACGATGCCCGCGCAGTTTTTCGGTTGGAAGTTGGGGTGGTCGTGGCGTGTCGGTCCTTGAGCACGAGATGTGATCGCCTCTTGCGCCCCCGGTATTCGTGGTCGTCGTACAAGTCCCTCCGGAATGCTCGCGAAGTACGGAGACTGCAGATTCGTCCTCAGGGTATCCCTGTGGCTCTCCTTTTACAGTTGAAGACCTTGGGGCAGAGCCAGACTGCTGCCCTGCCCTGCCCTGCCCTGTCCGAATGCGAAACCAGAGGTCGTAACCCAGACTGCGGAGACCGGGTTGCACCGTATCCCAGAACAGTTTCGTTGGTAACCGAAGTAGCCGGTGGAGAACAAGGGCACCAGCTGTGAGGAGTGGACTGTTATCCGGAAACCTGGCAGGCCGTAGAGTTTCTCCGAAAGAACCCAAACATCCAGGTGGTTTCGGGACAGTAGAGCATTCTAGGCCAAGAAAGTGGATTGAATACTGGCTCCTGGAATCTCACTAAAATTACGGTAAAGGGGTTTTTTTTTGTTTTTTTTTTTTTTTAGAAGACTTAAATTCAAATGATGGAGAGAATGGGAAAGGAAACGATAGCAGTAAAGTAGTGGGGTCCGGAAGGCAAATGTTCTTAGCAAACAGCGTAATTCTAAACCTGCAGCAAGGAACAGTGTGGAACAATTGAATACAAAACACACAAACTGGCAGCTGCCAGCGAAGGAAGTGGTGTTGGGGTGCGCCTAGGTGAAATCTGTTGCAGAGGTAATTAGATGTGCGCATCTCCTTCCCGGTTTCACACTGTCGGGTGACTGCCTTCTCCCACTAGAAGGCGGGAGGCTCTTGGGAGAACAGAGGACCTCAGGCACGGTTAACTAGGGGGCTGTGTTTATGAAGGGAGGGACGCTGAAGCCTGAAGTCCTTTATTCTCCTCCTCCCACCGAAACGCCAGGATTTTTGTAGCCAGACCGATTCCCCTCAGGCTCAAGTCAGAATACTTTTCTGCACACATAACACACACGTGTGGAAAGATAGTAAGTGGGTCACAGTGGGGGCGCCTGGGAGGCTCAGTCCGTTAAGCGCCCGACTCTTGATTTCGCCGCAGGTCCGGACCTCATGGGGTCAGGGGGTGATCGAGCCCTCCCATCAGGCTGTATGCTGAGCATGGAGCCTGCTTGCGATTCTCTCCTCTTCTCTCTGCCCTCTTCCGTCCACCCCTGCAAACAAACCTTAAAAAAAAATAAGTTGGTCACAGTGGTTACTTCTGGGAAAGGAAACTCCATGGCTGGAGGAAAAGAATGTGAGGAGGGTTAACTATTTATATGTTTATCCTTTAAAAATTTTGTAACATATGCAAATATTACCTATTCAGAAATCGAATGTATTCCTTAAAAAATATAATTGCAAGTGAATATACCCTTTGATACAGCAGTTCCTCTCCCACAAAGTTATTAAAATTGGTCTACACACGTGAGAAAATAAGGTGCATATCATTCATTGCAGTATTTTAGTAAAAGATTAGAATCACTGTCAGTGATGGTTGGTGAAATACATCATGCACAACCTTCCCTTGGGATATTCTGCAGCCATAAAACAATGAAAGAAGCTCATTGTATAGAGAAAAGAGTAAACAAAAGATGTATGTTAGGTGGTGGGGGATTCAGAAAAATATGAGTTTATTAAAAAAAGGAGGGGTGTGTGTGTATATATGTATAAAATATCTGGAAAGATACGGAAGAAGCAGGTAATATTGGTTGACTTTGGAGAAGGGATCTGGGTAGCAAGGCAAAAATGGAATGAGGGACACTTCACTGTATATTTTTGGTACCTTTTGAACTTTGAACTCTGTTATTATCTCTATTCCATGAATGAATGAATAAATGTTAACAGGAAAAAATAGATGGATAATGGAGATCTTGATGTTGGTTATACCTTGAATAATAAGAGATCTCTTCCATAGGAAGGAATGCTGTGTAACAGTCCCCAGATCTCAGTGGCCTAACATTTCATGCTCTTGGGTTCTTCAGGCCAGCATTTTTGGTTCTTCAGTGGCTTAGATCTTGGCTGGATGAGGCTGGACTCCAGACTTTACTTTCGGGTTCATATCTGCTGCAGCGTGTTATCTTTGTTCTGGGACCCAGGCTGAAAAAGCAAAAATACCTGGAACATGCTTTTCTCATGACTGGGGATGGGAGTTCAAGGGGGCTTCTGGAAATTTGCTATGTGCCAGCTCAGAAGTGGCACATTACAACTTTCGCATATATTTCGTTAGTTAATGTAGTGTCTCATAGTCAAGGCCCAAATCAGTAGGGTGGAGATGTATGTACAGTACATATTGGGGTGCTCTGCAAAGTCACCTGACAAAAGGTGTGGATACATACTTCTCTTGCAGGGTAGGAAGAAGAACTGAATGATGATAAGGAAATAACTTAATGGAAAGATACTGTGAAATTAAGTTAAAGATAGTTGGCTGAAAATAAAGATGCTTAGGGAAAAAATATGCATATATGCCAAGATACAACATTCTACTTTGGTATGAATTTTGTTAAGATTTCCATGTCAAGGTATCATATTGGCTTTTCTTATATAACATCTGCCATTCCCACACCTGGCCCTCTAACCAATTCTGGGTGCCCATGGTTTTAGGAACCTTGGAAGTAATTGAGTAATGCATATGTAAAGGCACCAGTTCTTAGAGAAGTAGTTCTAAATGTGTTTATTTCAGCTGCTGAATGTGTTCATTCATACTTCTTATGTCATGTCCATGTCTGCCAACCCACCGTTCACAACAGAATCTTCTTTTCAGGGAGATGTCCTTTGCTTCTCAGATGTAATGCACTTTAAGTTTGTTACTCAACAGTGAAAATGAATCATACAGAGGTAATACCTATTTTCATATGTTCTGCATCTTCAGGGTTCCTTTTTTTTTTTTTTTTTTTTTTTTAAGTCATGTGCCTCCAGAGTAATTTTCTTATTTTCAATTTGTACTGTGGTAGACAGTAACATTAGTGGTTAAGAGTAAGGACTTTTGGAGCAAACTACCTGAGTTTGAATCCTAGCTAGTAGCTATGTAACCTGGGCAAATTATTTAACCTATGTGCCTCCATTTTCTCATCTATAAAATGGAGGTGATAATAGTACCTTATGGAATTATTAGGAAGGTTAAATAAGTTAATACATATAAAGCACTTACAGTACTTGACAATAAGTACTTAAATATTAGCTATTGTTAATAGTGCTTTTTATTTAGAGGCCATGTGAATCATGGGTCTCACAAAACAAACATAGTTGTTCAGTTGTCTGAATAGGCAAGGAAGTAATTTTTGATCCCTTTATTCTCTTGAATTCCAGGTTAAATTAAAAATACCTTTTGGAAATAAATTACTAGATGCTGTTTGTTTGGTACCTAACAAGAGCTTAACATACGGAATAATTCTTACACATGGAGCGTCAGGAGATATGAATCTTCCTCATTTGATGTCACTGGCATCCCATCTTGCATCTCATGGGTTTTTTTGCCTGAGATTTACCTGTAAAGGCCTTAATATTGTACATAGAATTAAGGCATATAAATCAGTTTTGGTAAGAAAATTTCTTTATATTTACTTGTAACAATTCTGTTGTAAAATTCTTAATACATTTAAGACAAATTCTATTTATTTTAAAAAACTTTTAATGAATATTCTTAGAAACTCAATAGTACCTGAAAGCTGTATAATGGATTTCTCTTTTTTGCTGTCAGTTTCCATGGAGATGAATGCTCACATCATAAATATCCTATGGTACTGCCAAGGGAAGCTATTTGTGATATAATAATTTTCTTACTGGAATGACATAACTTCAGATTATATAGTTCTGAATATTTGCCTACCATACTATGAATGTACAAATAAATATAGCAGAGTTTGAAACTAAAATCCCTGGATAAAACAAAGTTGAAATTTTTTTAATCCAGATTATTTCAAACTTGATAGATTTTTCAGGGCTTTAAATTAGACGTTAGCGTTATTAAATTCTGTATCAGTTGGAAGCTTTTACTGGCTTCTTTTTTTAATGTAATTCTTAAAAATATTTAAGTACCTGAATCTTGAATTTTTTAGACTGGTGAAGTGATTTTTTTTTTTTTTTCTCACTTACTTGCCTGTATTACCCAGGATATGATTTGATAGTGACAGCATGATTGGAAATGCAAAGAACTGGTTACCTCTTTCAAGAAGACTCCCTTAAGATTTTATGGTTGTCTTTACAAAGATTTTCATACATTTCAGTAATGATGGGAAATATATGTTGGTTTTCCAGTCGAATATTTTATAGGAGAAGAATTGATAATTTTTTGGTTGGTTTTTCTAGAATTACCTAAAGACCTTAGGAGAATACAAATTGACAGGTGTTTTCCTTGGCGGTAAGTTATAATACTTGCTTTTAAATTTACTAATATTAATATAGGAACAGGTAATCAAGAATTAAAATTAATTGATGACAGGAAGCTAATTTAAGGATTTTTTGTTTTGTTTTGGTAAGTCACTTTCTTGTATAATATCAAGGTACTTTATATGTTTAAAGTAGATTTAAACCTCATAGATATGTATTGTAACCCAAAGATCTCTCCTTTTATTTATATCTCTGAGTCACCCTCTGTAAAATGATTCCTTCACAAGGATCTTTAAGTATTCTTCAGAAAAATAATTCCTTTTTTTTTTTTTTTGACTTAGGATCATTTTTAGCTCTATATAAGGAAGCTATAGATGTCCATTATGGGTATCACAGCTTGTTAATTGCCACCTTTTGGAGTTAAGTGATACAGTTATGATGGATGAACAGTAAATGAAATCTAATTTGCCATATTATCACCACTTCTTTATATGAATGTTTATATATCAAACTGAACTTAATTTTAATTGATTTTAGGTCGTTCAATGGGCTCAAGAGCAGCTGCTTCTGTAATGTGCCATATTGAGCCAGATGATGCTGATGCTTTTGTTCGAGGTCTCATTTGTATTTCTTACCCACTGCACCATCCAAAGCAGCAACATAAACTTAGAGATGAAGATCTCTATCGTATAAAAGATCCTGTATTGTTTGTGTCAGGTTCAGCAGATGAAATGTGTGAAAAGGTGATTTACAACTTGATGTTTGTGTAAATGAGAGAGTGAATGAAAGACAATTATCTTGGGAACAAGATCTTACCTGCAGCTTTCAGTCTCTTTAAAAGGTGCTGATTGGAGTAATGTTAGTTTTGTGACTTGGTTACCTGTTGCTTTGGAGAACCGAGAAATATAAGCATACTGACAGAATTCATCTGCCTGGAAAGAGTTGCTAAATGGATTGACTCTTACTTGGGAATGAAAGATTAATATCTGAATCTTGTGTTTTGGGGATTACTAGACTATACATTTGTTTTTATCATTTCAACATTCAAGCAGCCTCTTCAATTATAAAATTGACTCTTGAGAAAAAGTTAATAACTTGTACATGTTACTATATATTGCCAATAATGAGTACTTGATCTGTTTGTGGTATTGCTGTAACTGAGACGTAGACTGCCCCTTCTGTGGACATTTCTTTGCATATTCCATTGCCTCGAAAGTTGTCTGTAGAGTAAGTATTTAATAAATATTTAGTGAACGGATGCCAGTATAGGCGGTGCAGGAAAGAGAGAGAGTATCCTTATTAAACACTAAAAAGAGCATTATTAGTCTAGTATCTTCTTCTTTTTTTCCTTTAGAACTTGTTGGAGAAAGTGGCACAGAAAATGCAAGCTCCCAATAAAATCCACTGGATTGAGAAGGCAAACCATTCCATGGCAGTGAAAGGACGTTCAACAAATGATGTTTTCAAAGAAATAAATACACAGATTTTGTTTTGGATCCAGGAAATCACTGAAATGGACAAGAAATAATTGTATTTAGCTAAAAGCCATGTTATTTTGGATACAAATACAGTTCATTTGATAAAGAACAGCATACCTCTCGCATTATGAGATATTTCAGATGAATTTAATGTTCCCCCATTTTTAAAACATGTTTTAATTGTGAAATTAATGTTCTCTACAAAATATCTTTTGAAAGCACTGTTATAGTTGTATAAAGATGATGTACAAATACTGAAGGTGGTCTACATATAATTTATTTTCATTAATATAGTTAAGTTTTGAAAAAAATTAAACATTTGAATTTTGTTACACTAGAACTTTTGTCTTATTTTCTGTGCAACTGAGAAAGTAGTCTAATTTTGCAGAGCAGTGTCTTTAAAAAAGGAAAATAAGCATTACATTACTGTGCTGAGTGTGGTCAGTTTTATAGAATGTATACACTCATTCACCTAATCTTTTAAATCTCAGTTAAGGGATAGGAGGGAAGATGCATTTTCAAATATGGGGACCCTGAACATTGTTTTTGGAAACAAGTAACAACTTTCATTCAAGAAAGGTTTACCAGGGGCACCTGGGTGGTTTAGTCGGTTAAGCGTCTGATTTCAGCTCGAGTCATGATCTTGTAGTTTGTGAGTTTGAGCCCTGCATTGGGCTCTGTGCTGGCAGCTCAGAGCCTGGAGCCTGCTTCAGAGTCTGTGTCTCCCTCTCTCTCTACCCCTCCTTCACCCACGCTCTCTCTCTCTCTCTCCCTCAAAAATAAATATTAAAAAAGTAAATGTTTACTGAAGGCCTGTTACAGGCGAAGCTTGATTGGGTTTGCAAAGATGAGTAAATACTTAGCGCTTAACTATAACAGAGGAACTTGATGTCTCGACCTCTCCGAATAAGGGGAGAATGAAATAAGGACTAACATCTGTGCCGTATCTAGGCAGACTTAGGGCACTTCATTTTGTCTTAGGAAGTTCAGTCAATACCTGGACTGGACTTGGAATGGTGTTGAGTTAATATATTAAAAACACAGTGTCCGTGTTTCCTACGACGGGCACAAAATGTGATGGGGCTGATGTGTAAGTTTGTAGTGAAGGGTGTTTTTCTATAGTAAGATACTCTTTTTTTCCTGGCCTCTCTACTGCTCTAATATTAGGCCCTTCAATTGACAGCCTCAAGGTGGATTGGACAGCTTGCTGACTTTTGAGGTCCCTCATTCTCTGGTGGGGTCCATGGATTTTAATTATTTGTTAATTTTTCTCAATAGTGCATAAAGAACAGAAACCTGGGTAACAGTGTCCAAATTGTTTATATTACAGAGTGAAATTACATACCACTATGAAATCAAAATGTCAATGTCACTCAGGATATAATAGTTACTTTTTGACTAAATTTCTTAAACGAGACTTAAAAAAAATTTTTTTTTAACATTTATTATTGAGAGAGAGAGCGAGAGAGCATGAAGATGGGAGGAGGGGCAGAGAGAGGAGGAGACACAGAATCCAAAGCAGGCTCCAGGCTCTGAGCTGTCAGCACAGAGCCCGACGCGGGGCTTGAACTCACAAACTGCAAGATCATGACCTGAGCCAAAGTCAAACACTCAACCAACCAACTGAGCCACCTAAGCACCCCTGACAAGGCTTAAATTTTAAAAAAATAGTACATAGTACATAATCATTGCTTAACATTTGAAACTTTAAAACACTACTGATATCAAGGTATTATAAACACATAAAACACATCCAGAGCTGACAAATATAATTATGGTCTACAAACAAATACAAATCAATTGGGAAATATTAATATTAAAAGTCAGAAATAAGGGGCGCCTGGGTGGCGCAGTCGGTTAAGCGTCCGACTTCAGCCAGGTCACGATCTCGCGGTCTGTGAGTTCGAGCCCCGCGTCAGGCTCTGGGCTGATGGCTCGGAGCCTGGAGCCTGTTTCCGATTCTGTGTCTCCCTCTCTCTCTGACCCTCCCCCGTTCATGCTCTGTCTCTCTCTGTCCCAAAAATAAATAAAAAATGTTGAAAAAAAAAAATTTAAAAAGAAATAAAACTAATGGGAAAATAAAAAGGAAAACTTATTATAGAGCAGACCATAACATAAAAAGGACAGTGAAGAAGGTTAAAAGGTTACTAACTAGGCTACGTAGTCATATTTGTTTGCAAATTAAACTATAGGGATAATATAGGTGACCAAAGATACTACATCAAACATAGAGATGACGTATATGGTCTTTTAAAGTTGATTTTTCCGTGAGTTACTCGTAAGAAACTTCCTGATTGGTGAAATAGCTTGTCATTTGAGAGTTGTGTACCAGGGCAGGGCTGGGGAGTGTACAGCTCCCAGAGAGATGAATGGTATGTCTAGGGCTGGAATGAACATTTGTGAAAAGGGCCCAGCTGCTCCTCACAGATTTGCCATGTCTTGCAGGGAAAAGTTTGAGATTATGGTTAAAGAGCTGTCCTGGCACCGCCTCTGGTGGGCACCCTCAATAGCACGACCACTACCTAGACCAGTAGTTCTCCACCAGGAATGATCTGGCCCCCTAAGGGACGTTGGCAACGTCTGGGAACTTTTGGTGGTTATGGCTGGGGTGGCGGTGCTACTGGCATCCGATAGGCGGAGGAAAGGGATGCGGCCAGCAGTCTAATGCGCATGGCAGCCAGCCGTAACAAAGCAGGATCTGATCCACAATGTGCGTGGTTTCCAGGTGGAGAACCTGGGGGTTATCTTGAAATCCTTTCTCCCTCACCATTAGCTTTTCTACCCCCTTCCAAATCCATTTGTTCCTTATAAATACGTTGCCAGATCATGAGTTTTCAGTGTCTGATTCTGTCATCTCTCTTGTTTATGCTGCCATTACTCTTAATCCAGGCCTTCACCAGTTCTCGTCTGTGTAACAGCAGTCACCTGATTTTCCTATTTTGTGGTCTCCTTGCTTCAACAAACCAATTGACACCCTCAAGTCAAAAACTATGTTGATGGATCTCCAAAAGTGACTACTAAGGTTGAAGTCCTTGGTTCAAAGCTCTTCACAATAGGTCCTATCAACATTGTAGTCTGATTTCCCCCATACTATGAACCTGGTCAACACTGCACAGCCCTGCACAGCGCTCCGGTTAACCTGGACAACACAAAGTTTTGGAACAAGGCTTTATGCCTCGTCTTCCTGAAACTTTCTTGTTGGTCCTCACCTGTTATCAAATCCTCCTCATCCTTTAACATGCTTATATTCTCTTTCCCCCTTCACAGCTTTTTTTTTGAATTACTCCAACCAAGTAGCCCTCCTTGGAACTCATGTAGTATCTTCCTCTCTGTTCACAAGCTGCCTTTTCAGTAAATTACTGGCATATTTGCACATCACAAATACCCCATGTCAGGGAATGATTTTCACTGATCTTTGTATCCATAGAGCCCGTTTTAGTTGTTCAGTGCCTTACATATTCATTATTGAATATTTGTTGTAATTGAACTAGGATATTTATAAAGGGAGAATTTCTAACCACTATGAGCAATCCCTGGTTTTATATTGCTGTTTTATACACCTATTATTGGGACTTTTTCCTGATACATAAAAAAGGAAAAGCCTAGGGGCACCTGGGTGGCTCAGTCAATTAAGTGTCTGACTTTGACTCAGGTCATGATCTCACGGTTTGTGGGTTCAAGCCCCACGTCAGGCTCTGTGCTGGCAGCTTGGAGCCTGGAGCCTGCTTCAGATTCTGTGTCTCCCTCTCTCTCTCTGCCCCTCCCCTGCTCATGCTCTGTCTCTCTCTCTTTCTAAAATAGATAATGTAAAAAAATTTTTTTTAAAAAAAGGAAAAGCTTAGTTTCACAATGTCCAAATAGTGTGAAGAATGTGACCTTGGTACATATAATAGATATTTTAAAACTTAAACAGAATTTTTTGGAGTGTTCTCTTGTGTCTATGTTCCTATTAGTGATGGAATTTCTCTGGTGTTCATTATTTTATTTTTTTATTGTCTTCATAATTTTAAGAAATAAATCCAGTTTAGCACTTTACTTTTTATGCAGTTTACTTGAGATTAACACAGGAATAGGTTTCTGGCGTAAAGGACATCAGTGTCTACACTCAGAATTAGGTGACTATTTTTTTTTTTAAGTTTATTTTTGGGAGAAAGTGTGTGAATCCCAAGCAGGTTCTGTGCCATCAGTGCAGAGCCCGACACGGCTCGAATTCACAAACCGTGAGATCATGACCTGAGCTGAAACCAAGAGTCGGACGCTTAACTGACTGAACCACCCAGGCGCCCCTAGTAGGCAAGCCCATAGGAACAAACATGACAGAGCTCTAAAGGAGGATATTCTTTACCTCTTGCACATTCCCCATCAGCATGAGCGGTTCCTTGTCAGTTCTTACAGAGCTAGTCTGAAGCATACTAATCAGGGATTCAGTACCATAAAGCTCTGCAAGGTCTCAGGAACTATAAAGTGTTAAGACATTGAGTACTGTTTACAGTAGTTCACATTAAATGAGTTAGAGAATGCCTGCTGTCAGGCAAGAGAAATTGAGTCTGCCTTCTAGACTTTGAGGGAAAGTGAGCAGTACTTAAACCTGGTTCTTAAATACATGTGAATTCTGACATCAGGAAGCCTCACAAGGAGCCGTTCTTTGGAATCACTAGAGATAGGGCAAAAAGGGAATTCACCACCAGACGATTCCAGAATGTACCTTTGGTTTTCAGCATGTAACAGTAGATTGTTGAGGAACATTGCTACCAGGCCCCTCTGGCAAAAAGAAGTATAAAATGAGATGTTCTATCTTAAGGAAACAAAATCAGGCAGGCCCATAAGAGACAGACAATAATATCTCACCCAGTGACAGTGAGACATGCTAAAAAATGATTTGGTATCTGTCTGAAACTCAAACTGCAGCATTTCCTTTAGTTTTTTGTTCTGTTTTTTACTAACTCTGTCAACAGTACCTTCATATTTTCCTAACCACAAGCACAAAATGCAGTATTCCTGGTGGTACTAGAAAATGGCTATGTCTAATTCAAGTTTGTTCTGCATTTTTTGAATTACAGGGTGGTAATCAACTGTACGAAGGGATTGTTTATAGAATTATGTTTTCTTTTTGTGAAATTAATAAAGGATTATTTACAATTTTTAAATTTAAAAAACTACTAAAGCACCAAACATGTCTCACTAGGGAGCTTTCATTATTGCTAAGGTAAGTTGATATGAGCTCAGTTGAATACCCACTATGACACGTGCTGTGCTTAGGCCCAGACCCGTCACTGCTGCTGCACTTGATCAAGGCAATGAGCAGCACTGGACATTTTTTTCTGGCAGAGCATTGCATGGGGTTATGAGATGGGCACACCACCTTTTTGTGTTTTGGAGCATCCAAAATCGAAGACTTCAGAATGAGACCTCAACCTATTTCACATATTACATAAAAATGTCAACGGAATTTTATTTCTTTAAAAGAGCGGTGCGGAATAGACTGGAAGATAATACATTTTTGCCATTGTGGGAACTTGTAGAGTCCTGGACTCAAAATGACTGGATGGCAATCTTTTTTATAATTTTCCTAGGAATTATTTTTGAGATAATACTCATAAAGATTTATACATCCTTTCACAAGAAACCTGTACTTCCAGAAAAAGGTAGTTCAGGGGCCCAGGAGGTAAGAGCAAATGCTTGATTTCTTTCTCCCCTGTTCTTCAAAATCACACATGAGAATAACTTACAAATTTAACTTTGATATTTGGGTTACTCCTTTAACATTTATCTTATTGTCTCCCTTGAAATAGAAGGAAGACTGTTGCCTGAAAAGCATGAAATTTGGTAAATATTATATCATTTCATATTTTAATATGAAACTTGTTCAACCGGAGTTGCTTCTATTGGTGTCCTGACTTTTTTTTTTACTTCCCACTTATCTCTAGATAACTGGTCAATTTGTTCATCTTCACCTTCGGAAGAAAGGTAAGTGATACATTGTGAAATTAAATGAAACAGGTTGGGTTTGTTCTATTCAAAATTGCATTTACATCTGAATTACAGAAAAGCGTTTTCCCATATGTAAAAAAGACCACAGCTCTTCGAAGTCATAATTCAGTCGAACATTGATTTTAATGGTTGCTCTGTTCCAAGCTGTGTTAATGACTTTTCATGTGCTATTAAAATTAACCTTCCAAGGAGGTGTATTATTACTGCTTATACAAATGAGGAAAAAGAATGTTTACAGAGGTTTAGTAACTTGCTTCCCTATCCAATCTCTTTCCCCCCACACACAAAGAAGCAGTAACACCAGTTCTGATCATTCAATTGAAAAAAATATCATTTAGCACCTACCGCAAGCCAAGAAACCCTAAGCTAGGTTCTGCAAAAGTGACACCCTGTTTATACAATCCCAAAGCATCCCAAAGGATGCTAGGAATTAAATATGACAGCACTAGTCTTAACTGCTATTAATATTTGAATTGCTCTTATCAAAATCCATTCGACAATTATTAGATATATCGTCTACAATGAACATTGTGTTTGATACTGGGTTACAAACAATGAGACAGTGTCTGTTCTCCACAAGCTTACTTTTTTTCCTTTTAATGTTTTTTAATGTTTATTTTTGAGGGAGAGAGACAGAGCATGAGTGGGGGAAGGGCAGAGAGAGGGAGGCAGAGAATCTGAAGCAGGCTCCAGGCTCTGAGCTGTCAGCACAGAGCCCAACATGGGGCTCAAACTCATGAACCTCGAGATCATGACCTAAGCCTAAGTCGGACGCTTAACTGACTGAGCCACCCATGCACCCCAAGAAGCTTACTTTCTTGTGGAGGAGACATATACATAAAGGATAATTGCATTGCAGTATGGTAGCATGATGATAGATACATTAGGAGAATATTGAGGAGATACTTAAGCCAGCAGGTGTGTTGGGGGTGGCTTCATGAAGAAGGTTATGCTGGAGCTGAATTTTATTTATTTATTTTTGTAAAGTTTATTTATTTATGTTGAGAGAGAGAGAGAGAGAGAGGCAGGGGCAGAGAGAGGGAGAGAGAATCCCAAGCAGGCTCTGCATTGTTAGTGCAGAGCCTGATGCGGGGCTTGAAGTCACAAACCACAAGATCATGACCTGAGCTGAAGCTGGTACTTTAACCAACTCAGCCATCGAGGCACCCCTGGAGCTGAATTTTAAAGAATAAATAAAAATCAATCAAAAAAAGACAGCAGGGTGTGCCTGGGTGATTTCTGCTCAGGTTATGATCTCACAGTTCATGGGATCAAGCCCTGTGTTGGGCTCTGTGCTGACAGCGTGGAGCCTGCTTGGGATTCTCTCTCTCTCTCTCTCTCTCTCTCTCTGCATCTCTCTCTCTCCTTTGGAATAAATAAATTAATTAAAAAAAAAAAGACAGCCATTTAGGAGGGTAAGGAGGGTATTCCAGGACATGAGTAGATGGAAGGAAATAAGAAACAGCAGGGCTTGTGCAATCAATTATGATTATTACAGGGAAAAGATATGGCTCCTATGGTGGTGGGCAGCATATTGTAGTGAAAAAACACACATTTTGAATTTTAAAAAGTCTGGGTTTAGATCATAGTTCCTCCTCCTAATGATACTATGATCTTGGTTTAAACTCACTGATACTCCATTTCCTTACTTTTCAAATAGCAGTTAGAAGAATTGCCTCTTAGTTAGAATATGTGTAACAAAGCAAAAATACTTTGCCCTGGTACCAGAATTATTTTGGGGGGACAGAGCTATGTTTAGGAGAGCATCTTTAATTATTCTGAAGGGAAACTGCTTGAATATTGGTAGAAGCCCATGCATAACACTGGTCAAAGTGCATCGCATCAGAGACTGAGTGAATTCTGTCTTGCTTATGAGATGGGAGAGAAGAGAAAGGTGGAGGGGTGAGCATAGAGGAAGGAGGAGCAGGGGGAAAGAGGTGAGGCTCAGGACTGAATGGCATAATGGACATTGAAGGATGAGACCAGCACTCAGTATCTGAGATCAGGGAGAGCCCTGCCGGCCCAGTGTAGTCTCGCTTATCTTACATTGATCAGGTTTTGGGGGATGGTTTGTTTCGAGATTGACCACAGCCTCAGAAGTGTGTTCCTGGGAGAGTTTGCCACCATTATATGACTTTCAAAGCTAGGAGCTGTCACCGACGGGTTATTTTAGAAGTGTATCTCCTAAAGGGAGTTATCATTGATCAAAGGATTTAAAAACAGATTTCGTATTTATTTGTTACTATGACTAGAGGACTGTCCTAGGACTACAGTCCATTGAATGACTTAATGGATTTACAACTATGGATATTTACTTGTTATCATGGCTATAGACCTGTTAGTCTTTTCCTAGGAGTGTGGGGATTTCTTTTTAAAACTTTGAAGGCCAATTGAGATTGCTGGGGAGAGGCCAAAGGGCATTTCAAAAGTGGAGAGACATGTCTAATGTTTAAGTGGGTGCTATGTATATTGCTGTAACCAACTTCCCTCCATTTCTGCCTTCAATTCTGAGCCACATTTATGGGTGGTTTGTGTATGTGGATTTCTGTCCCCCACCCCCACTTACTAAACTAAAAGAAAGGGTTCGATTGTATGTCTGGGTCAGCTTGTTGTGGATGAGGGTTAATAATCAGAAACCTGCAGGCTGTGAGTGGTCACTTAGCAAATGTTTACCGAGTTCCAACTATGTGCCAGGCATTGCTGTTGGCCCCTGAGATCTATTACTGAATACAAAAGCAATGATTCTTGCCTTACATTTTATTTTTTAGAGTTTATTTTATTTTATTTTTTAAAGTTTACTTATTTTTGAGAGAGAGAGTGAGCACACACGGGAGGGGCAGAGAGAGAGAGAGAGAAGGAGAGAGAGAAGGAGAGAGAGAGAATCCCAAGTAGGCCCCACATGCAGGTCTTCAACTAAGGAACCGTGAGATCAGGACCTGAGCAGAAATCATAAATCGGATGCTTAACTGACTTAGCCACCCAGGCGCCCCTGTTCTGTCTTCTATGTTAAAAAAAAATTTTTTTTTTAAGTTTATTCATTTATCTTGAGGGAGACAGAGACAGCATGAATAAGGGAGGGGCAGAGAGACAGATAGAGAGGGAGAGAGAGAGAATCCCAATCAGGATCTGCACCACCAGCACAGAGCCCAATGTGGGGCTCAAACTCAGGATACGATGAGGTCATCACTTGAGCCGAAACTGAGCGTCAGACGCCCAACTGGCTGAGCCACCCAGGTACCTCTGTCTATCTTTCATTTTTAAAGGATTATTCTGCCAGTTGAGAGTAGCCTATATTTAGTGAAGGGTCCAAGCAGATGGGCAGGCTATTGAAAATAATCCAAGTGAGAGATAAAGGTGACTGATACCAGGGTGGTAGCAATGGGAGGTAGTGCAAAGTGGTTGGTTTCAGGATGTGCTTAGAAAAGTAGAGTCAACAGGGTGTGGGTGTGAGAGAGAGAGGGGGCAAAAATGAGTCCTGATAGTTTTGGCCTGAGCATGTAGAAAGATGCAGTGGTCAAAAACCCAGATGAAGAAAACTGAGTGGAGCAGGTTTTGATGGGGAGATCAGGAATTTTGTTTTGCATTTGTTGAATTAAAGATACTGAGTTGATATCCAATGGAGATAGTGGGTAAGTGTTTTGGAAGAGATGTTTGGTAGAGATACTAACTCTGGTGGTTGTTGGCATATGGGCAATATTAAAAGTTACGAGAGAGGATGAGATTTCAGAGGGACTGGGTGAAGAGAAAAGGAACAAGGACTGAGCCCTGAGACACTTCAAGGTGATCGGGAAGAAGAGGAGGAGCCATCAAAGGACCCTGAGAAGGAGACACCAGGGAGTTAATAGGAAACCAGGAGAATACAATGGCCTGGGAGGTCACCAGATGGACACTACGTAGAGCTGGTGTGCAAGATAGGTATCAGACCCATATCCCTTATAAATATAGAAGCAAAATCCTCAAAAACATACTAGCGACCCAAATCCAGCGGCATATTAAAGGGATTATACACTGTGACCAAGTGAGATTGTTTCTAGGAATGCGTGGTTGGCTCAACATATGAGAATTATCTACCATTGTCTTATTATGTTTAAAAACACAGTATTTTTGCTGAAATACATGTCTTGCATTAAGCTTTCCTCTTTTTCCTGAGACATGCAGACATCAATTTTCTGTATGTCTTATATTCTCACTGTTTGTTCAACCTTAAGTGAATAATCACATTCTTGTCCTGATGAAATTTTATCCTAATTATGTCTCGACACTGGTGTAACTTATTGGAGTCACTTGATTCCCCAGAATGCTTACATATCCTTCCTGTATCTGTTAGGATATTTTCATTCCCAGGGAACAGAAAACCATGATGCACACTGTCATACTAAGAGAATTTATGATATTATATAATGGGAATCCTGAGGCAGAATAGGCTGCAGAATGGATTGATACAGTAGACCAACAAGTTCATTAAGGTCCTGTATCTCTCCCTTTGCCTTTCTCAGTGTTAGTTTTATCTTGAGGTGGGTGGAAAGGTGGCTATCAGAGTTTCAAAATCAGAGCAGCAATGTCCAGAGGAAGTAAAAGGCCATTTTTCTCTGTGTCTTTCTTAGGAACAAGGCAGCTTTCTCCATAAGTCCTTACAAATCTTTGTCTTATTCTAGGATCAGTTCATGTCCGCACCTAACCTAATCACTTGGAAGTGGAAACGAGATTACTATGTTAGACTTAGTCTAATCATTTGATGTAGAATAGATGTTAGAGAGTCCACTTCCATGATCATTATTCCAATCCAAAATTGTGCTGAGAAGCACTGACCTAACATGTAGGCTTTTCTCTCAATCAGAAATAAACAGCTGTTAAAATAATCTGGGTTTATATATAGAAAGCTACAGTTAGTTTATGGTATTGGACATTCTTCTGTTGTATCTAATAAATTTCCACAAGAATATTTAAAAAAAAATTTTAATATGTATTTATTTTTGAGAGAGAGAGAGAGAGAGTGGGGGAGGGGCAGAGGGGGACAGAGACACAGAATCCAAAGCAGGCTCCAGGCTCTGAGCTGTCAGCACAGAGCCTGACGTAGGGCTTGAACTCACAAACTGTGAGATCATGACCTGAGCCGAAGTCAGATGCTTAACTGACTGAGCCACCCAGGTGCCCATCCATAAGAATATTTTTAACCTTTGGGTGCCTGGGTGGCTCAGTTGGTTAAATCCAACTCTTGATTTCAGCTCAGGTCATGATCTCACAGTTTGAGAGATCGAGCCCCACACCAGGCACCTCACTGACAGCGTGGAGCCTGCTTGGGATTCTCTCTCTCCCTCACTCTCTGCCCTTCCCCTGCTGTCATGCACACATACTTTCTGTCTGTTACTCTCTCTCAACATAAATAAATAAACTTAAAAAAAAGAATATTTTTATTCTTGTCAAATTTTCATGCAGAGAACAGAAACAAACTGATATTTCTTGTAAAAGGATATACAATAAAACCTTGGATTGTGAGTAACTTGGTCTGCAAGTGTTCTACAAGATAAACAAACATTTGATACTTTTTAACTTGATAATGAGTGATGTTTTGCAATGTGGGTAGTACATGACACCGAATGTCACATGATCACAATGGTTCTACTCCCTCTCTCTCTCTCTTTTTCTCTGCGAGATTGTGGGTGATCATCTCCCATGCTCGGATGCTTGGTCTCAGGCTACAGTGTTTGGCAGAAAGCAGTGATTTTTCAGAACTTTGGAAGGTGCCCACAACTGGCACTAGTGTATTTTTTGTCACTTCAAAGTACCTATGGACAGTCCTTTGTTTTTCCACACAACAGTAAGCTTAGGAATATTTTGCTTCATTCTAGGTCAGGCTGCCTGCAGATACAGACCCTTTCCTCTGCTGTCTTATTTCCAGTTACATTAAATACAGTGTATGACAAGAGTTTATTAATACTGTACTGTAGTCAACATCCATGCGAGTATATAAAATGGCCCCCATGCAGAAAAAGAGTCCATTGAGCCAATAGATAGCAGTGAGACTGTCAGTGATAGTGAAAGTTGTTCTACACAATAACCCTTCTCTTGTTTCCCTCATACTAGCCACGAGGGTTTTCAAAGGTAAGTGCAGGTTAATTTATTTTTTTTATATTTTGTATTTCCTTTATTATTTTCTATTATATTACAGTATTGTAATCATTTTATATGAATATTTTTGGGTTGAAGAATGAATCACTTGAGTTTCCATTATTTCTTAGGGGAAAATTTGCTTTGATATACAAGTGCTTTGGATTACAAGCATGTTTCCAGAACAAATTATGCTCACAAACCAAAGTTTTACTGTAATTTTAACTTGCAACTTTGACTCTTTGCTGTCAAAAGTTGACTTTGAGGGGCACCTGGGTGGCTCAGTTCGTCCAGCTTCCAACTCTTTGTTTCAGCTCAGGTCATGATCTCACAGTTCATGGGATCGAGCCCCGAGTTGGGCTCTGTGTTGACAGTGGAAAGCCCACTTGGGATTCTCTGTCTCTCTCTCTCTCTCTGCCCCTCCCTCACTTGTTCTCTCTCTCTCTCTCAAAATAAATAAATAAATTTTTAAAATAGACTTTGGGATAGGTTTTTGAGGTAAAAATCCCTCATTCTCTGAGAAATGAGAATAATTTACTTCACTTTGTCAGTGGATTGATTTATTCAATGAGTGGAACTAGGTTATGAGTTATTCTGTAATGTGAATAATGACTTTTCAATTCATCTTTATATTGAGCTGTGTTCTTATACTCTATTGAGTTACCTTAAATTAGAAGAGAGTTCTTGTTTGAAATATGTCTTAAATGACAACTCATTTACAAACTGTTTTCTTATATTCAGAGTTGATGAGTTTTCAGTAAGAACAATTACTTCATCACTTAAAACTGAAGACAAGGAAGGTAACTTTGAAGATAGAGTTTCACCAACAGATGAAGTAATATGGTCAGGTACTAGTGAAAGTAAATATCAAGTAAGTTGCTCTAGTGAAAGTCGTATGCCATCTTCACATGGGACTAGCTCATCTTTGTCACTGTTTCACTCAGAAGTAAAGGAATTTTTTCTTAGCCATAGAGGATATGAAAAGTTTTATATCGAACACGAAACAGCACAATTTTCATCAAGGAAATTATTTGCAATATTGAAAACCAACAAAAATAAAAATCCAGCATTTTCTTCTGACTTTGACTTTTCAAGACGCTCTAGCATCTCTAGAGAAAGTGAAGGTCTAGATATGGCACCATGTCCTCCTGCCCACTTATTTCTTTCCAGAGACCAAGTCAGACTTCTGGAAGAAACTGTGAGAAATCAAATTCCTTTAAAACCCAAAACTATATTAGAGAGTAAAACTACTTATCCATACTCAAGACCTCAAGAGTCCTTGATTCAAAATCAACATTCTTTTGGAATGCATATTCCTACCCAAGCACAAGATTCTTTTCCAGTACAAAATGCTATTCAGAATCAAGGTTTTTATGAAGCCAGATTTACTAGTCAAGCCCAACAATTTGTTAACAACCAAGAATCAGTCAACAGCCAGCCTGATATCATGGCCAGATATTTTGCTCTGCCTCAAGATTTGATTAGGAAGCCATTTTCCAGCAGCACACAAGACTCCTTCCAGACCCAGGTTATGGGCAGAAGCCAACATTTGGTTAATGTCCCACATTCTGTTGAGACTCAACATTCAATCAAGGGCTTAGAGTCTGATAATAAACACTTACATGAGACCCAATATTCTTCTGTTTGGTTTGAAGATTCAAACCAGATTAAACATTTAACGCAGGGGCAAAATGCTATTTTTAAGAATGCCAGATTTCTAGTTTTAACCGTAAGTCCAAATTCATTTGCAGAAGGGATGCTCCAAATAAGGAGTGTAAAGCCAGAGGGCCAGAAACAAATTGCTTCTTCAGAACTAAACCAGTATTCTGTATATAGCTCAGTGCCTCTTTCACTTACCTTTAAAAGGCAGAAAAACTGGAGAAAAGCATTACACGGTAAAAGTAAACTTAGTTGCAAAGTTTCATCTCAAAAGTCGAAGAAACCAACAACTCCATGGGTATTTCAAATGACAGTATGCCACACTTCAAAACCTGGCAAGTTAGGATGCAAGTATAATGCTAAGAAGAAAGAATTACATCCAAGGAAAGGTGTATCAGATATAGCTTTGCATCTTCTTTACTTTTCCAAGCTTGTTCCTCCTTATATTAAGAGGTATTCCAGAAAAAAACTAGTAGAAGTCATGCCAGGTGTAACAGGACGTAGACATTCTCTGCTGAAGCAAAACAAGTCACTAGATGCAGAGAATGTCAGTTGTGTGGGGTCTGTTGAGAAAAGAGGAACCTCAGGCAATGCTAAAAATGTAAAGCAGCATGGCAGAGAAAATGAAGGACAAAAAAACATCTCAGCAAAACTTCCATCCTGGCTAGAAGAGTCTTTCATGGTCAATACTTTTCCATTAAAAGCACCTTGTTCTTTATTAATAGAAACAAACTGGAAGAATAAACAGTCTCTTAAAGACCCAATTACACAAGAAAAAGAAATTGGTATTGCAGAGTTCCATGCCCCCAATAGTAAAAAAACATCTGACCTGCATATTCCAAAGCATGAGGCACCTTTAGAAGAAGCTATATCAGAACCTTGGCAAAAATTTGCTTCCTCTCCTGAAATGGAATCAAACAGAAGAATGAAAACACAGGAAGACCTAAAAAGTACAGAGAATTCCCATCTTCCACTTTCAAATGGAGAGGAGTTACCAACTAATTCGCCAGAAACACAAAGGTGCTTTCCAAACAGAAATATACAAAAGGAAAAAGATTTTCTGGAAATTGTTCTGGAGACTTCAGAGGTCAATTTGCTCATTTCACTAGGAACTAAAGAGCATAAAAGCAGTGAGCAAGTAGCAAGTGTAAAAACTCAAGAGAGTACAGAAGATACAGTTATGAAGGAAAAGAAACCATTAATCCTTCATGTGACAGAATGTGATGACCCAAGTGAAAGTGAGAGACTGCAATGTAACACGAGAAGCAACATAAATATGCAAGATAAAAGTATATTTGCAACGTTTCACAATACCACTGACACTACCATTTCTGGGCCGCCTGATATGGAAATGCGGAACAGATTAAAAGCCAAGACAGATACATCAACAGCAGGGTTTAGTTATTCAGTGGTAGAGCAAGAGAAATTACCAGATGAAAAGAAAGCATCGGATGCAAAATACATTGAGGAGAGATGTATTAAAAAGCCACAAGAACATGACAGAGAGGAAGAGGAACCAACTTTACAAGAAGCAGTTCCACAGCTGAAACAAGATTTCAGGGTCAGCCTGCAACTAAAGCAGAAGCCTAAATATGTCAGATTTGAAATTAAACAGAGCAGTTCAGGTAGTAGAAAAAACCCAAATAAAGAGCAAGAGGTACAACCACAAACTCTTTCTACAGAAACAATTGTGGGGACTGGTTCATGCCCCACAATGGATCCATTTCAAGTTCAGGTAAAGCAAATCACGGACAGACCTACAGGCAGAGAGACTGCAGATGCGAAGAATCCTCTTACAGTGCTAGAGAACTCACCAGTGGGTGGTGTTTTAACTGATACAACAGAACGTGATGTCCTATTTGGTGGAAGCCCCAGAAAGATACCAGATGATCATATTGCGGAGGAAAAAGAAGACTTAAAACGAGTTTTCCCTGCAGCTGCCCTGGGGTTGTTCATCATCCGCTCACTTCCTTTATCGTCTTTCAAAAGGCAGAAAATCAGAAGAAAATGGTCAGGAGCAAAAACAGTACTCGGTCCCAAACTTGTCGTTATGAAAGTAAAGAAGCCAGCAAATTTACTGATGCCTAATATCAGTAGGAATGGTATACCAAGTCTTAGGAGAAGATTGAGAGGCAATTTTAAAATCATAACTAAACAGATACTGCAAGATAAAATTGTGTCTGATGTGCTTGTGAATGTTACTTACCCCCACATGTCTACTGTGCCTCGTATTAGAACGCACAGCAGACTCAATGCGGAGAATCCCGGCCATACCAAGCCAAACCAAGAGGAATCAGAGGATGAAAGGGAAGAAAAGCATTCCAATTTTATTAATAAAGGAAATGACTCTGGAAACACACTAGAAGAAGCTAAATTGCAAGATGAAGTGAGAGGGGACGAAGCAGCTCGACCAGAAGCAGTCCTTCATGGTCCCTGGCACCTCAGATTGAATGCAAATCCCGAGAAGGAGTTCAAAACAGAGGAAGAAATGCCTCAACCAGTTACATCCGGAGAAAGTCTTGTGGAGTCTGTTTACACCCCAATAATGGATCTATTTCATGTTGAGAATATGAAGAAAAGCCTAGCAACACAAGCAGACTTAAAACGCACTGCAGATGCGGAGATACCTCTTCCGACATCAGGAAAATCAGTGATTGGAGACCCTTTAAACCAAACAAGAGAAAGTGATGTTTTAGATTATGGAAATGATACAAGGGAAATGGGTTACTTTTTTGCAGACACAAAGGCAGAACTACCAAAAGATTTACCAGCAATGTATTCAGAGACTTTTAATTGCCACATGCCTGTTTTAACTCACTCAAAAGTGAATAAAAACAGAGTACGATTCTCACACATAGAATGTCCAGTGAAGCCCAAGTCTGTACCAACGAATACAGTGAAGCCGTCAGTTTCACAAGTATTTAATAGCACAGGTCATAGAAAGAAATTGGACTCCGAGGCGAAGGCCAAGTTGGAGAAGATCAACCAAGCTAATGGATTGGTATATGACTTTATAAGTAGCCTTTTTTCTCCTATGCATAGCAGATTACAAGGAGAGACAAACAGCTTCTGTCACGCTCAGTTAAAGCAAGGGCAATTAGCAGAGGAAGTGAGACCACGGTATGTTGATTTCTTTGATAAGTGTAGTGCATTCCATGACCAAGAAGAAAAAGTGAAAGACAGAGAGGAAGTGGAGCAGAAAACATTGCTAGAGGCAGCTTCGCAGCATACCCAGCGTCTCTGGCCCGATGCATGTCAAGGGAAGGAGACCCACCTTGATGAACAGTACACAGCACTGGGCAGTTTAACACAGGAGCAAGATGCTCAGCACCAAACATGGTTTGCACAAACTGCCTTGCAGACTAGCCTCCAGATGGCTCCTAGAGAAGGCGAGGAACTCGAGAAACCCAGCCAAACAGAACATGCCATAACAGCCCCTATGGGTGCCGAGAGTCCACCTCCCAAAGCAGAGAAGTCATCATTTGATAACATTTTCAACACCATGACAGAGTGTGACTTACCATCTGGTGGAAACCCGAAAAGGGTACTAGATTCTCACTTTGTGGAAAACAATTCAGAGTTACCAAAAGATTTGCAAGTGACGTGCCTGCATTCTTCTGGTTCTGTTGAGCCCTTTGTTTCTAAATCTGAAAGAAAGGAAAACACATTAGAATTAGCAAGGAAGCAAATAACAGCAAATCACAGATATAGAACTATTAGGGGAAAAAAGCCATCAGCTTCACATATGCTTAATGGCACGCAGAGCAAGGGACTGCAGTGCAATTTTAAAACAAAAAGGAAAAAGCCACAACAAAATAAAAACGCAGCAGATGCATTTCTCAATATCATTCAGTCCCGGGTGCCTATTTTGCCCAACACCAAAATGAGTAGTGGGTTAAATGTAGAGACAGATATGCAGAGGGTAACAGGGCTTGATTATATGCAGCTAATGCAAGAGAAATTGCTAAATGGAGGAAAAGTATGTTGCCCGGATCATATTGTGAGTACCTTATCCAACAGTATGAAAGATGGGAAAGAGGAGGAAGGAAAACATGAAGTGTCACCAGCTCCAGAGAATAGCCAAAGCTTCATATTCAATGCGTATCAGAAGGAGAATTTTGACCTTGTCCAATCAGATGAGGAGCTGAAACAACCACGAAGTCGCAATCTTCAGGTACAACCACAAATGCATGGTACACAAACTGTTTTAAGTTATGCTTCATGCCCCATACTGGATCAGCTTCAATTTGGAGAGCTAGAGAGTTACGCTGGGTTTTCACCTCCTAAGTCAGAGGAAGTGAAGAATGATGAGATCGTTTTTTCTGCAAGAGAACATGGTGTCCCATCTGACGCAAATCACCAAAAGGAACAGGCTGGTGGTGTTGAAAAGAAAGACACAGTGACTTTTGATTTCTGCCTACCTGCTTTATCTACACCCCAGAGAAACTTCAAATATTCAGACAAGAAAACCTCAGTGAATACCAAATATGGACTTTTAAAGGCAAAGAAACGGTCAGTTTCAAACATATTCAATATCAAGGGTGCTGTTAGCCCAAACCATAGAAAAGAATTGGGATGTAACCCTACAACCAAAATGAAAGAGGTGCATCACGGAGAAAAAATGGCAGCTAAAATGTATTCTTTCATGACTATTACACCTGACATTAATACGTATAACAAGATAGAAAGAGAAAAAGACATGTTAGGAGAAAGAAGTCTCAGGGCTAAACAGGTAAAGCAAGCAACATCACCACTAGAAGGGAATATTACTTCAGATGACACCAAAGAAAACAGTGTTCAAGATGAGGAGGAAGAAACCGGTGACCAGGAGATATTAAAAGTAATTTCACAGCACAGCACACATTTCAAATTCTGTTCAGGCCAGAGGGAGGAGCTTGACCTTCATCAATCAGAAAACCAAAGAAGTGGGAAAATTCTCTTTGTTATAGAACAAGACATCCCACAACAAATGCAGCCTACAGATTCCATGCTGGGAGAGAAGCCAAATAAAAGCCACCATCCACAAAATGGTGCAATATGTATAGCAAGTTCAAAGCTTCCTCCTCTAAAGTCAAAGGACTCACTAATTGGTCAAGTTTTAGTGGATACAGTGAAGGGTGGTGTCCCAAGTGTTGGGAGCCATATGGGGGAACTGTACCATCATGGTAAAGAGGAAAATGCAGAGTTTAAAAAAAATCTAGAAGCAACTGTCCTGGAGTATTTGGAGGTCTCCAGGCCTGATCTGTCTGAATCGAAAAGGCAGAGAAAGACATTTACATGTAGAGCCTTAAAAAATCAAATGAGTCCCAAATGTGTAATTATGAAGGCAAGGAAAACGCCAATTTCAACAATATTTAGTATCTCAGGGAATGGTTGTCTAAAAAACTTACCTCCAAAGACCCTGAAATCACAGAACATTGACTTTTTAATTCATACAAAGTGCTCTGGGGTACCGGAAGATCTTATTGCAGAGAAAAAAGAAGGATTAGCACAAGAATTTCCAGCAACGATTCTGGAGTCTTTGGATTTAGCCACACTTGCTTTACCTGCATTGAAAAGAAGGAGAAACCATTTAAAATATATAGAGAAGAGAAAGAAAATGAGTCTCAAATGGGTAACTTTGAAGACAAAAAAGCCACCAATTTCCCAGACACTTCGCATCACAAAACGTGGTATTCCAAGCCATAGAAGACAATACAAATGCAACTTCAGTATCATGATGAAACAAGGTAAATCTGTGGCAGACAAAACCCTAAATGCCGTCTCCTTTCCCATGCCTGTTTCACTTGACATGAAAATGCATAACAGAATAAAAGCAGAGTCAGATGTGTTGTGGACAATGAGATTTAGTCACGAACGGCAACAGCAAGAGCTGTCACCAGATGGAGAGAGAGCCAGCGGGGCCTTTTCCAGTGACAAGAGGGGCTGTGCCTCCAGGGGCATGAAGGAGGTCAAAGGCCAACGTGAAGAAGCAGCCCCACGGAGTTCTCAGCACTTCAGTTCCATCACTGGTAAAATGGAGGAGCCTCGCTGTGTGAGATCAGAACTAGAACTGGAGAATTCAGCAAGGAAAAAAATCCCAGAACCACTTAACACAACTCAGGAGCAGCAGCAACAAACACTTTTCACACAAAGCGTGTTGCATTGTGTTTCCTGCACTATCTTGAATTCACTTCCAGTTGAGAAGCTACCAAAAAGAACGAAAGCACAGAAAGGCTTGAAATATGCAAAGAGCCCAAAGCTTTTATCTCCGGACCTAGGGAAATCTGTTCGTGAACCTTTAATTATTACAACACAGAGTGACATCCCATCTGAAAGAGGCCCTAGAAAGGAACTTGCTAGATCTATTCCAGAAGGGAAGAGAAGATTGCAAAAGGATTTACAAGGGAGAACCTTGAAGTTTTTGGATTTCTCCACTCCAGCTTCATCTGATTTTAGAGGGTGGAGAAAGACACCACAAATCCCCAAATCTAGAACGGGGAAAGCACAGATGGCATCAATTTTAAAGACGATCCACATCGCTAGCTCTGCAGCTCTTAGCCATGGAAAGGAACAGGACTGCATCTTGGAAAACATGGCCCCAGAAATATCTCAAGGTATGTCAGATATATTTACGAATACCTACATTTCACATACACCCGTTTCACCTGCCATCAAAACGCATCAAAAAATAAAAGCAAAGAAAGACCCATTAAGGAATAAAAGCAGTATTTCACAGCTAGAACAACATGAAGGGGAAAAACTGTGTCCATATTCCTCTAATAATGGGAGCAACTCAAGCAGCACATCAGAATCAAGATGGCAAAGTGGGAAAGAAAGAGAGGGTGTTGGAGTTTTATTCGAGGCAGGTCTACATTTCCTGTGTAGTACAGGAAGGAGAAAAGATCAAAATATGTTTATTACAGAGCAGGAAGTACAGCGACAGACAGTGGTTTCAGAAAATAAATTGGAGTCTACTTGTCCTCCTCTGATTCCACTTCACATTCAAGAGCTGAGGAAGAACATCCCGCCACAAAAAGACATACCACATAGACTCGGTCAAAAGATTCCATGTCCAAAATCAGGGACAGCACTGTTGGACTACTTTTCAACTGATGGAGCAGAGTGTAGTGCCAAATCTGATGCGAGCCCTGCAAGGAAGCTGGATGTTCACATGGCAGTTTCCCTACGACCTGAAGACAAGGGGGAAGGCATAAAAACTCACAAAGTAGTGAAGCACAGAGTTGATCAAAATATTCCGCCTACCAAATCGGGAAACTCAGTGCTTGGAGATCCTGGTGATGGAAGCTCTAGGAGGAAAATGAGTGGTCGCATTGCCAGAAAACATAGAGAGTTGCACAGAGATTTACTAACAACGTCCACAACATCCGTTTTCTCTGACTCTATAAGGCAGGAAAAGGTATTAAAGTTTCCAGGAAGGAAAAATCCCACGGGTCCCAAATGTGTAACCATGAAGGCAAAGAAGCCGCTTTGTTCACAGATGCTTCATATCACTAAGCATGATAATCTCTACTGTAGAAAGGAACAGGACTGCAACTTAAAATCTTCAATAAAAGACAAGCAACAAAATAAAAGTATAGCTAATGCATTTTTGTCTCCCGCACCTGTTTCAGCTGATAACAAAATAGATATCGAAATGCAGAGCACATCAAAAGCAGAGATAGATCAACTAAGAGTAAATCTGCACAGCCATATCCCTGCAAAGCGAAGGAAATCAACATGTGATAGGGAAGCATGGAACCAGGCCAGCTCAACTGATATGCAAAACAGATCAAGCAAGACAATGAAAATGAATGTGCAACATGAAAAGGAAGAGGAAAATATCCAAAGAATGTTATTGGATTCAGTTCCACACTGTGGGCAACACCGCCGCTTCAGCGCCGATCAAATGAAAAATCCTGGTTCTTCCCAATCAACATCTGAACTGAATAATTCAGAAGTCAGAAGGACTTGGAATTTGCCTTGGACAGCACAAAAGATGAGACAAGAAGAATGCTTTAGAGAAACCGTTTCGGGGCCTGTTTCTAGACACATGATGACTTTTCTTCAAGTTGAAACAGAGAAAAAAGGTCTTTCTACTCAAGAAGGAATAAAATGTATGGAACGTGTAAAGACTCCATTGCCAAAAGCAAGGAAATCAGAGACCGCTTCAATACAATGTGGCACTCTATGGGATGGAAATCCTAGGAGACATTGGGATAGCCCTATCTCGGGGAAGAAGGCATGGAATCAAAATGACTTAGTGAGAACAGTCTTAAAACCTTCAGATTTTTCCAGCCTTGATTCATCGGTACCCAAAAGCCAGAGCTATGCATTGGAGTTTGTAAGCAAGAGAAGTATAGTAAGTTCCAAGCATGTAACTTTGAAGGCAAAGAAACGACCAAGTTCACAATTGCTTAATACCACAAGGTGTATTACAGGAAGCCATAGAAAGAAAAAGGGGTGCACATTTCAGTACAAGATGAAAGGGAGACAGTGGATTGAAAGTGTTGTAGAGGCGTCACTCCCTGCTGCTGAGGGAACTGAGATTCCACCATCCAAGACAGTGACTGATAAACACTCATTCGATACAATAGCAAGGAGCACCATATATAACAGAACACTTCACAAAAATCTTCGTGGTCATATTACAGAAGAAAAGGCAGAGTTAGGGGAAAACTCTGCCACAACTTTCTTGGGGCCTTTAGATTTCTTCACACCTATTTTATCTGACCCTGAAAGCCAGAAAAACACAGTACAGTTATTAGAAGAGAAAATCACCTTGAATATCAACTGTTCAACTATGAAGAAAAAGGAGCTGGCAATTTCACAAATACTTAAGATCAGAAGGCAGTTTACCACAAAATACAGGAATAAACCTGGATCCAATTTAAAAACGAAAATGAAACAGATGAGGCAGGATAAAAATGTGGCTAATACATTTCCAAATACCATTGACTTCACACCGGATACCCCTGACCTTAGAAGGCAGAGCAGATTGAAAACAGGGATTGACAGAGGATCACAGTTCCGTCACACACAGCCAACACATACAGAGCTGCCAACCGAAGGGCTAGTGATTTCACAACCGCTTCATGCTACCAGTCGTGCTGCTTTAAGCAATAATGAGCGACAGGAAAAGAAGATAGGCACGAAGAGAGAGAAAACTGTATTACGTGTGGACCTCAAATCCGTATATGATTCCATGCCTATTTTTTCACACATAAAAATGGAGCCATCACCTAGTACCTGGGGTATCTCTGAAGAGTCTTCTGAAAAGGGAAATGCCCTAAACAAAGCAAATGCTAGCTCTGCTTATGCCTGCACACCTGTGTATCTTCAAATTGTAAAACATAAAGCTATGGCAAAAACAGCAGATGTAAAAAACAGTATGCATACCAAACGGATAAAATTGAAAGCAAAGAAGCTACCTGTTTCCCAGCTGTGTCATACTATAGGATGTAGGACCAGAAGAAACAAAAAGGAACAGACATGTAACATGAAGAAGCAGAAGAGGGAGTTCTGGCAAGATAAAACTGTAACAGATGTACTTCTGAGCACTATTTGTGATTCTGGATCTGTTCCATCTCAAATTAAACAGTTTACAGAAGTAAAAAGGGAGAAAGACAGGCCAAGAAAGCCCCTTTACACTTCTCCCCAGCGAAAGCTAGAGAAACCACTAAGCCAAAGAAAAATGTCATCTTCAGAGTCCACTGATATTAAGAATACTATATCAAGAAATATCAAAACACTGAAACAATACATTAGAGCACAAAAAGAAAATCGCCAAACTCTTTTACTAGACATTCTCCCTCAATATAGAGATCAGTTAGTGATTGGCCAACAAGTGACGAAGGAGCTTGACCCCGTGAAAATAGGAGTAACGTTGGAAAGAGAAGTATACCCTGGTCTATCTTCCCAGAAGAGGGATATTGATTACCCTAGGTTCGATGCCCCAAGAGTTAGAAAACTTACAGGATGTGAATTTCTTGTTGCACAAAGAGTGAAGGAAGAAGACATAGACATGGTTGAACGTTTGGTTTCAATTCCATCGGGGAAACAAGTATCAGAGAAAACCGATGCTTCATTAAGTTCAAAAGGACAGAATATATTTCTTACAGAGTTGAATGCTTCTCAACAGAAGACTTGCAAGGAGCAAGAATTGCCAAAACAAGGAAGTGTTTCAGTGACAAATCTGGGGTCTGTTGCCTACCCCATTATGGAAACTTCTCGTTTGGAAAACACAGGAAAGGTAGCTGAGGAAGAGATGTACACCAGCAAAAAAAATATTTCACATCTATTGGGAAGAGAAGATATAGAAGAAACTGATATCTTCCAAGGCTCAAAAGGACAGAAGTTTCTTTACACCAATCTGGTGGCCCAGCAAAATATATCTGCAGTGCAGAAAGGAGAGGTGGAGCCAGATGACATTCCTGACAGTACTGTGGATTCTGTATCTTGTCCAAATAGGGATAATCATTTCCAGATAACACAGGTGGTAAATACAAGGAAGGAAGATGTAAGCATTCCTATAAATTTATATGTAAATCCATGGAGAAAAGAGCAATCACAGGTAACTGACAGTCCATTGAGATTAAATGAAAATAAAATGATTTTTTCTGAAAAACTGAAGGCGAAGCAACTACATAGGTCTAACCAGAATAAAGAAAATATTCTGGAATCCATTTCTTCACGCATAGTGCATCAACTCCATAATAATAAGCTAATGAAAAATGTCTCAGCAAAAGGAAGGAGTTCAAAAGTTTTGAGTTCAGTGGTAGACGAAGCATCAAATAAAGCAGATACTCCAGTAGACCAACCTCCATGCTCAGAAGGAGTTGACTTGCACAACAGGAGAAGAAAAGAACCTCAAAAAGCAAGTACATGCAAGGCTCTTCCAACATCTGTTTCTTATTCCTTGACAGATGTCCTTCAGATGAAATTGCCGTGTGTAAAGGAAGTATTAAAGGCACCAATGTACCACACTTCAAATACAGAAGGAATTGGCTTGCCTGTTGAGGGAAAAGAAGAAAAGCAACCAGAATGTATACACCAGATTTCTCCAAAACCTGCTTCTCACTCTTCGAGGGACATATTTCAGAGCAAGATGCCATGTAAAGAGAAGGCATCAAAAGAAGTAGTTAGCACCATGGATTACATTCCAAGTACAGAACAAATTGGCTCGTTCATTACAAGACAAGACAGCAAGGTGCGGATAGGTAAAGGTAAACTATGTATGAAACTGACAAGCTTGTGTGCTTCCTTACCATCTCTACCACATACTGATGTGAATTCAAGAATAGAAGTAGGGCAAGGTAAGTCTGGAATACTAAAGAGCTGCCTTCTACCGCTAAAGTCCCAGGTATCATCAAGTGTCAGGAAAACACTATTTGCAAAGTCAATTAATAGAGATAGTTTAAGCCGTGTAATAGAATCAAAACATTTGCCACAGGGAAAAAAGGAAGATGGAGAAAATATAGTATATGTGAAAGACATCATGGGCCTCAAATGTGTCACTTTTAAAGGAAAGAAAACACCTTTTAAATATATACTGCATGGAAAAGAGCCACAGTGGAATAACAAAGAACAAGAGGAAACGATGCAGAAAGATAAAAATGATCTAGACATGGTTCAGAATAAACACCATGCTTCCTTTCCTTCTTCACCGCACCTGGAATGGATGCCTGGAATAAAGGAGGTCCTCATGCGAGGAATCGCAGGGTTTTGTCTTCCATCACTGACACTCAAGGAATTATCTGATGCAATGGGAGTACGTGAGGAGCCAACTGATGATATTTTAAGCAGTATAAAAAAAGCAAAATATATGCCACGGAGAGATAGAGTAGAAATGGCTTTGGAAGAAATAGTGCAACCCAAAAGAATAGCTTTGAAGGTGAAACAGTCTCCAATCACACAGGAATTACAGTTGAATATCAAAGAAAATGAGAAAAACATGCAGGAACATAAAGATAATCAAGTTGGGATTCGGAACACATCTTGTATTTCCATCTCTTTTCCATCTTACTCAGAAGTGGACATAAGAATAACAGGGAAAGAAACCAGGCTAATAAAAAGAAGGTCCTCTTTTCTACAACCAGAACTCCAGGAATCATCAGATATAGAAAAAATAGCATACAAAGAGTCTGTTTATGGTGATATCTCAAGCAGCATAAATAAAGCCAAAGAACATATAATGCAGGAAGAAGAGGAGAGAGTAAAAAAGGAAGAAGTCATACCTTTCAGGGAAAAGAAATCACCAATTTCACAGGAAACCCAGCTGGATATTGAAGAGCAAGAGACAAAGGTACAAAAAATTAAAGATGAGCCAAATGTCCTTGTGAGCAATACCAGCCCTTGCATAATTGCTCCTTCTCATTTAAAGTTGGGTACAAGAATTAAAATAGCAGACTCTCTAACTGAAGTTGCAAGATACTGTATTCCAGAACTATCACACCAGAAGTCATCAGATGCAGTGAAAAAAGCAAATAAAGAGTCCATTGATGACGATGCCACAAGTGATGTACAAGAAGCAAAAGACTATGTGCCACAGAAAGAAGAGAGTGATGTAGAGATATCAGCTGAGAGAGACGTGATGCATCCAAAAGATAAAGATTTAAAAAGAAAGCAAGCACTTTCACAGGACATACCACCGGATCTTAAAGAGCAGGTGAACGTGGATCCGGAAAGTGAAGAGCAGGGGAGAATGGAGGGAGGAGGTAAAGGTGAACGGGAAGTGGTTCTGCCAACACATGGGGCTTCTGAATCTTCTCTAAGTCACCATGAATTGGACACAAGAATAGAAGGAGAGGAAGACAGCCAAGGAATAACAAGACCTGCTGTTTCACAACTACAGTTACAGAAATCATTTGAGGCAGGGAAAACAGCATATACAAAGTCAACTGGGGATGATATCTCAAAGGATCTAAGAGTAGTGCAAGAGTATGAGCCAGAGAAAGGAGAAGATGGAAGAAAAATAGTAAATATGAAATATCTAATGTATCCCAAAGGCACAACTTCCAAGGAAAAGGTATTACCACTCCCACATGTACTCTATACCTCTGGGAGCTGTGGCTCCCAAATTGTAGAAGTACAGACAAACATGAAGGAAAAATTAGGAAACCTACAGGAAAGAAGCAAACTAGATAAGCTTCTGACAAGAACTTCTCTACTTCCATTTAAGTTAAACAAAGGTATAGGAGGCAAGGAAGAGAAAGAAGGAGTAACAAGACCCTCTCTTCCACCCTCATGGCACAAGGAATCATCACATGCCGAGGAATTAAAATATACAGTACCACCTTTGAATGGCATCACAAGCAGTTCAAAAAGAACAGAATACATGACACAGACAGAAGAGGAGAAAGCAAATAATTTTGAGGAAGACATAATGCACCCCAGGTACATAGCTTTGAGGGCAAAGAAATCACCCCTTTTCCTTATACTCAAAACAAAGAAACTGCAAGTCAACATCAAAGAACAAGGGGAAGTGGGACAAGAAGATAACGAGGACACTGTTGTGCTTCTGAGCAGAATTCATCCTTTCATCACTTCTTCAACTCATCTTAAGTGGGACACAATAAAAGATGAGGAGGGTGAGCCAGGAATAATAAGAAATGATGTGCCACATCTTGAGCTCCAAGAATCATTGCCTTCAGGGAGAATGGCACCTACAGAGTCATCTGATAGCCATGTGATAAAAGAAGAACAACACCCACGACAGGAAGAAAGGAACAGAGTACAAACAGAAGCCACAGATGGCTCAATGCGGCCCAGTGGCACAGATTGTAAGGCAAAGATATCACCACCTCCTCCTGTGTTCAGGGTTACTGAGCACAGTGCTTTGAACAACAGAAAGGAACCACAGTGGAGCATGATGGAGAAAGTAGAACAAGAGCAGCAAAGAACAGGTGACCCTGATGTGGCTCAGACAAAAACTCCTCCTTCCACACCTTCCCCACCTCACCACAGTTTGGACACAAGAACCAAAGAAAACAAGGACTCACTTGCAATGATAGGATGCTCTCCTTCACAATTGCTGTGCCCTGAGTCATCAGATGCAGGAAAACCCAGACATGCAGATTCCAGTGAGGGCATTGGCTCATTCGATGTAATGATAAAAATTAATCAGCCTATGCCATATACAAAGGTAAAGAACAGAGTAAAAATAAAAGATGGGGAAGGTAGAAGATTCCCAAAAATAATCACTTTGAGAGCAGAGATATCTTCACTTCTACATCTATCCAGTAGAAAGAGACTACCTTTGTATATTAAAGAGCAAGGGAAAGAAGTGCAAGAAGGCAAAAGTGAACCAGAAATGGTTCTGAAGGAAGCCTGTGCCTCCTTGCCTTCTCCATCTTACCTGAAATGGGACAGGCAAATGAATGAAAAGGAAGACACATTAGAAAAAACACACTTCACTTTTCCACCATCAAAGATTCAGGATCCATCCAATTCAGGCAAAGAAGCATATACTAAGTCATTTTATGGTGAGCTAAAAGAGAAGGATAGACTCAAAATAGTTATTGAAGACAAAATGGCCCCAAGATGTATGGCTCTGAAGGCAAAGGAAGTACCCCTTTCACATATACTAGATACCAAAAAATTGCAGTGGAAAATGAAAGAGCAAGAGAGAAAGATGCAGAAAAAGAAAAATGACCTCGTTGAAAATCTGGGAAACATCTGTACTTCTTTACTGACTCTACCATATCTTAAATTTGGCAAAACAGAAGGAGAGGGGTACATGATAAGAATTACAAATGTGCCTCTCCCACAACTACAGTCCAAGGAATCACTAGATGCAGTGAAAACAGCATATGCAGAAACAACTGATGGAGAACTTTCAAATGATGTAAAAGAATTAAAAGAACACACGTTACAGAAAGAAGTGAGAGATGGAGAGAAAAACATGGAGATGAATAGTACAGTGGCTCCCAGTGATAGGCATTTAAAAGAAAAGAGATCACCTATTTTACTTAGATACAATCTAAGTGACCATCCGTGGAAAACTAAAGACCAAGAGGGAATGGCTCAGGAAGGTCAGCGTGAGCCAGGTGGTACAATACCAACTAAGACTTGTACTTGTACTTGTAGATCTTCCCTACTTCACCTTTACAAGAATCCCAGATGTGAGAAAAAGAGAATGGCCATATTAACAAGATCCTCTCTTTCCCCAGTCAACTTCCAGGAATCATCAGATTCTGAAGATGTGGAAAGTGTAGAGCCAACTGCTAGAGATATTTTAATCAGTCCACAAAAAGGAAAAGATCAGATGCCCCAGAACAAGGAGGGGGATGGAGTAGAAACAGTAAACCTCATGTTCCCCAAACATCAAGAAAAGAAGATACAAGGAAGTAAAGATGAACCAGGTGTGGTTCTGGCCAACACTTCCTCTCCATCTTCGTCTCCCCCTCTCCTCCAATTGGATAAAGAAATACAGGTAGATGATGAAATGTTAGTAGCTACAAGGTCTGTTGTGCAGAGAGTATCAAATGCCAGAGAAATAGTACATACAGAAGGAATTGGTGGTGATGTCTTGCAAGATAGTCAAAATGCGAAACAATGTATGCCTCAGGAAGAGGAGCAGGACAGAGAAAAAACAAATATGAAAAGTATGGCGCATATCACAGATATAATCTTGAAGTCAAAGAAATCACCTCCTTCACGTATGCTCCATAGAACAGAATTGCATCTAATCATTGGAGGGCAAGAACCAAAGAAACATGAAGGTCAAGGTAAACCACCCTGTACAGTGCTCAGAAAAATTTATGTTTCCAAACATTCAGCCAACCCTACATTAGATAAAGGTACACAAGTAAATGAAAAAATGCTTGGAATTAGAAGACCCTCTCTACTTCCATGCATGCTTTCAGCATTATCAGGTGCAGGGGCAATTCGTGATGTAAGAGAAAGAAAACAACGTATGTCACAGAAAGAAAAAAAGTATGAAGTGAAAACAGTTGATATGAGGATTAGGATGCAGCGCAAAGAGGCCAGGATTTCATCAATTTCCCATATCTTTAACACAAAGGAATTTGTGTTGAATATTAAAGAACAAAAGGAAAATATGTGCAAAGGTAAAGATGAGCTACCTATAGTTCTGACAAGGACTTTTCTTTCCATCCCATCAGCACCTGCCCTTTATCTAGACTCAGGGAACAAAATAGACAAAGATGTACCAGGAGCTACAGGATCCTCTCCTCTCCAGCAAAATCTCCAGGAATCATCAGATACCCAGAAAACAGCAATTACAGAGGTAGTTGCTGGTGATAGTGAAATCGTTGTGAAGAAAGTCAAACACTCTGTGCCACAAGAAGAGACAGTGCAACAGTGGACATCCAACTTCACGGTCAGTGTACAGCAAAGGAATGAACCTCCACGAGTCAAATCTGAAGGAGACTTGAGTCTGTTAGTTTTAAATTCACAGCATGAGGACATTTATTTAACAGGATTTCATACCATAAGTGGGAAAAGGCTGGAATATTTCTTTACAGGGCAAGAGGCTCTACCAGAAAAATACAAAACAGAAACTTTTACTACGTTTCTTTCCTACCCCACAATGGATCCAGCTAAGATGGCCAACCTGAAGAAAGAAACTGAAATAATGGATGATTTAAACCATGAAAGGAGTCCTAAGAGTTTAGTTTCACCACCAAGGAAAATATCCAAGGAAATATATGTCACATTTGGTACCCCTGTATGTGCAAAAGGATTTTCTGTTTCAGAGCAAGATGCCCCCCAACAAAAAACGTTATCCAAGGCATCTCCAGGATCTGGAAATTCATACACATCTGATAAGCCAGAGAAAGAGGTACAAAATCATGATAAAATGAGCAAAATGCCCTCTTCCAAAGCATTAGCCCTACAGACAAAGGGATCGCTTGAGAAAATGAATATCACAGAGTCAGATACTCCCCCAATTATAGAAGAACAAGAGATTGTTGTGAAAAAGCAAGTGGTGTTACAGTCTGAAAGGGGACATAAGACCTGCCTGGATTCCAGCCTTTCTCTTAAACTCCCACTTAAAGATGGAAGGCAGAAGACGCAATTGGAAACAGATGTATGCAAGCAAACTATGGTGTACCCCAGAATACAAATACTACCAGGAACACATGTGGATATTACAGTGTTTGATACCCTCAGAGGGAAAAAAGAGCAGGCATTGCTGGTGCCAGAACAAAAGGAATGCATTCTAGAATCATGTCAGAAGCCTCTTCCCTCCCACTGGACTTTTCCAGTTCAATCTGAAGATCTGGAAGGAAAAAATAAAATGGACACCAGTACTATTATAAATCTGGAGCAAAAAACATTAGAACTGGAAGAAGGGGAATTAAAAATAGACACAAACATAGCTATCTGTCTGGAAAAGGACAAAACAGAAATGCACAAACACATCATTGTCAGTCTAGAGGAGAACTTAAAAAGGGACACAAATAATGTTGTAAATGGGAGCACTCCATCTCCAAAGGCAGAGGAGTCTCAAATTAACACTCAGGTGATCACTCGTATAGGAAACAGCTGCCCAATCAAGCAAAAACATAAAAAGGACCTAGAAGTCCCTGGTGCAAAACAAAATATTCAGCCACGAAAAATGTTTCAAAAACATATTCTGGATTCATTTTATGCCTACATTCCTCTTTCTCTCAAGTTTGAAGGCCAGAAAGGCAGATTAACAATAGCAGATTTGAAGAGAGAACTGAGCCCCAAATATTTAACTATGAAAATCCAAAATCACCCAATTTCACAGATTCTTAATAACACAGGACGTGGTATTCCAAGCAATAGAAAGAAATTAGAGTATGACTTCAGCGGACCAAAGAAAACAGTTTTGTGGCGTGAAGATACTTCAGGAATATGTATCAGAAGTCTTTCTATTTCCACGGTGAATTCATCTCAGACTGAAGAAACAGCAGAATCTGAGACAAACCTAGAAAGAGAAAAGATACTCTGTCTTTCTGAATTCCAACAGAAATCACCAAGCACTAGTGACATTAAGAGGAACAGTTCAAGCATCATAAAAGAAGGGTGTCCTCCCTTCTCCCCACTGTCAAAATCAGAAACAAACCTCAGCCGTGAAGCAAAGGAAAACATTTTGATTCCACAAACAAAAGAAGAAAACGTTGTTCCGGGGCCTGATAGCTCAAGGATCATAAAGGAACCCTACTTGCTTATGACTGAGGAAGAAGAAAAGGCACCAAAACCCATTCTGACGCCCACAGAGTGTCCACTCATGTCTGATGATCCAAAGGACAGTGTAGAAACCCACATGGAAAGTACCCTAAGCATGAATATTTCCCCCCCAGGAGTAGAAGAAACACAATATGGGGCTGAGCTACTCGATATCATGGGGTGTGCCTCGCCACCAGAACAGGGGGATCAGAGTGAACCTATCCAGGACACAACGACACCAAAGGTCCAGCAACAAAAAACTTTTCCAGGAAGTGGGCCTGTACCATCCCAAGTTAAAAGTAATGAAATAAAAGTAGTGGCAGAAAGGACAAGTGCTGAAAGTTTACTTCCTCTTTATGAAGCAGTTAAAAATATCTTGGAATCCCAGATAAAAAACATGATTCAGGACAAAATTTGTGAGGATATACTGGAAAAAATAAAAGCTCATAAGCCTGATGCTTGGAAGTCACCATCTTTTGCAGGAAGTCCAGATACAACATCCACAACAAAACCTCCCACATTGCAGCCAAAACTCATTTTGGAACGTCTTCTTCCCAAAGAAAACAATAAGCTCACTAATCATTTAGAGTCAAAGGCGTTTGAAATAAGACTGAATCTGATACCAGAGATAGCAAAAAAATCTTTCCACAAGTTCAACTTTTATCTAAAACAGTCTATTTCAGAACATAACAGTTGGAGGCTATATCCAAGACATAAAAAAATGTGCTTTTTGTCTCTAGAAGGGATTGATGGTACAGAACCTAATTTAAATCAGAAATACCCCAAGGATTCACCTCCTGTCCGCTGTATGAAGACATTGATTGTCAATGTTTCAAGTGATGGTAAAGAGATCATTGCAAACCGAAAGAGTATTAGAAAGCTAGAAAGTGGAGCATCTTCAGCGACTTCTGCTAATGAGATGCCATTGACTCCTATTCTTCCAAACTACTCAGCAGAAGAAAAAGACAAACTTTTCGTACACTTTTCTATAAAAACATTAGAGATTCAAATGACAGCCTTTCCCAGAATTGTAAGAGAATCCTACACAATGGCCAATGCTCAGAATACAAAGAAACCTTTATCTAAATTTGTTAATTCTGGTACCAAAGTACCAAAACGAAAAAACAAAATTTTGTTACTTTTCAAGGAAAAATCTCTTCATCAAATAGATCTTGATTTGCAATACAAATACCTTCATTTTCTCCTGGGGCTTCCAGTCAAAAGTATGTTCCCTAAACCAAATGCACTTCCCAAACATATCCTGAAGTTAAACACAGTTGCAATTTGTAAAAATAGAGATTACAGGGGAGAAAGCGGTGGTGGTCTTTGCATTGACACAGAACCGTTAGAACACCACATCTCTTCCGAAAAGCAAAGTCCCCATGAAAACTCATCACTGATGAAAAAATTCCTCAAGCCAACCCATGTGTGTGCTTCTAACGCTGATCAACAGGGCACAGCTCAGAAAGATAGTACAGTTCTTTCAGAGTTAAAGTCTCATGTGACTCCAGAAAAAGATAAACAATGTCATGGGTGGTTTCAAGAAACAAATACGTATAAATATTTTGATCCAAAGACTCAGGAAAGTGCTCCCCATTTAGTTGATTCCCATTCAATTCCGATTTCTGAAGATTCTGCTGAGAGTCAGACAAATATTGAGAGTCTGGCCAACTTGGAGGCATGCTCAGCTCTTGAAGTATATGGGAGCAAAGAATGTATGTTCTTAGAAGCAAACCCATATTTAAGTCAGGAATCCCAAAACATTCTGTTTGAATTACAGAAAGGCATTCCTTTGGAAAATCTCTACAAGATGAGAAAAAGCAAAACTAATTTGAAACCATTTTACAGGGAATATTCAGGTTCCCATCATGGTGTCAGAGGCTGTAGAAAACATTCCTCAATTGTGACACCTTCTTATGAATCCCACAAAAGCAGGAAATACGGGTCATCTGACACAACGCCATTTCCTGACTGGTTGTGCTATGGTTCATTAAATACTGTAGACGTTCCATCTAGCTCATCTTCTGTTCCATTCAGTGAAGGGAAGTCTTCATGGTCTGCAGGGCACAGAACCAACTACTCTTTAGTTCCCTTAACGGAATCAAATATCAAATTACATCTTGCAAAAAGCCAAGGCAAACCTTACAGTCATCTTGAAAGCAAAGAAAGAAAGAAGGCAAAGTTGGATTTATTTACAAAGAACAACCTTCATTGGGACTGTGATTACAGTTATACACAGAATAAAGAGAAATTCACAAGAAAGAAAAAAGTATGTAATTATGAGTCAGAAAGATTGAATCATTATGCAAGCAAACCTAAGTTATCATCAAAGCCTCATCGAGAGGATGTCTACTTCCATTCTGAAAGCAAACAAAACCAGCCATTTTTTTATGCCTGTATACCAGCAGATTCGCTGGAGATTATGCCTCAAACCATTCGCTGGACTATTCCCCCAAGAACTTTAAAGAAGACAAACTTCAGAGTTCCTCTGGTGGCAAAGATTTCAAGTTCGTGCAATATATGGACTTCATCCAAAAAGCTCTTGGGGTCTCTCTTGGAGTCCTTCAGTCCAGTTCATCCAAATTGATATAACCATATCTAGATTCATCTGAAGTGGAAAGCTGGTTGTTATTGTGGTGTTCTGTGAAAAATAAAATCAGATAAAGTCAAACGGTCTTTTCATGAAGTGTCTTCTAAACCGATAATGTTTTATTTCTTTGGTAGATTTGCACAACTGTTCTGGACGGATGGGGTGGAAAAGCAGATGACTTTGGGCTTGATCCCATCATGCAGTGGGGTCTCCTTTTAGTTTATGCTGCCTTCCTCATAATCGCACAGGAGAGGACGCTCTCTTCCTATCCCACACCAGTGACTGAGGATGAGTTGAAGGACATGGAGCCTATAAATGAGATTGGGAGAGAATGACCAGAAAGTTGGGACTGCACAGAGGGAGAGAGTTTTTTATATAGCAGTGAGGGTTCAGTAATGTCAGATGTCACGAAATACGGGAGTTAATGCTGATTTTGCGAAGCCAGATTCCTGTGATGACTTTGTCCTCCTTCTGGACCTCAGCAGCAGCTCATTGACCTACATGTGATCACCATCTGCCATCACGAGGGGGGCGGGCATCAAATCATACTGGGCCCTCGCTCCGGAGCATTGCCACTGTGCAGGAACATCCTCCAGGAGGGGCAGGAAGCCATTCTGCAGCACTACCAGGGGAAGGGAGACTACCTCCCAGTGTACCTGTACTACCCGCCTTCCTACCACTGCCTGCACATGCACTTCACCGCCCTGGGCTTCACGTCCCCTGGCTCAGGGGCACAGCAGGCTCACCTGATGGTGGAGGTGACTGAGAACCTGGACTGTAATGCCAACAGCAGACCTTACCTTTGCCCTTGGGGCTGATGACCCCTGCTTGAACTCTTGCAGGAGGTCCAGAAAACCCAGGTCAACCAGGGGCTGGGGGGAGAACACTACAGATCGGTGGCATTGGGGTGGGGGTGGGGCAGCAAGAATTTTAGCAACAAGTGAATATTTTAAAAATGTATTTTGTACTGGCTTATTCCTAGTATGTGAATAAAGTACAGGTCTCATTCAGAAAATAAATTTGGGGGGGGGACTCATAAATATTCCATAATGCCAATCATTTTATTATTAAATGACAAGAGAGATGACAGTTTTTCATATCACCATTACATTAATGCCAGGAATAGCAATGCCTCCTTTATTATAAATGCTACTTGATCTTTTTAAAACATATATTTACTATACTTGGAATATTTGGGCATGATTAATAGAATAAACAACTAGAAAGCATTCCATTTTTTTTTTTTACTAAGCAAAGTACATAGTTTTATACAATTTACACACAAGTTTTAATGTTAGCAATAGAAATAATGAAATTATTTCACTTGTTGATATTTAACAATAAAAAGGACTTTAACTCTGAAGACATGCCCTACAACCATACAGTAGACTTTGTCATCAATATGAGAGTCTTGGTATCTGATATGAGTTATGTCCGTGGGGTTTGACAATCAGATGGAATATATCAGTACTTATTATAGAAAATTTTGAGCACACACACACACACACAAGAAAACAAAATAGTATGATGTACTTCTAGGTACCCTTCACCTAGCCCTCAAACTTTAACCTGGAGCCAAACCTGCCTTATCTACTTCTCGTCCACTTCTCCATGAGTATTTTGACACAAATCACAGACATAAAATTTTATCTATGAATATTTTCTATATCTCTACAAGGTAACTATTTTGTAACATAACCATCTCACATCTTAAAAGCTAACACTGATGTCTTCATATCAAATATTCAGTCAGAAGATTTTCAATTATTTCATGATGTCATTTCCTAAGTTGGTTTGAACTGGGATATAAAGAAAGTCACACTTTGTGCTTGGTCTTTTAAGTCTTTTTTTTTTCTTTAAAGCTTATTTATTTATTTTGAGAGAGAGGGAGAGAGAGAGAGAGCACACAAGCAGGGGAGGGGAAGAGAGACAGGAAGAGACAGAATCCCAAGCAGGCTCTGCGCAACGCAGGGCTTGATCTCATGAATCGTGAGATCATGACCTGGGGTCGAAATCAAGGGTCAGACGCTTAACCAACTGAGCCTACCCAGGTGATTCTCTTTTATTTTTATTTATTTTTTAATTTAATTTTTTAATTTTTTAAAATTTATGTCCAAATTAGCATATATGCAACAATGATTTCAGGAGTAGATTCCTTAGTGCCTTAGGTTTTTGCTTGCTTTCTCCTCTAGGATTTTGATGGCTTCCTGTCTTACATTGAGGTCTTTCGTCCATTTTGAGTTTATTTTTGTGTATGGTGTAAGAAAGTAGTCCAGGTTCATTCTTCTGCATGTCGCTGTCCAGTTTTCCCAACACCACTTGCTGAAGAGACTGTCTTTATTCCATTGGATATTCTTTCCTGCTTTGTCAAAGATTAGTTGGCCATACGTTTGTGGGCCCATTTCTGGGTTCTCTATTCTGTTCCATTGATCTGAGTGTCTGTTCTTGTGCCAGTACCATACTGTCTTGATGATTACAGCTTTGTAATCTGGGAATTGAAGTCTGGGATTGTGATACCTCCTGCTTTGGCTTTCTTTTTCAACATCGCTTTGGCTATTCAGGGTCTTTTCTGGTTCCATACAAAATTAGGATTATTTGTTCTAGCTCTGTGAAGAATGCTGGTGTTACTTTGATAGGAATTGCATTGAATATATAGATTGCTTTGGGTAGTATCAACATTTTAACAATATTTGTTCTTCTATCCAGGAGCATGGAATCTTTTTCCATTTTTTTGTGTCTTCTTCAATTTCTTTCCTAAGCTTTCTATAGTTTTCAGTGTATAAATTTTTCACCTCTTTGGTTAGATTTATTCCTAGGTATTTTATGGTTTTTGGTGCAACTATAAATGGGATTGATTCCTTGATTTCTCTGTCACTTCATTGTTAGTGTATAGGAATGCAACCGATTTCTGTGCATTGATTTTATATCCTGCAACTTTGCTGAATTCATGAATCAGTTCTAGCAGTTTTTTGGTGGAATCTTTAGGGTTTTCCATATAGAGTATCATGTCATCTGCGAAGAATGAAAGTTTGACCTCCTCCTGGCTGATTTGGATGTCTTTTATTTCTTTGTATTGTCTGATTGCAGAGGTTAAGACTTCCAATACTGTGTTAAATAACAGTGGTGAGAGTAGACATCCCCGTCTTCTTCCTGACCTTAGGGGGAAAGCTCTCAGTTTTTCTCCATTGAGGAGGATATTAGCGTGGGTTGTTCATATACGGCTTTTATGATCTCAAGGTATGCTCCTTCTATCCTTACTTTCTTGAGGGTTTTTATCAAGAAAAGATGCTGTATTTGTCAAATGCTTTCCCTGCATCTATTGAGAGGATCATACGGTTCTTGTCCTTTCTTTTATTGATGTGATGAATCACGTTAATTGTTTTGTGGATACTGAACCAGCCCTACATCCCAGGTATAAATGCCACTTGGTCATGGTGAATAATTTTTTTAATGTATTGTTGGATCCAGTTGGCTAATATCTTGTTGAGGATCTTTGCATCCATGTTCATCAGGGAAATTGGTCTATAGTTCTCCTTTCTAGTGGGGTCTCTGTCTGGTTTTGAAATCAAGGTAATGCTGGCTTCATAGAAAGAGTTTGGAAGTTTTCCTTCCTTTTCTATTTTTTGGAACAGTTTCAAGAGAATAGGTGTTAACTCTTCCTTAAATGTTTGGTAGAATTCCCCTGGAAAGCCATCTGGCCCTGCACTCTTGTTTTTTGGGAGGTTTTTGATTACTAATTCAATTTCCTTACTGGTTATGGGTCTGTTCAAATTTTTTATTTCTTCCTGTTTCAGTTTTGATAGTGTATATGTTTCTAGGAATTTGTCCATTTCTTCCAGATTACCCATTTTATTGGCATATAATTGCTCATAATATTCTCTTATTATTGTTTTTATATCTGTTGTGTTGGTTGTGATCTCTCCTCTTTCATTCTTGATTTTATTTATTTGGGTCCTTTCCTTTTTCTTTTTGATCAAATTGGCTAGTGGTTTATCAATTTTGTTAATTCTTTCAAAGAACCAGCTTCTGGTTTCATTGATCGGTTCTACTGTTTTTTTGGTTTCAATAGCATTAATTTCTGCTCTAATCTTTTTAATTTCCTGTATTCTGCTGGTTTTGAGTTTCATTTGCTGTTGTTTTTCCAGCTCCTTAATGCATAAGGTTAGGTTGTGTATCTAAGATCTGTCTCCCTTCTTTAGGAAGGCCTGGATTGCTATATACTTTCCTCTTATGACTGCCTTTGCTGTGTCCCAGAGGTTTTGGGTTGTGGTGTTATCATGTTCATTGACTTCCATATACTTTTTAATTTCCTCTTTAACTGCTTGGTTAGCCCATTCATTCTTAAATAGGATGTTCTTCAGTCTCCAAGTATTTGTTACTTTTCCAAATTTTTTCTTGTGGTTGATTTCAAGTTTCATAGCGTTGTGGTCTGAAAATATGCACGGTATGATCTCGATCGTTTTGTATTTACTTAGGGCTGATTTGTGTCCTAGCATATGGTATATTCTGGAGAACGTTCCATGTGCACTGGAGAAGAATGTATATTCTGCTGCTTTAGGATGAAATGTTCTGAATATATCTGTTAAGTCCATTTGATCCAGTGTGTCATTCAAAGCCATTGTTTCCTTGTTGATTTTTTGATTAGATGATCTGTCCATTGTTGTGAGTGGGGTGTTGAAGTCTCCTACTATTATGGTATTACTATCGATGAGTTTCTTTATGTTTGTGATTAATTGATTTATATATTTGGGTGTTCCACATTTGGTGCATAAATGTTTACAGTTGTTAGGTCTTCTTGGTGGGTAGACCCCTTGATTATGATATAATGCCCTTCTGCATTAGGATGCAGGTTATTACAGATAAGACTGTATCTCTTGATACAGTCTTTATTTTAAAGTGTAGATTGTCTGATATAAGTATAGCTATTCCGGCTTTCTTTTGTTGACCATTAGCATGATAGATGGTTCTCCATCCCCTTATTTTCAATCTGAAGATGTCTTTAGGTCTAAAGTGGGTCTATTGTAAACAGCATATAGATGGATCTTGTTTTCTTATCCATTCTGTTACCCTCTGTCTTTTGATTGGAGCATTGAGTCCATTGACATTTAGAGTGAGTACTGAAAGATATGAATTTATTGCCATTATGATGCTTGTAGAGTTGGAGTTTCTGGTGGTGTTCTCTGGTACTTTCTAATCCTTGTTGCTTTTGATATATATATTATATATAATATATATATCCTTGTATTTTGAATGACAGCCTTGCTGGATAAAGAATTCTTGGCTGCATATTTTTCTGATTCAGCACATTGAATATATCATGTCACTCCTTTCTGGCCTGCCAAGTTTCTGTGGATAGGTCTGTTGCAAAGCTGATCTGTCTTCTCTTGTAGGTTAGGGACTTTTTTTCCCTTGCTGCTTTCATGATTCTCTCCTTGTCTGAGTATTTTGTGAATTTGACTATGATATGCCTTGCTGATGGTCGGTTTTTGTTGAATCTAATGGGGGTCCTCTGTGCTTCCTGGATTTTGATGTCTGTGTCTTTCCTCAGGTTAGGAAAGTTTTCCGCTATGATTTGCTCACATAACCCTCTACCCCTATTTCTCTCTCTTCCTTTTCTGGGACCCCTATGATTCTGATGTTGTTGCTTTTTAATGAGTCACTGATTTCTCTAATTCTTAAATCATGCTTTTGTGCCTCAATCTCCCTCTTTTTTTGTGCTTCATTATTCTCTATAAGTTTGTCCTCTATATCGCTGGTTCTCTGTTCTGCCTCATCCATCCTTGCCGCCGCTGCATCCATCCGTGATTGCAGCTCAGTTACAACATTTTAAATTTCATTCTGGCTATTTTTTACTTCTTTTATCTCTGAAGAAAGGGATTCTAATCTGTTTTCAACTCCAGCTAGTATTCTTATTATCGTGATTCTAAATTCTGGTTCAGACATCTTGCTTTTATCTCTGTTGGTTAACTCCCTGGCTGTCGTTTGCTCATGCTCTTTCTTTTTGGGTGAATTCCTTTGTTTTGTCATTTTGAAGGGAGAAAAGGAATTAGTGAGGTAGAAAAATTGAAATTAAAAAAATTAAAATTAAAAATTAAACACACACACACACACACACAAATCAAATAGATGATGCTAGATCCTAGGCGTGTTTGGTCTGGGTGTTGAAAGTGGTTTGACAGATTAGAGAAAAAAAAGGGGGGGCAGAAAAAATAAAAGGGAATCGTTTGAAAATTTGAAAAAATGAATACACCGAAGTAGACTAAAATGAGATGATGGGGGTAAAATAGAATTTGAAAAAAATACAGAAAAGTAAAGAATATAGTAGAAAAAATGAAAGAAAAATATTTTTAATAAAAATTAAAAATAAATATGAATATTTTCTTTTTCTGTATTCAAGAAAAAACAAAAGCAATGAAAAAGAGAAAAAAGATTAAAAAAAGAAAGAAAAAAGAAAAAAAGGAAATAATTTGAAAATTTGAAAAAGTGAATACACTGTAGTAGACTAAAATAAAATGATGGAAGTAAAATAGAATTTGAAAAAAATTACACAAAAGTAAAAAAATAGTAATAAAAATTAAAGAAAATATTTTTAATAAAAATTGAAAATAAAAATGAATTTTTTTTCTTTCTGTATTCAAGAATAAGAAAAGTGTAAAAGAGAAAAAAAAGAAAGAAAATTGAATAGATGAACCTGCTAACAGATTGAAGTAGGACTGAAGTCACTTCGTTTTCCCCTAGAAGTCAGTCTATGTAGCGCTTTATAGTCCATAAACTGAGCCAGTGGTGAGACTTGGTCTTGAAGATCGAAGTTGGCCCAGTTGGGCAGGGCTCAGTGTAATGGTTCTGCTCTCCACTAGATGGCGCTGCTAGCCTCCTGGGGTGGATTGTTGCGGTGCTCATAGGTACGTATGCGCATGGGCGGGAGTGGTGAAAAATGGTGCCACCCAGACACGCAACTGTTCTCCCAGGTCAGCAATCTCACGCCCGTCCTCTGTCTTCAGCTCTCATCCACTCCCCGTTTTTTCACTCTCTGTGACCAAGCCCCAGGCAGTACCTCTCTCCCGAATTTGTCTCAGATACGGCTGTTTTCCCCGGCCCCTTACTTCTGAAGGACTGCGGCTTTGGCCCGTTCTTCCCCTCTGCGGGAGGGTCTCACCGAGCAATGGCCAAATGAGCAATGGCCGAGTGTCGGCTGCGCCGAGTGTCGGCTGCACCCAGGAACACCCGCTGGACCCTGCTGTTGCCATTGCCCTGAGACTGCGGCCAGGTGCCAGCCTGCCCCAGAAAAAGTTCGCGAGATAGTGTAGCAGCAGCATTTTAGGGATTATGGAAAATCGCAACACACATCTGGCACCAGGCTTCCCTCTCAACGACCTTGCCCCAGCACCAGCAAATGTGGCCGCCTTCCGGGGTCTGCTGGGACCAGGTGGCTTCAACAGTCTCTACCAAACGTCCTTCTGGCAGTGGAACCGCTTTTCTCCGCGTGGCCCGAGAACCTCCCGGATCCAACTCTGCTCCTGGGGATTCACCCTTCCCAGCAGAACATCGCCAGGTATCGAGCTGTGGAGTTGCAGTCTTTGTGCTCCCCTTGTTTACAGTCTTAATGGAATTTAAACCCTCTCCTTTTTCCCTTTTTAGTTTAGTCCCTGCGGCTGTTTCCAATTTTCCACTTTCCCTCCAGCTGCTTTTGGGGAGGGATGCTTTCCCGTATGCTCCCCCCCACCGTCTTGGTCCTCTCTCTGCCCACAAAAGCGGTTCCCTACCTTCTGCGGCTTCTTGCGCCCCAAATTCACCTCTCTGCGCCACGTACCTGCTGAATTCTGTAGTTCAGGTTGTGCAGATTGTTGTGTTAATCCTCCAATCAGTTTTCTAGATGTGTAGGATGGTTTAGTGTTGGTCTGGCTGTATTTCATGGACGCGAGACATGCAAAAAACTTCCATGGTATTCCACCATCTTGTCTCCTCCCCCAGGTATTTCTCTTTTAAATCTTTATTAATCCATAGGCTTTTCCTTCCATTGTTTTTTTTCCTTACAGTTTCTCAGATTGAAGAAACCAGGTTGTTTTTTAGTTTCCCATGATCTGTGTTTTGCAGGTAGTGTCCCCGTTGGCAGATTGAAATGGTTAGCTGGATTCCTAATTGTTCCTTAAAAAGGTCTTCACATAAGACATCCAGATGGCCAACAGACACATGAAAACATGCTGAACGTCATTTCTCATCAGGGAAATACAAATCAAAACCACACTGAGATACCACCTCACGCCGGTCAGAGTGGCTAAAATGAACAAATCAGGAGACTATAGACTCTGGAGAGGATGTGGAGAAATGGGAACCCTCTTGCACTGTTGGTGGGAATGCAAACTGGTGCAGCCGCTCTGGAAAACAGTGTGGAGGTTCCTCAAAAAATGAAAAATAGACCTACCTTATGACCCAGCAGTAGCACTGCTAGGAATTTACCCAAGGGATACAGGAGTACTGATGCATAGGGGCATTTGTACCCCAATGTTTATAGCAGCACTCTCAACAATAGCCAAATTATGGAAAGAGCCTAAATGTCCATCAACTGATGAATGGGTAAAGAAGATGTGGTTTATATATACAATGGAATACTACTTGGCAATGAGAAAGAATGAAATCTGGCCATTTGTAGCAATGTGGATGAAACTGGAGAGTGTTACGCTGAGTGAAATAAATCAGGCAGAAAAAGACAGATACCATGTTTTCACTCATATGTGGATCCTAAGAAACTTAACAGAAGACCAGGGGCGAGGGGAAGGGAAAAAAAAAAAGTTACAGAGAGGGAATGAGGCAAACCGTAAGAGACTCTTAAATATTGAGAACAAACTGAGGGTCGATGGGGGCTGGGAGAGAGGGGAAAGTGGGTGATGAGCATTGAGGAGGGCACCTGTTGGGAGGAGCATTGGGTGTTGTATGGAAACCAATTTGACAATAAATTATTTATATATAAAAGTAAAATAATAGAATTATAAATTTTAAAAAAAGGTCTTCAAATAGATTACACAGTATGCAACATTTTATTTTTTTAATTATATTTTTGTGTTTATTCATTTTTTGAAAGAGACAGAGCACAAGTAGGAGAGGGGCAGAGAGAGAGAGGGGGACACAGCATCTGAAGCAGGGTCCAGGCTCTGAGCTGTCAGCACAGAGCCCAACGTGGGGCTTGAACTCATGAACCGCGAGATCAGGACCTGAGCGGAAGTTGGACGCTTAACCGACTGAGCCATCCAGGCGCCCCCATGTGCAGCATTTTTAAATAAAGCATATCATTTCAGAAGACTGGCTGTCACTTGTGGCAATTCAAATTTGAAGCTGTTAGAGCTAGCTACAGAGCTCTCTATAGTTAAATGTTACATAGACCCGTTATATAGTTAGAGCTATTAGAGCTGAAATGGTGAAATTTCCTACCATAAATGATAGGGACAGATTGAGTGACTAGTTCTTACATCGTGAAAACATTTTGCATCCTGGGACATCAAATGTCTAATTGTTAATAGAGAAATATTGTAAATTTCTGAATATAAAGGTAGGTAGAAAAGGGCGTATTTAGAGTAGGAGAAAAATCAGCACAAAGTTCAAATTTTGGAAAGCTGATCAAACCCAAACCATCATGAATCCCAAAAAGTGACCTTTTTGTTAACTGCCTAATATTTTCTTCCAATATTTTTTTTGGCTGCACACTGTTTGATCACATCTTCAAAAAAACCCCAATTTTGTAATAATTTTTCATATAGAGATCAAAAGTAAACCAATCTTCTAGTGGTTGATGAAGATTTATTATTTATTACTGACAATTAAAAAATGCTGGACTTTTGCTGACTGAATGGCCATTTTGCGTACCATTTCACCTGGAATCACAAGACTTCATTAGAACATGATACATCAAATCAGTAAGATGCAGGCCAACAAGCTAAGATGCACAAAATCTGTTACATTACACACAGATGACCTTGCTGTCTGCTGGACTGGTATAGGTTTGTAACACAGCAACAAGCGGGTAAACTCTGTCATGTGATCACCATCAAAAAAGTAAGTATACTAAATATATCCTGTGTGCTCTGCTTTTTTGAGTATATTCTTGCCAGAAAAGACTATCCTTTCTGATGAGGTGTTGTAGAGAAGGATTTATCAGCTTATACTCGACACAGCTGATGGATGGAAAATTTTCTCCAGACCAGTTTTCTATACCTCCCTCCCATGTCCTGTTTGTCCTCTGTCATGGACGTTCCTCCTGCCCTGGGTGCTGTAGGAAGTTTTCACATGATCTAGCCCCGGACCTTACCCCTGACCTCATGTCCCAACCTGGGATGTGTCCTTCACAGTGGGCAGAAGGATTCCTGGAACCAGTGGCAGGGCGCCTGGGTGGCTCCCGTTGGTTAAGCGTTCGACTCCTGGTTTCTGTTCAGGTCGTGATCTCACGGTTTGTGAGTTCAAGCCCCGAATCGGGCTCTGTATTAGTGGCCTGAAGCCTGTTTGGGATTCTCTCTCTCCTTCTCTGCCCCTCTTCCCCAAATAAATAAATTAATTAAAAAAAAAAGTGAATGCCAATCACAAACATTTAGCCCACTGAACCCAAACTACAGGCAACCTAACTCCACTTACCCTGAGATAGATCCCCAAAAATGTTTGCAGCCTCTCTGATCTTACCAAATATGAAGTCAAATATGTCAGATGGTAAGTCAAACTAGAAAGATAATATTTCTAACTAATTACAGTTAAAATATCTCATTTATGAATCCTTGGGGGCCCTCCAGCTTAAACTTCTTTAGCTTTTATGGTACCTCTGCTTATGCAAATCAGACAACATTAATTTATTAATTTCCATATTCTAGCATCAAACATTTATTCAGTGTCTGCCGTGAGCCAGGCCCTGTCCTGGGTACTGAAACCTGGACTTTGGAAGGTCCCCATTACAGATCGAGAAGAGACCGTCTTTGCAGAGCCCTGTAACAGTCTCGCACATGCACGCATACAGCTTAGTGGTGTCTCATTTCTCCAAGACACATGCATATGTTCCTGTACTTTGCTGGAGAAAACCAAAGCAGTTCTGATGTCACAGTTATTTGGCCTGAGCCATCTATCAAGAATTACCCATTTGGAGTGGATATTGGCAAAATGATGAACACCCAAGCCAAGTCTTCTGGTGACCCACATGGCCTGGTTTCTTTTAGATACACAAAACTCTGGGGGAGCTGAGACTCGTGTATTTCCTTTTGGCTTTAAATACCCAAGTTATAACAGATGCTGATGGTGCATTGACATGCCGCTACAACTGGGGGGAGAAGTTTAAGCTCAAGTTTTAAGGGAATGAGGAATCTTGAAAGGACAGGGTGGAAGAAGGGTTTTTCATAAGCTATCCTGTGCAAGATTTAGACTTAGTTCTGAGAAGTTCCTAGTCCTACTGCACACCTACATCCCTCAAGGGCCTTGACCCATTACACGGATGAACTAGAGGAAACAACAGGAATTCATCCTTAAGTCAGAGGTTCCCAAACTTTCTCAGTGCCCTCAGTGTCTCTGATTGTAAACCCAGACCAAAACAAATAGCCAATAATTCTTCATATTAAGTAGCTTAGGTTCAAACAACTTAATTATTATTCACATCTTAAAAACTTAGCAGTTGTTTGAAAAAACAATATAAGTTTACATTTTTTTAATATTTATTTTTTGAGAGAGAGTGCACACAAGTGGGGGAGAGAGAGAGAGAGAGAGAGAGAGAGAGAGAGAGAGAGAGAGAGAACGCCAAGCAGGTTCTGTGATGTCGGTGCAGAGCCTGATGCGGGGGCTCAAACCCGCTAACCGTGAGATCCCAACTTGCGCCAAAATGAAGAGTCGGACACTTAACCAACTCAGGCAGCCATGTGCCCCAAAACAATATAAGTTTAAAAATGTTTTATTTTAGAGGTGCCCGGGTGGCTCAGGCTTCAGTTAAGTGTCCGGCTTCAGTTCAAATCATGATCTCATGGTTCCTGGGTTCCAGCCCCACATCAGACTCTGTGCAGACAGTACAGAGCCTGCTTGGGATTCCCTCTCTTCCTTTCTCTCTGCTCCTCTCCTACTCACGTTTGCTTGCTCTCTCTCTCTCTCTCTCTCTCCAAATAAATAAATAAACTTTAAAAAATGTTTTATTTTATTTTTAAATAACCACAATTACTTGCCAAGGGGATGTGTGCCTATTGGGCGCTGAACAACTTTTCAATCTTTAGAATCAGATTGGAAATGCCACACTGATTTTTGTGCAGTGTTTTCTTTTAATTCAGCAAGAGCTAGAAAATCAGCTTCACAATACATCGAAGAACGGAGAGGAATGTAGCACCATCTGATAATGTAACTGTGCACCACCTTGAGCTAGTAGTTCACACAGTGTCCAACAGGTGTCGCCATGTTTCCCTCACGACAAAAATATTTCATGCGGCCACAGGGCACATGGTTGGAACTGCCACCTCAAGTTTGTTGCAAGGCTCTATTTTTCTAGTTTGTTCAAAAACAGGTCTCCAAGAATAATAGGACAATGAGGGCAGTGTGAATGGGGCGAAGGAACAGAGTCATGAGACACTAAAGCTGGATGGATTCATTTCTTTCTCCAAGCAGATAACCGTACATGCACATAGTGGCTCCAATTTGTGTCCTCTTACTTTTTCGGCAAGAAAACTCTGGTGGGCCTTAGAACATTCCATAATCCATTCACTCCCACCTCTCCTAGCTATTTCATACCTTTACTTCTCTCCTCAAACCTCTAATACCTCCTACTCCATCCTCACAAGCAGATGACCTTGCTTCATACTTCACTGAGAAGAGAAGAGAGACCTTTCACTGACTCTCTTCCCATCTGTACCTGCCATGGATGGACGGTCCTCACTGCCGTTTCAAGCCAGTGCCTCTGCACATTAGATCCCAGTCCTCATCTACTCAAGGAATCATTTTAACATTCTCCCCTCTCTGTACTACATCATCACTTTTTCTCTGTCTACTGGATCATTCCCAATAGCATATATGCTATTATTTCTTCATCTAAAAACAAAATACTAACAGATAAAAGTCCCCAAGTTATCCTTTAACCTCTCTTCTGCTGCCAGCTACTTCCCCATCTAGTTTTTTCTCCTTGTAAGAAAAATCCTCAAAGAATTCTTCACTCACTTTCCCATTCCTCTTTTCCATTGTCTTATAAATCTACACCAATCCTTTTCCCCACCACCCCCACCACCTAAACTTTTCTTACAAAAGCCACGAGTAACCTCTGCACAGTGAAATGTAATATTTTAAATCTAAATCAAAAACCATCTTCAGTTAGCAATATCTGACCCAGGTGAGCTCTCCCTGTTTCTTCAAGCAGTTTTCTTCTCTTGGCTTCCATGATACCACAGACTTTTGGTTTTCTCCTTGCCTCACTGGCTTCTACTTCTCAGTTGCATCTGCTGGTTCTTCCTCACTTCCCTGATCTCTTAACATACTTGGTTTCCTTCCCACTCCCACCATGTCTTGGAAGAACATCTATATGATTGATTACTCCAAACTTACATCACCAGCTCAAATATCTCTCCTAAACTCTAGGCGTAGATCTCTAATTGCCCTCTCAGTTTCTCCACTTGTTTGAGTAGTAGATGTTTCAAACTCAATATAACCAAAACCAAAGTACTGATCTTCATGCACAAACTTGTTCTGTCCATAGCATTCCCCATCTCAGTTGATGTCACTCTATTCTAGTTGTTCAGATAAAAACCTAGGGTTCATGTCTTCTGGTTCCAGATAAGATGCTATAACACCTGCCACCCCATTTCTTCCTTTGGCTGTAGATAAAAACTCTGGGCAAAACATATAAAATAAATATGAGAAGGCTCTGAAAGGTAGACAAAATAATGCAAATTAGCCAAGGACTTCAGGACACAAAAAAGGGGGGGAGGTGAGTTCCCTGTTTTATATTTCTGCTTATATATCCTCTTCTGGGGACTAGAGAATGTCAGAACCCAGAAACAAGGAGCAGACAAAATAAAGACCTTAAGAAGAGACTTCTTCCTGTAACCAAAGGACCAGGAGAGGGGAAGCTGAGCAGGACAGAACCCTTTGGATAATACCCATCCTACTCCTCACAAATACCACAAAAACCCTAGACCCACTCCACTCTCTGTTGAGTACGATGGTCAGCACTGGTGCTGTGAGCCCCGACTTCCTTCCTGTCCTCTGGTAATGGGGTATCACACCTTCCCCTTCCTACCAGTTAGGGGTAAGTTTTCCATGGAGACTGGGTGGCATCTTGGCTTTCATTGCCACCTTGCAATAATGAGGTGGTGCTTCTCTCAAGCAGAAAGTGGGGAAATGATTACTTAGAGAAAGGAGCAAGAGAAAAGAATTCCTTACCTTTGCGTATGAAGTACTGGGGAGACTCTCAAGCAACCTAGGCATGAAACAGACCAGAATCAAACAGCAAAGGTTTTAGAAGTGAATTACAGTGTGAAATGCTAACTAGGATGCAGATTGGCCTCTAAATAGCACAAAAATGGGGCAGACCAGTATAATGCAGCAAAAGCTTTGAAGACTAAGTTGACATTTCCACAAAAATGTAAGGGGGGGAGAAAAGCAAAAATGGGCCAGGATGTATGTTCTAAAGCCAAATAGGGTAACTACCTGCCAACATAGAAGACTTAAAGAACTGGGTTCTCACAATATCCAAAAAGTCCAGAGTGCAATCAAATACTATTCACCACATCAAGAACCAGAAACATCTCATCTCAGTGAAAAAAGAATCTGCCCAAGACTTTAAAGTATTCATCCCCAAAATGCTTCAATAAGCAATTAGAAACAAATGGAAAAAATGAAGTCTCAGAAAAGAAATAGAAGATATAAAGAGCCAATTGAAATTTTCTAAGCTGGAAAATTAAATGAAATTAGCAAATGCATTGAATGCCCTCAATAGCAGAATGGAAATGATATACAGAACAATCAGTGAACTTGAAGGCAGGTCAGAAATCTGAGAATTCCCAAAGAAATTCATGCCAAGATACATCACCATAAAAATTTTGAAAACGAAAGACAAAAATATTGAAAGCATTCAACTCAGAGAGAGATGAAACATTTCCTTTGGGGAAGAACAATTAGAATAGCAGTGTATTTCTCATCAGAAACCGTGGAGCCTGAAGGTAATGGCACCACATTGCCTAAGAAGTGAAGAAAAAAAGAGCTTTTAATAGAGAAGTCTATATTTAACAATGTTTTTTTTTTAGAAATGAAGGTGAAATACATTCTCAGGTAAAGGAAAATGAAAATAATTTGTCACCAGTAAACCTTCCCTAAAATAATTGCCAAAGGAAATTCTCCAAACAGAAAGGAAATGATAACAGAAGGGAACTTGGAACATTGGAATGAACAAAGAACAACAGAAGAGATGAGTATATGAGAAACATAAGAGACTAGCCTTTGATGGTTGAAAGCAAGATGTGATTCTTACAAGTGGATTTTAAAAGGGGGATTTGTAAAGGGACCTAAATGGTAAGCATTCTATAGTCCACTGTTAACTACTATTTAAATATGTTTGTGAAGTTCCAGGAAGACTCCTGAATGACCAATGCATGAAACCAACCAGCATGAGCACCAAAAATGTTTTAGAAGTGAACTATGATGTTGCAAACACCCAGAATCAGATCCTGAAATCTGTGTGTGTGTGTTTAAAAATTATATATACAATAATATATTTTTAAATTATATATGTGTCTATGCATACACAACCACACACATATGTTATATATTCAAAGTCATCTTCAGAGAAATCAAAACTGATTACCAAATATCTTGCAGGCAATTCCCCAGGGGAATGCAAGAAAAGGGAAGCTGGAACAAAACACAGAGGGAATAAACATTTAAAAAATATAATAAAATGGTAGACTTCCATCCTAACATATTATCTCAGCCATAAAAAAGAATGAAATCTTATCATTTGTTACAACACAAATGGATCTTGAGGGCATCATGCTAAGGAAATTAAGTCCAACAGAAAAAGACATTGAATGGTCTTACTTATATGTGGAATCTTTTTTTTAAGTGTTTTCATTTATTTTGAGAAAGACAGAGACAGAGCGAGTGGGGGGGTGGGAAGCAGAGAGAGAGAGAGAGGCGGGGGGGGGGAGAAAGAGACCCCCAAGCAGGCTCTGAGCCTCATGTGGGGCTTGAACTCATGAGATCATGACCTGACCTGAAACCAAGGGTCAGATGCTTAACTGACTGAGCCACCCAGGTGCCCCTATATGTAGAATCTAAAAACAAACCCCCATCCCCCCCAAAAGGAGCTCACATTGGTGGTCGTCTGAGGCATGAGGCGGACATGGGCAACATGGGAGGAGGGAGTCAAATGAAATCCCACAGGGGGAGGGAGATGCCAGGACATGAACTGTGTCCTGCAACACCCAGTAATACCTCTATGCGATTTGCCATGCCATTTCTTCTAGAATTTACCATGCCATTTCTTCTAGAATTCACTACCACCAAAGGTACATCCCTATATTTTCCCCAATTTCATTTTAAGATGTGTATAAATTTCATAGTTAAGATGTTTGTTGGTTTTCTTAAAACACTATCAAATATCTATTCCCAATCCCTCCTGCACAACATATAAACAATTCCATGGCTTTTCTAGCAACTCAGATACGCTCCCAAAGCACCCAGAAAAGCATAACACCACATCTCAGCCGGTTCATTAGTAGATTTAGAACAAGCACATCATCATAGGATTACAAGGATTATTACAAAATAAGCCATATCACCTCTCCCTGCTGACAAAAATAGACTGGAACTCTGGAAAGGAAAGCTTGCCCTTCGTCCAAGAGTCTCAACTGGTTGTGAACTACCGCATGGTGCATTTACCGGGCCTCAGCATTCCTCTGTGTTCATTCTAAGGTAACATGTCATGAATTCTTCAAAACTCAGCTGTTGCTGGCATATCGCTTTCCAAAGGGAGTAAATAAGTTGCAACATACATTCTAAACACCAAATAATACTGCCCTGATGGACAAAGCAAAGCCATGGACCACATCGTGAGTGGCCATTTCATTAGGGAAGTTCTGTTCGCACACAAGCCAGGGAGAGCTCATCAGCCAACACTTACGAAGCACCAGGGACACTTGATACACATCGGATCATGTACTTTTCACACAGACCTCGTAGTACGACTCTTCCCATTGTACAGATGTGGAAACTGAGGCCCAAAGTATCAATAACGTGCCCAAAGTTACCAAGGAAGGGACAGAGAATATACAATTCACAACATTTTTAAAGATCAGGTTTGAGATTTCAAAGGTGGCTACTTCAGGCTGGGGAGGCATTCATTTGCGTCTGGTTAGAAAAGTTCGGGGAGCTCTGGCCTTCTCTCTGCCTCTCCCTGAACCCCATCCCCCGGCCTCTACACTCGTGTTTTTCCAAAGCTGCTGTTCCTCCCAGGCCAGCTGGAGCGAACAGGAAAGTGGAGAAGCATGGAGTTGACAGCCAGGAGACGTGGGGTCGGGCCCAGTTCTGTTACTATCTGCAGAACCCCCATGGGCTTTCCTTTATAAAATAAGCCAGATTTGTGATCTTCCCTGTCTCTGTCCAAGAGCCCTCTCCAACCCAAAAAAAAGATACTTGACTTTTTAGTTAGCATAATGTCAGCTGTCTCCTTTTGGTCTAATATTCCATGATTTGCCGCGAATTCTCATGAAGCTTTGCTTGGCAGCTCATACCATCCCAAGTGATTTCTCTCTTCTCTGAATGCAGGGCTCATCATTTGCCAGATAGAGTGCTGTCCTGACATTATTCTTGCCCCAGGACCTGAGAAGAATTCAAAAGGAGACCCAAATACCATTTGTCTAAATATATAAAAGTTATAAATCAAACTAACAAGCTGTTATAAAAAATATGTTCTATCCTTCTGCTGTGACAAATAAATCTTCATAATACCCTGGAAGCCCCGGCTCAAATTTAGAATTCTCAGACTTCTTGGAGATCTGCTCTGGAAAGTGACAGTGCAGGGAGGGTGACGCTTGGTCTAGGATGCTGGCCCCCCCCCCCACCCCCCTTCCTTCTCAACCTGGCTCCATGCCCACAAAGAGCATCATGCTTGTGGGTGTGGACACATCAGCACACATGTACAAGCTTCATCAACCATTCTCAACACACACACACACACACACACACACACACACACACACACACAGCTGTCCCTTGCCCCACCACTGAGTCCTGCCTTCTGTGATCATTCCCTAGGGAACAGACTTGGAAAAAAACATGTTCAGACCCCAGGAGTTGGCTCAGGTCTGTTTGGACAAGATATTGTACAGTCCCAGGAACCCAGAGCACAGTCCAGAAGGAAGTGGGTGGGCATGACCCTTACTCCCCCCCCTCCTCCTCCTCCCAGTACACACACCGGGTACTCCTTGCCTGGAAGGTGGGCTCTGCATGGAACAAAGTTGGGGGCTCTAAGACCTGGATGCAGAGCACGGGACCCTCCTATGGGCATCTAAGGGTGGTACTAACTTTGTGACATTGCTTTTATCTGTTCTTTTATCTCCCTTATTGTCTTCTTGTTAGATAAGATCTTCAGACAGCTTTGCTTCCTGTGGATCCCAGACTTTTCCTAACTATCATTTAGGTAAGGTAATTGGATCTTTTACTTCCAGCCTATTGACAGGGTTTTCTTTGCACAATACCTTTTCTGTTCCGAGATTCTTTATTGAGCATTTATGCAGAATTCTAGAAATCTAAACAATGAACCATTTGGAGTTAACCACATATCTCTAGAGTCCTGGTTCAAAAGCATTTCTTCTACACTTCATGTTTCTCCATCTTAAAGTCAGGTTTTTTTTTTAATGTTTATTTATTTTTGAGAGAGAGAGACAGACAGACAGAGCATGAGCAGGGGAGGGGCAGAGAGAGAGGGAGACACAGAATCAGAAGCAGCCTCCAGGCTCTGAGCTGTCAGCACAGAACCCAAAGTGAGGCTCGAACTCACGAACTGTGAGACCGTGACTGAGCCGAAGTCAGACGCTCAACCGCAGAGCCACCCACGTGCCCCATAAAGTCAATTTTCTAATTTATTTGTCATTTATGGTAACTAGCTTTCTCTATTATATTCATCACATGGACTATGACCATCATGGCCTCGAAACCATGCGTGTCCCCATATGTGTTTCTGTTGCCACCTGGTTAAATGTTACTTTGGCTGGATATGGATTCTTGGGTTGCAACCTTTTTTTAGCCGCAATTCATAAGCACTATCTGTTTCCTAGCCTGAAGTGATGACAGAGGAGACATTCAGTACTATTCTAAGTCTTTTTCTTCACTAGGTTTATTTTTTAGTTTGGAAGCTTTTCAGTTTTGTCGTTAGCCTTGGAGTTCAGAGATTTTCCAGGATATGGCTGTGTCTAGGTCCTCGGTCTTCTCTGGAGTAGCACGGCCCTCTCAATTCACAATCTGGGTCTCTCTCTCATTTAAGGGTATCAATGTATAGTCTATTGTTGTTTTTTTTTTTAATTTTGTAATGTTAATTTATTTTTGAGACAGAGACAGAGCATGAGTGGTGGTGGTGGGGGGGGTGTGGCAGAGAGAGAGGAAGACACAGAATCCAAAGCAGGCTCCAGGCCCTGAGCTGTCAGCACAGAGCCCCATGTGGGGCTCAAACTCACGGACCATGAGATCATGACCTGAGCAAAAGTCAGACACTCAACCAACTGAGCCACCCAGGAGCCCCAGTGTATAGTCTATTATTGCCCTGCTATTTGTTTTTTGTCTCTTCTGGAGCACCTGTTATCTGCACAGAAGGGTTTTGAGATGTGTTCTTCCACATTTCTCATCCTTCCCTTCATGCTTTATATTTGTTTTTGAGATTATCTTCCACTTGATCTCCTGGGCCACAAATTTGTGTCTTAGCAATGAATAACCTCTCCTTCAATGCATCCATTGATATATTTTTTTTTGTAAAGGAATGGTTATTTTTATTTGGATTTTATAACATTTTAATTAAAGGATCACACATAAACACGCACAGATTATGAGTGTCCGACTGAAACATTTTTCCAAGAACACTCTCATTTAACCATCATCCAAATCAAGATATAGGAAGCTGCCAGCACCTCATGGAAATATAGAAAGGGGTCTTCATGACCCCTTCCAGAAATTACCACCCCTACACAGAATCAGTCTTCTGACTTTCATCACTATAGATTTGTTTTGGCTTCTTTTGAACTTTATACAAATGGAGTCATAGAATATGTACTTTTTTAAAAAAAGCAATCTCTACACACAACGTGGGACTTGAACTCACTACTCCAAGAGCAAGAGCTGTGTGGTCTACCTACTGAGCCAGCCAGGACCCCCATAGAATATGTACTTTTTGTGGGAGGCTTCTCTTGTTCAACATGTTGTTGTGACCTTCATCCATTTAGAACTGGGTGGTTTACTCTCATTGTTGTATAATATTCCATTGTCTGAAGGCACCCCGATTTATTTATCCATTCTACTACTGATAGACAAACAGGTTGTTTGCATTTGTTGGCTATTTCACTCCTGTGAAATATGCTGTTATATGCATTTGTGGAGGGGTACATATTTGTGCACGTCTGTAGCGCATACTCAGGAATGGAGTTGCGGGCGCCAAGGGTACACGTAGGCTCAGCTTCCCTAGATACTGCTAACCGATTGTTCAAAGTAGTTGTACCAGTTCATCCTCCCACAACAGTTATGAGAAATCCAGTTGCTTCACAGCGCTGCTAGCCTTTATATGATCATGTTTGTCCCATTTTACCCTCCCGATGGTTTATGCGAGGTATTATGACTTTAACTTGCATTTCCACGATTGTTGTTTACTTAATAAACTGGTATCCAGTAAACTTACTAAATTCAGTTATTAATTCTAACACTCTGCCTGTAAATTCTTTTGTTCCCCGCCCCCCACATACACAACCATATCTGAAAATAATGGTAGTTTTATTTCCTCCTTTCAACGCTATATATTTTTTTATTTATTCTTGCTAGAACTCCTAGTGCAATGATGATAGGAGTGGTGATAGTTGGTCTCATTGCCTCATTCTCAATAGCAGTAGGAAAGCCTTCAGTATTTTACTGGGAAGTATGATGGGTGCTGGAGGCTCTTTGTAGACGCTTTCATTGGGATGAAGAAGCGTCATTCTATTCCTAGTTTCCAGTAGTGTGTTTAAATCACGAACAGGTGTTACGTGTTATCAAATATGCTTTTCTACATCTATGAGATGATCATACAACTTTTCTCCTCCCCACCCACCCCCGCTCCGTTACTGTAATTTTGAGTATTAAACCACCCTTACATTCCTGGAATAAAACCCATTCGGCATAATGTACGCTCTTGTCATGCATACCTTGATATGTTATCATTTCGTTTCCTTCAATACACTACTGATTGTTTTAAATTTGAAAACAGCACTTTTTTGGTTTTGTTTCTTAGTTCCGCCGTGAATCTGTATGCTATATTCGAATCTCTCTGAATGTTCTTTTTATGCACTTATGTCAGCATTACCATCTGTGCCCCTTTAGAAATAGCTCTCCGTCACTAGGCGTTGCGGGCTCAGTGTGTTCTGCTGGTTCTTCCCATCTTCGGCTGCTGCACCCGTAGCATTTTCTTTTGCTCCCCTGTGGCTCTGGTCATCCAGGGGACTCCGATCCAGCGCCCGATGTGCCCTGAGCAACAGTTCTGTACATAGCGGGAAGTGGAGTAGCTTCGTTCCCGGTGGCAATTTGGCCATTCCCTGCTGAGATGGAGAAGTCTATCGTCTCCTACTCTTCTCAGCTACAAGGCCAAGGCTCTCCAGCCTGGGAATTTGGGAAGGTTCAGCCCAGCTCTGCTCTTCCTCTGCAGGTCCCCAGCGGCAGAAGCACGAGCAGGTAATCCTACGAAAAGTCATCTTCCCCTCTCAGATCTGTAGATCTGCACCAGCCACGCTTTTTCCATGAGCCCGTTTATCTAGACCATCTCGCACTCTCCCTGCTAGTCCTCAGGCTCTCTTGTAGACCAGTGAGGGGGGAAGCTAGCAAGGTCCCTCCCCCTCTGCACCCTGGCAGGTCCCAAGTCCTCTTCAGCATATCAAGGCAAACCATGGAGTCTGGATGCCCAGCAGCTACTTTGCTCAAAAGACGTAGTTGGTGGGGCACCTGGGTGGCTCAGTAAGTTAAGCGTCAGACTCTCGGTTTTGGCTCAGGTCGTGATCTCACAGTTCGTGAGTTCAAGTCCCTCATCAGGCTCTGTGCTGTCAGTGCAGAGTCTGCTTGGGATTCTCTCTCTCTTCCTCTCTTGCTGGTCCTCCCCCACTTCTCTCTCTCTCTCTCTCTCTCTTTCTCTGTCAAAATAAATGGACTTAAAAAAAAGAAGTGGTTGGAAGAGGAAGGTGGCAGGGCTGCATGTAGGTCGCCACCTTCCCAGAAAGCCCCCTACCAGCACTTTTTTAATGAACCTACTAAATCTCAAAGGATTTGCATGAATCACTCCCCCAAATACCTTTCTCTATTCATGTACCATAAACAATATATGGTAGTGTTTTCTTTCACACCCTCACAATTATCACATACCATCAAATCTCTTAAAATTTTTCCATATTTAAAAAAAAATTTTTTTTAAACGTTAAAAAAATGTTTATTTATTTTTGAGAGAGAATGAGGGGGATGGGGCAGCGCAGAGAGAGAGGGAGACAGTTTCCGAAGCAGGCTTTGAGCTGCCAGCAGAGAGCCCATGTGGGGCTTGAACACACAAACCGCGAGATCATGACCTGAGCTGAAGTCGGACACTCAACCGACTGAGCCACTCAGGCACCCCTTAAATTTTTTCTATCTAATGAATGTTAAATGGTATCTCATTGTTGTTCCTTAAATAGCTTTACTGAGGTATAGTTGAAGACACTAAACTACATAATCTTAAAGTATAACATTTTCTAAGTTTGACCTATTTATGCACCACGGGCCATCCTCACAAACAAGGTAACGAATATATGCGTCACTACCTAAGTTCCCTTGTGCTCCCGTCTAGAACCCCACCGTGCCCTCCTCAGCCACCCACCCCCGTTCTGCAGGGAACCAGTGATCTGCTCCCTGGCACTATAGATTAGTCTGGGTTTTGTAGAATTTTATGTAAATGGCATAATTATTCATCCATGATGTGGCAGGTATCAATCACTCACTCCTGCTTATTGCTAAGCTGTACTCTGTTGTATGGATATACCATAATTTGTTTATCCATACCTATTTCTAGATACGAAGTTATGTTCATTTTTTGGTTACCGTGAATAAAATTGAGCATTCATGTACAAATCTTTGTATTGACATATTTTTTTTAACTTCACTTATAGAAACACCTGAGAGAATGGCTGGGTCTTATGTCAGTCCTATTTTAACTTTTTAAGAAACTATCAAATTATTCTCTAAAGTAATTGTACCCTTTACATTCACACCAGCAATGTATGAGAATTCCAGTTCTCCCACAGCCTCAGCAACACTTGGTAGTATCAGTCTTTTCTATTTCAGCTGTTATAATACATGCTTAGTGGTATTCCTTGGTTTGAGTTTATAGTTAATTAGTGACCAATGATTTTGAGCAAATTCTCATGTGCTTATTTGCTATCTGTATATCTTCTTTGGTAAACTGTATTCAAATCTTTTGTGCATTTTTTACTTTGTTTTCTTATTACTGAGTTTCGAGAGTTGCATTTTTTAGAATATTTTATAGAAGTGGATCTTCTATAGAAGTGGTCTTTTATCAGATGTTTGCTTTGCTCGTATGTTCTTTCATCCAAGGCTTGTATTTAATTATTTTACAGTGTCTTACAAAGAAGCGAATACCACTAGTCCCACCACTTAGAATTTTAACTTAACCTTTTGTCATAATTGTTCCCGGGTTTTATTCAAGATAGAAATACAACTAAAGGTCTTTTTCTTTAAAAAAAAAAAAAAGCTTATTTATGTATTTTAGAGAGAGAGAGAAAGAGAGACAGAATCCCAAGCAACCTCCTCTGCACTGTCAACACAGAGCCCAATGAGGGGCTCAAACCCGCAAACTGTGAGATCATGACCTGAGCCAAAATCAAGGGTCTAGCGCTTAACCAACTGAGCCACCCAGGAGCCCCAGTTAAGGTCTCTTTGCACAGATATAGTATGGCAGTCTCGGGCTTTCTGCCTCTGAGCTCCAAATCAATCATTTCTTGAGTGCTTTGAAAATATATGTGGGTCCTTTATAAATCTTTCCTTCTGCAGCTGGAACAGTACTGAGCTTTGTCAGTAGAGAAAGCAGGAGGAAAGAGTTGTGCCTCCGAGTTCGGACGTGCCCAGCAGCTGTGTGGACCTCCCTGGGGCCCAGCCTGCCGCTTCCCCAGGGCTCTGCATACAGTGCACACACTGGAGCTCACAGCGAACACGCGGGTGGTTTTGTAGTTCGGCCCTTCCCCGCAAACAGCTTTCTGTGGCACCGCTCGGGGCAGATGTCCAACAATATGCCCAGCACAACAGTGGGGCCACTTTCCTGCCATCTAGCCACAGCCACCTGTGTCTTCTCATGAAAAGCTCTACCTCAGCGCTGTCGGTGCGTGTGGGCGAGCAGCGTGGGAGGGAGTTCTATCTTAGCCCTCGGTGTCTGGGAAGCTCCTTCCCTTTGCCATTTCTACATTCTTCAGAGTCGCCTTCTTGCTAGCCAATGCCTATTGTCCCACTCCCCTGTTACAGTTCTTAATTCTGTACGTTTAGCTTCCCTGTTAAAGTGCTGTGTGGTTTCTTTCTCTTTATTGCACCCAAGCCCAACTAGGTACCAGCAAATGTCCTTTTCAACAAGAATCTTAAATTTTTCTTTTTCTTTTCTTTCTTTAATACTTATTTATTTTTGACAGAGAGAGAGCATGAGCAGGGGAGGGGCAGAGAGAGAGAGAGAGGGAGACACAGAACTCGAAGCGGGTTCCAGACTCTACGCTGTCAGCACAGAGCCCAACACGGGGCTCAAACTCACAAACTGAGAACGACCTGAGCTGAAGTCGGACGCTCAACCGACTGAACCACCCAGATGCCCCTGTATTTTTCTAATAAGGTATCAAGCTAATTAATATTGCTGGTGTACCTGCTTTACATCTGGATATCTGGTAGGAATTTATATGTTCTATGCTTGTATTTCCCATCCCGTCAGTGCCAAGGGGGATGATTCTGACCAGGAAGAGCTGACGTGGAGAAGTGACAGTACTCTTGGGGACTCGGCCTCCCAACTCCTCTGAGTTGCGTGTCACTGTGGCCAATGGTGATGCCCAATGGGCAAAGGGACACATCCCATTGCAATGCCCAACCTAGTGGTGTTGGACTTGTGGTTTCCCTGGTGTGACCACCAAGCACACCCCCTTTGAAAACCACTGATGACTTGCTCTGGGGCTCTGACTGAAGCTGCTCACCCGACTCATGGAGACCTTATGGCTCTCCAGCTTGAAATTCCCATCAGGGCGTGTGTAAACTCAGATTCGGTGACTAACAGGGTGGGAAAGACCCAACAAGCCTCGCTCGAGAAGCAACATCCAGCCACCCTGGCTCCAGCAGCATCTTGACCTTGTCTTGATGGCTGCCGGCCCTCCGAGGGAAATGTTATCCCCCACTTCTGGAAGCAGGCCTCTGGCTCCATGGGGCTCTCAACTCACAAAGGGGCACAATTGTGGAACAGGCAACATATTCCTTCAATTCATTTAATGAATGAATATATGGGGGAGAGAGAGAGAGACCCAGCTCATTGGATATCTCTGGAAGTGCCAGGGTACCAGTTTCTTCCTCTGGAAATTGGCAGCTAAAAGGAAAGAATTGGGGCACCTGGGTAGCTCAGCTGGTTAAGCGCCTAACTCTTGATCTTAGCTCAGGTCTTGATCTCACAGTTCCTGGGATCAAGCCCCACATCAGGCTGTGTGCTGACAGTGCAGAGCCTGCTTGGGGTTCCCCCCCACTCCCCCTCTCTCTGCCTCTCTCCCCTCCACAAGATAAATAAATAAACTTTAAAAAAAAAGAAGGAAAAGAATTAAGCACTCACTTTGCCTTTTAGGATAATCCCTAGTTGAAGAGAGAAAGTTCTTATTTACAGAGGAGTTCCAGCTAATAATTATGTAAGGAATGACAGAAGGAGAAAAACATCACTTTGTCACCCCTAACGAAATAATTGAGTCATGCAACAATCATCAAAGGATAATAACACTTGACCAATAGTTGGTGGAAAGATATAATGGAGGGATCAGGCTGTCACCACCCAAACTCTTTGATCAATCTTAGCATCACTAAAAATAGAAACCAGGTGCTTCCTGATGTAATTCAATATGAAGAACACAGCACCAACTGTAACATATTCTTGCTGGAAAGAAAAAAAAGGTTAAACCTGAATCTAGTCAAGTCTCTAGGGTGAGCTAGAAGAAATACAGGGGATAGATAATAAAGTTAAGTAAAATCACAAGGAAGCAGAGAAACAAATCAGAATGTGGGACATTCTATGGGATGACTGATCGAGCTTATTGAACAAGCCAGTGGCAGGACAAAGCATGGAGAGGAGCTCTGTTTGATTAAAAGAGACTTAAGAAAGCACAACAACCAAGAGTAATGAGTGGACCTTGATTCAATCCTAGTTTGAATACACCATGCGTACAAATATTTTTGAGACAACTGGGAGAAACTGACCATGGTCTGATTAGATGATGATTCTGAAGAATTACTGCTAATTCTGTCAAATGTGATAATGACATTATGGTTAAGTAAAGTAAGGTTCTCATATTTATGTGTTTGTTTGTTTGTTTATTTGTTTATTTATATCCAAGTTAGCATATAGTGCAACAATGACTTCAAGAGTAGATTCCTTAATGCCCCTTACCTATTTAGCCCACCCCTCCTCCCACACCCCCTCCAGCAACTCTGTTTTCTATATTTAAGAGTCTCTTGTATTTTGTCTCCCTCCCTGTTTTTATATTATTTTTGCTTCCCTGCCTTTATGTTCATCTGTTTTATATCTTAAATTTCTCATATGAATGAAGTCATATGATTTTTTACTTTCTCTGACTAATTTCACTTAGCATAATACCCTCCAGTTCCATCCATATAGTTGCAAGTGGCAAGATTTCATTCTTTTTGATGGCCAAGTAACACTCCATTGTGTGTGTGTGTGTGTGTGTGTGTGTGTGTGTGTGTATATATATATATATATATATATATATATATATATATATATACACCACATCTTCTTTATCCATTCATCCATCAATGGACATTTGGGCTTTTTCCATACCTTGGCTATTGTTGATAGTGCTGCTATAAACATGGGGGTGCATGTGTCCCTTCGAAACAGCACACCTGTATCCTGTGGATAAATGCCTAGTAGTGCAATTGCTGGGTCGTATGGTAGTTCTCTTTTTAATTTTTTGAGGAACCTCCATACTGTTTTCCAGAGTGGCTGCACCAGTTTGCATTCCCATCAGCAGTGCAAAAGAGATCCTCTTTCTTCACATCCTTGCCAACATCTGTTGTTGCCTGAGTTGTTAGTGTTAGCCATTCTGACAGGTGTGAGGTGGTATCTCATTGTAGTTTTAATTTGTATTTCCCTGATGATGAGTGATGTGGAGCATTTTTTCATGTGTCCATTGGCCATCTGGATGTCTTCTTTGGAGAAGTGTCTATTCATGTCTTTTGCCCATTTCTTCACTGGATTATTTGTTTTTCGGGTGTTGAGTTTGATAAGTTCTCTATAGATTTTGGATCCTAACCCTTTGTCTGATATGTCATTTGCAAGTATCTTCTCCCATTCCATTGGTTGCCTTTTAGTTTTGCTGATTGTTTCCTTCGCTGTGCAGAAGATTTTATCTTGATGAGGGCCCATTAGTTCATTTTTGCTTTTGTTTCCCTTGCTTCCAGAGCCGTGTTGAGTATGAAGTTGCTGCAGTTGAGGTCAAAGAGGTTTTTGCCTGCTTTCTCCTGGAGGATTTTGATGGCTTCCTGTCTTTTGCTTAGGTCTTTCATCCACTTTGAGTTTATTTTTGTGTATGGTATAAGAAAGTGGTCCAGGTTCATTCTTCATGTTGCTGTCAGTTTTCCCAGCACCATTTGTTGAAAAGACTGTCTCTATTCCATTGGATATCCTTTCCTGCTTTGTCAAAGATTATTTGGCCATACGTTTGTGGGTCCATTTCTGGGTTCTCCATTCTGTCCCATTGATCTGAGTGTCTGTTTTTGTACCAGTACCATACTGTCTTGATGATTATAGCTTTGTAATACATCTGGAGGTCTGGGATTCTGTTGCCTCCACCTTTGGTTTTCTTTTTCAGGATTACTTTGGCTGTTCGGGGTCTTTTCTGGCTCCATACAAATTTTAGGATTGTTTGTTCCAGCTCTGTGAAGAATGCTGGTGTTATTTTGATAGGGATTGCAAGGAAGGTAAGGTTCATATATGTTCTGATATATCTGGGAGGGAAATGACACAATGTCTAGGATTTTCTTGAAAATAACAAAGAAAAAGAAAATAGAAATGAAACGGTGAAACAAATGTGGGAAAATCTTGATAACTTGAATCTGGAGGAACAGTATATAGGGATTCATTGCACTAGTCTCTGCAATTTTGTGCATATTTTATAATACAATGATTCAAAGCCTTTTAGGCAATCGATTAAGCAATATAACAGAATAGAAATTAGAAACTTTGAAAATGAATAACAAGGGAACCAGATATCAAAATTGGGGGGGAGGTGTGGAAAAAATCTTCACAGGAAAACTTGTAGCCTTAAATGTTTATATCAGGAAAAAAATAAAGAGTGAGAAAAATAAATAAGCATTTCAATTAAAAACTTAGGAAAAGGCATTCTTCTGCACCTCGCCCAGATGGAGTAATGGGAGCTGGACTTACCCTTCTGCCTGAAACAACAGACACTGGACAGCATACAGGACAGAGTGACCCCCCAAATACTGAGCATCAGGCCACAAGAGAAGTAATCCCGGATAGACAGCAAACAAAGAGGTGCTCAGTATGCTTAGCCCAGCTCACTTCCCGCATCAAATTGCCAGGCCGTAGGGAAGAGAGGGGAAACCAGGTGGAACACTACCTGCGCCCCCCACCGGTCTCCATGAGGTGAAGAGAATGGGAGTCACCAGAGGAGACAAGGCAGCTAAAGCTCAAAGAACAGAGTCACAGAGAGAAGAGAAAGCTGCATGGAGCTGGCAGGGGACAAATAGACAAAGGGCCCACATCCATCCTCACAGAGCAAGTAAAGAGGGGTGAATTTGGAGCCGAGGGGCAGAAAGTCCATGATCTGCACAAGGTATCTGTTGAAAGGGACCTTTATTTGCATCTCTCTCTTGAACAGTGACTAGAAACAAATAGGATAAAAGGTAAAGTTAAAACTCTAAGTGGTGGGACTTTGGGTGTGTGTTATTTCAGCTTTGTAACTTTCTGTATATTTCAAGTGAAGCAAAGAAGTCTTTGAAAAAGGGATTGATCTATTAAGCTTGAGAAAAGCTGAGCTGGTAGTTCAATCCCCCTACATCTAAAGAAACTGATCTCCATCAACTTTTTACATTTGTATGACCTGATATCTGTTGGAGAAGTAAGATGTTGTTCCCATGGTTCACTCACCGATCATTTATTCATTAAACATTTAATGAACATCTCCATTCCTGTAACCGTACCAGGTACAGGCTCTCTACCCTCAAGTTCCTCACAGCCCAGTCTTTGTGCAAGATGCAAACCTCAGACAGTTAAACTGGACCATAAGGGAAGAGAATGTAAGTGCGGTATTTGCTGGGAAGGCGTTCTGGAAGTCTTCCCGGCACAGGGACATCTGAACTGTGCTGAAAGAGATAATATGAATTATCCAGGTAAAGAGAGGCTGGAATGATTTTTTCAGAGGCAGCAGTTGTTTGAAAAAAATAGAAAGTCTAGCTCAATTTTCACCTATAAAATAATTAAACCAAGAGAGTGGAAAAAAATTGATCCTACATAAGAAATGTCTGGAAGAAAGAGCTAAATAAAATAATAATTTTGATGGAGTTAAGGCATTTATTAACGATCTCTGGTCCTACAGCTCTCATAATGCCAACAGAACTTTACAAAAGGTTGTATTTGGGGCACAGTCCATTTCTGGCTATCTGCGATGTTAGCGGTTTGAAGTGGTTCAGGTAACTCAGCATGCATTTCAGACTAGAAGCAAAGTATTCTGGGACAGGGGACATGGATCTCTTTCATGAAATATGCACTTTATCACATTCATCTCCTCAGTGAAAGTAATATGGCATTTGGCTGTTCTCCCCTGTTTATCCTGGGTTTTTCCAAGAGATACTGCAAGGGAAGATTGCTGTTTTCCATGGATGTGTAATTGAATATTTCTGATCTTATTGTCTATTTGTTAAGTCATGCTGCAAACCTTTCCCTTGGGAGAAGGCACTGTGTTGTTGTTCCAATACCTGAAGTGATTCATATGTCTGGAACGAAAACATGATCCCATACTGGTGCCACTGATAATGCCATCGTTATTGCTGTGCTGGGCAGAGAACCAAGCCTGTAACTAAATCAGCTGATCTTTGACACATGTGTAAAGCACTTAAGCTACCGTGCAATTCAGGGTTTCAGCTTGCACTGACTTGACGATTGAATTCTGATTTCCACTCAGGGTTTTCTATTAACATTGTGAGACGGGATTGGAAAAGATTGACTTGTGACATGCTTTGCACAAAACAGAGATGGACCCCACCCTAGTTGTGGCAGTTACAGACCCTTAACTGATGTTAAATCTTGAGGACTTTTGTTGCCATTTACTTTTTTAAATTAGTAATTGAATTTTTTAGGGTAGTTTTAGGTTCACAGCAGAATTGAGGGGCAAGGACATGGATTCTCACATACCCCCTGTCTCCACACATGCGCTGACTCCCCTACATCAACATCTCCATGGAGTGGTACATTTGTTACAACTAATGAACCCACATCAACACATCACTGTCACCCAAAGTCCATAATTTACGTTAGGGTTCACTCTTGGTGTTGTACATCCTATGGGTCTCGACCAATGTACCCATCATTATAGTATCGTACAGAATAGTCTCACTGTCCTAAAAATCCTCTGTACTCAGCCTTTTCATCTCTAACTCTCCTGCAAACCCTCAAAACCATTGATTTTTATTTTTACTGTCTCCATAGTTTTGCCTTTTCGATAATGTCATATAGTTGGAATCATACAGTAGATAGTCTTTTCCGATGGGCTTCTTTTACTTAGTAATATACATTCAAGCTTCCTCCGTGCTTTTTCATGGCTTGAGTATAGTTCATTTCTTTTTTGTTGCCGAACAATATTTCATTGCCTGGATGTACCGCAGTTTATTTGTCCGTTCACTTACTTAGGGGCATTTTGGTGGCTTCCAAGTTTCAGCAGTTCTGAGTTTATGTGTAAAGCCGCGCTATGCGTGTGTAGGTTTTGTGCGACATGTTTTCAGCTCCTTTGGGTAAATACCAGGGGGTACAAATGATGGATCCCATGGTAAGAAGATGTTTTGTAAGAGACGCCAAACTGTCTTCCAAAGCGGCTGGACCATCTTGTGTCCCGAGGTCCTGTTGCTCTACCGTCTCCCCGGTGTGTGGTGTTACCACCGTCCTAGATCTGGGCGATTCTCATAGATGTGTAGTAATGTCTCATGTGTAGTGATACCCATAGTTGTTCTACTCATCATTTCCCTGATGACAGATGGTGTGGAGCATCTTTTCATATGCTCGCTTGCTATCTGTAGATCTTCTTTGGTGAGGTGGCTGTTTAAGGTCTGAGGCTCATTCTTAATCAGGTTGTATTTTGGTTGTTAAGAGTTTTTTTAAAAACATTTTGAATACCAGTCCTTTACCGATATGTCTTTTGCAAATATTTACTTCTAATCTATGGCCTGTTTTATTTTTTGACCTATATTTGTCTTTTGCAGAGCAGATGTGTTTAATTTTAGGGAAGTCCAGCTTACCAATTATTTCCTTCATGTTTGAAATCTGTTTTTTTGACTCATTGTTTTCCATTTCACTCTGCTAAAGATTGCCGTCCCCTAAGCATTCTGCTGCCTGGAAGAGGTGACTAATTGGAACTTCCCTCCTGTTCTTTCCCCTGGCATCGATGCCGATGCCTTTTCTATAGATCCCACCGAATTGCTATTAGCATTAAACAAGGTAATGTTTTTGAACAGATTTTGGAAACTGAAAGCAGCTGTACACGTCAGGTGGCATTACCAGTCTCTTGATAGTACACGCACAGTCTCCTGCACATGCAAACACTTGCATGTTAAAAAGAGACTAATTTCCCATTACAGTTGATGCTAGTTAATTTCAGGATACTAGTTAAAAAGAGACAAATTTCTCATTACAATGGACAGTATTCTTTGGAATCTAAGAGATAAGAAGCAGCAAACATCATTTTTAATTCCAGAAGTTGTCAACCTTCACTATCTTAGGGAGAGTGTGGGTCTATTTCAGTGCCTTTGTCTCTGCAAGCACCAAGAATTATTTTGTGATTTTGCACGATTTCCCCAATTTATGTTGATCTCGTGCTCCAGGTTTTTCTCTCCATTTACTTTGACATAACTAAATAACACTGCAGTGTACTTGGAATAATTGAAAGCAACAAAAGAAAACAGAGAGAAATGGAGTGGGGGAGGGGAGAGGAAGAGGGGGAAAGGGGAGAGAAGGAGGAGGGGGAGAGAGGGAAAGGGGAGGAAGAGGGGAAGAGGGAGGGAGGGGAGAAGAGGGAGAGAGGAGGAGGGAGTTTTCTTGCTGCAGATGTGGTCAACAACTATAGAAAGGAAGGTATCATTATTGGCAACTGTCATAACCAGGTGGTTTGTGATATGTCACCTTTATCCCGTCATCATGGGAGTTTTGTTGAAGGTCAGAGCCAGTATTTCGGGGAAGTTGGGACAGTTTGAATCTTGTTTGAGTGACTATGAGTGTTTGGGAACTGTGGCCCCCTGTGTGTTTTTCCTTTAACAACATCTCCATTTCCAATATTTATACTCCTCATATACACGAGTATGTGTGCGTGTTCCCTGTGTCCATTCTCCCTTCGTCACACATGTCCCCTTAAGTGCATTAATGCCTTCTCTGCTTCCTAGAGTCCAAATGCACAAGTACCTGGGGTTCAAGTCCTTAGACATAATGCTCCTACCAGTCAACAAAAAGGAATAGACAAAGTGAACACATTGGGGGAAAAGATTAAACTTCTTTCTGTTTCATATGAAATACTGACGCTGAAGAAGGACAAAAGTAAAACTTACAGCACACTACAGAGACAAGGGCATTGATGACATCCAGCAGGTGATGGTCATCCATTCGAACAATATTTATGGCTCATCTCAATAAGAAAAATTTAATGCCCTGTGACCTTACAACTCATAAGTGAAAAAAGCAACTTTTACAACAGTGCTGAAAACTCACATGGCATTGCCAGATATGGGTTGTAAAGATAAAAGAAACTTTATCGAAGTATCACTAATTACAATACACTTAAATAAACCATGACAGGAGAAAAAAAACCTTCTTTAATGGCTTATCTTTCCTATAGAAATAGGATGATATAGGGTCGCCTGGGTGGCTCAGTCGGTCATGCATTCGGCTCTTGACTTTGGCTCAGGTCATGATCCCACGGTGGTGAGGTCGAGCCCTGCGTAGGGCTCCACACTGAGCATGGCTCCTGCTTAAGATTCTGTCCCTCTCTCTGCCCTTTCCCCACAAGCACGTGTGCACTCTCTCTCTGTCTTCTCAAAAAAAAAAAAAAAAAAAAAGGATTATAAATTATTATCAAATAAAGTAATCAAAAGTAGGGAGTCAGAATTTTAGGAAATAATATTTTTAAAGTGTTGCAGAAAGTTAATTGATATAATGTTTAAAATACTATTAAGTAATAATTACATTGTCATAATAATTATGTTATATAGTTATACTGTTTATTTGGTAATATATTGTTAATATATTATTTTAAAACTACTTTATTTTTCAGCTTTTAAAATTTTATTTTTGATGGCTTCTCATTTTAAATAAATATTAACTTTTGTATCAAATTCTGTGTTTGCAATTTTAATTTTTTTTTCTTAAAGAGGACACTCCCTATAGGTTTGTATAAACTTCAGGTTCCCAAAACCAGGATTTACTCCGCACCCAGATCTCATGTCCCGTCAGCCCAAGGACATATCTTTTGTCCGTCATATGTATCAAAACCCCAAAGCCTTTGGATTCCGGGGCCTACACCCAAATCTGATATACCCCAGGCTTGTGGTGGCATGAATTCATTCACTTACTAATGTGACTCTAATTCCCTCTGTGATGGTATCTAGGGCCTTCCTTCCCATCAAGGTTGGGCATGCATTTTTAACGCATATTTGAAAACAGCCTTTCTTCTTGGGGCACCTGGGTGGCTTGGTCGGTTGAGTGTCCGACTTTGGCTCAGGTCATGATCTCGTGGTCCGTGAGTTCGAGCCCCGCGTCGGGCTCCGTGCTGACAGCTTAGAGCCTGGAACCTGCTTCGGATTCTGTGTCTCCCTCTCTGCTCCTCCCTCACTTGTGCTCTGTCTCTCTCAAAAACAAAAATAAACATAAAAAATATTTTTAAAAAATAAAGCATATTTGAAAACACTTGATCCAGTGTCTTATGTGTTCAGAACGGGAAGGAATGTCTTGTATCAGCTTTGTCAGCTGCATGGCTGGAAGTGAACACTTATTTTCTTCTGTAACTTAATTGATGCTCACATATCATAGGGTCCAAATTCCTCTTGAATAAACTAATGACAACGCCTACACAGGTCCTGTAATTTCCAATATACTTTGTCTCACTTGACCTGTACAAGAACCTGGGGCATGTTAGAGGTGCCATCGTCCCAAACAGATGAAGGAAGCAGAGCCTGGAGATGTGGCTTCTCTGAGATGATGCAGCTGGAGCCTGGGAGGGCGAGGTTCCCAGGCAGCTGCCCATTCCTCTCTCGCCGCTTTCCACCTGGATCGCTACTGAAATAACTCCGTCTAATTCTCCCAATCCATGACCGCGCAGCCGCAGACCAAAACACGTGTTTCTCAAGCTGAGTCTGCCCTGGAATGGGGGGAAGGAATGAAAGGAATTCCCCCAGTATGGCACATCCCAGAATAGTCCCACCAGGTAAACATTCTTTCCTAATAGAAATCCTCTGGGGTGAAAAATTAGTACCTTCCCCAACGCGAGTCAACTGCTGTTGCTAAAATCAGAGCATGATGCGTTACCACTAAGCCCCTCTAAAAAGTGCCGTTTCCAAGCAGCTGATGGCTTGTGGAAAGGACAGATGGCACTGGAGGCATCCGCCTCTTGGGGAGGGCTCGAGGGCTGGTCGCGGTCACGGCTGCTTCATGGGTCTGGCCGGAGCCCTGGAACCCAGGGATCATCTCTCACCCTGAGTCTGGAAGCTGAGTAACTGAAGGGAGGTTTTTCCATACTGACAGTTTCGCTTGGTTCCATAAGCCATCATTTATTAAATTTTGAATTAGGAGGAATGTCAGAATCTCTTAGTAAACCTGTTTCCCAAGCACAACGTGTCTCCCTGTAATTAATATCACAGGCTTCTTGCTCGGCTCCACGGCCTTCTCGGCTGTGTTGCTGACATGAAGCCTGGCAATTACAGTTGTGATTTATACCCAGCTGCAGTTGAAGAGGCTTCTAAAATAAATACAATTTCTTTGAGAGGAAATCTGTTTTAGGAACTGGCTTTGGGGGGCGCCTGGGTGGCTCAGTCGATTAAGCATTCGACCCCTGATTTCGGCTCAGGTCATGATCTCACAGTTTTGTGGGTTCAAGCCTCGTGCTGGGCTCTGTGCGCTGACCTCGAGGAGCCTGCTTGGAATTCTCTCTCTCTGCCCCTCCCTCACACTGTCTCTCTCTCTCAAAAAAAAAAAAAAAAAAAAAAAAAAAAAGGAACTGGCTTGGGGAAAACAGAGGGGTGCCTGGGAGAGGTTCAGTTGGTTAAGTATTCGACTTCCATGCAGGTCATGATCTCATGGCTTGTGGGTTCGAGCCCCGCGTCCGGCTCTGTGCTGACAGCTCAGAGCCTGGAACCTGCTTCAGATTCTGTGTCTCCCTCTCTCTCTGCCCCTCCCCCCGCTCAAGCTCTCTCTTTCTCGCTCAAAAATAAACATTAAAAAGTATATTAAAAATAAACATTTAAAAATTAAAACAAAATACAAAGCAATAAAAAATAGAAACAAACAACTATGTATCTCTCTTCTCCGAAATGCACGTAAGGCCATTGAGGCCACTCATGGGTTTGCAGTCAGAGCGACTCCACAAGGCAGATACTTTAGCAGAGCTGTGCCTTCAAATGTGGTTGAGAACAGCCTCAGGTGCTGGGGAGCAGATATGCACTTTTTTTAAGATGAAATGACTATCGCATCACTTGCTGGTTCCAAATGTATTGGATTCTTTCACTCATCCTCTTTCCCCTTCACTGGTAATGTTTGTCATTACTTAAAAGGCATTTAAAATGAAACAGAAGTAAATTCTTCTATGTCCACAAGCCCGGCGAAACAAGTGTTGCTGGAATGGATTTGGAACACCTGCTTCAAAATTTCTGACTGTGGTCTCGCTTTGGCACAAGGAAGCCACTGTCTTCGTGTCCCAGCCAAACCACAAGAAGAGTCCTGTTAATGTCCTGCCACACAGGCTTTCTGCGTCTGATGCTTCCACACTGCTGCGTGGTCTAAATCCTTCTATCCCCCCGGCAGCCTTGGTGGACCTTTTCCCCTGGCCTCTCAGGGCAGCTTTGAATCACTCCACAGAGAGGGTTATGGACTCAGAGCCACTGTGCTACCAGACAAAACGAGGGGGCAGAAATTATAGAATTACATTTCTCTTTGACCATTTTCTGCGTTGCACACTGAAAATCCCACACATTCTTGGGTGTTGGTTGGCAGGGTGTTCAGGGAACATCTAGTTCTGCAATGAAACCCCATCTCTCTGGAAGGGAGTCTCACCACCGTCTCCCCTGTAAGTGAGTATGGTGGGCATATCTTATATTTGGTCAGCAACCCTTCCTCTGCAGAATGTTGGCGAAGGGCATGTGCAAAGCAGCTGTGCCTGTTGCCTAGAAGGTCATCAATAAATAAATGTCTTGTATTAAATTGTATGCCATTGCAGCAGCCCATGGCAGGCAGTGATGAAATCGCCCATCAGGGTATTTTCTGGGAGCGCATGCCCGCTGAAGGAGAGGCATGGGACTAGTGAAGAAACGCACGTCATCTGGAGGTTTCCAGTTGGAGGGAAATGACTCTGTTCCCTCTGGACGCAATAGCCAGTGAGACTTAGGCTGTCCTCTGTTGTAGAGAAAAGGTGTCCAATTTGAAACTGTATTTCTGGAAATAAGAAAGTATGTACATGCAGGGTGGCCAGGAAGGGGAAGAGGGCCATCCATAACTCTTGCTTGTTACAGGGCCAGCATCCATGATTTTGTGAGACACTTCTCACATCACCCATCCCTAACTATAGGGAGAGCTTATGAGCAGGTTAGATCAATCAGAACTTTCCCCCAGATCTCGAAGCTTAGCCACAGCAAAGGCTGTGACTGCCGTTGGAAGCCCCCGACAGCACTATTTGTGGAGAAGGCCCCTGAATCCCTGCTGCTGAAGTCTCTGGGGCCAAAGCAGCCCTGGGTCCTTATTTCTCAAGCCCCAAACTCAGTATTTGCATTTGATTCAGTGAGTGAATCCTTCCAAGGAACCCTGCTCATTCAACCCTCTGCTGCAATGGCATGTGATTAACACAAGACATTTATTTATTGATGACCTTCTAGGCACCAGGCCCTGCGCCAGGTTCTTCACATAGAAAATCCATCACCTTCTGCAGTTGTGGGAGGCCTCTCTCAGACACACCTGCAGCTGCTGGTTCCTGCATCCGGGCTGAGGTGCTGGTGTGGGAAGAGCCCAGAAGCCCTCTGAACTTGGAATGGAATCATTCTGAGCTGTGTGTTCTACATCATCTCCCAGCCTTTCCCCTCGGGCCGAAGCTTTGATTGCCCACCGCAGCAGCCGGCTTCATGGAACACCTTTTGCTGGCTGCCACCCTTTCCCTGAGTTATTCTTCCTCCCCCACCCCCCCCCCCCCCCATCCCAAATCCTTTCTCTCAAATCCTTGTCTCTAGGTCTGCTCCTGGGAGAAACCTGAGGAAGACAGAGGGTGTGATGTTCAATCTGTCTATTAGACAGTCTGCAAATGCTAATCGACCCCATTTTATAGGTGAGGACACTGGGGCTGAGGAGGCAGGGATCACTGGGCTGGTAGATGGGTGTGTGGAGGATGGAAATTAGAATCTGCCCTGTGGCTCCTGGCTGGCTCAGTCAAGAGTGTGACTCTTGATCTCAGGGTCATGAGTTCGAGCCCCACATTGGGGGTAGAGTTTCCTTAGAACAAAAAAAACATGCCTTGAGAATTTACCCTGCAACTCCAGCCCCCCACCGAGGCAAGGGGTTCTCAGCCTTGGCACTGGTGACATTTTGGGCAGGATTGCTCCTTGCTGTGAAGGGCTGTCCCACATGACACACAATGTTTGGCACCACCCGTGGCCTCTACGCACACCAGGAGCACCTGCCCTAGTTGTGACAAGCAAAAAGTCTCCAAATTGCCACACATCCCTGGGGGGGGGGGGGGGTTCCTCCGTGGTGAGGACCACTTGGCTGAGAGAGTCAGCTTCAGCTGGAAAAACGCTGTGAGAGATCTGGGGTCTACACCATTGGAGAAAAGCGAGTGACAGCACACTCATGGACTGTTTATTGACCCTGCGTAAACCTTTGGTCCAATCGCGCGCTTTCTGACTCCAGATCTGGCCCACTTTCCATCATGCTGGCTCCCTGAGATCAATTGTTTCACTGCTCTGCTTGTTAGAAAGTTCTTTCCTATTGAGACCAAATGCATTTGCCCGGCTCTTACTTCATCTGTGTGTCCTGCAGAGCCACGCCCAAGGCCTAATCCCCCGTCACGGGCTGACATCTCAGCTCTGTGAAATCACTCATGTGTCCTCTGCCCTATAGATCAGCACCGACCGTGTGCCAGGGGACAGCTGTGGACTCGGGCTTCAAACCTCTAGGCTCTTTCTCAACCTTTGAGCAGGAATTTCCAGGGGCCTAGAGTCTCTGTGTTTCAAAGCTTCCAGGTAATTCTGATGTAGACAGTATTTAGGGATAGTCCAGTATTTACAAACCTTGGACCTAACTCATTCCAGCTCTGGGCAATAGAATTCTGATTTGTTTCATTAAAAAAATTTTTTTTCATGTTTACCTATTATTATTTTTTTTTTGAGAGAGAGAGAGAGAGAGAGAGAGAGAAAGAGAGCATGAACAGGAAGGGAGAGAGAGAGAGAGAGAGCAGAGAGAGAGAGAGAGGGAATCCTAAACAGGCTCCACACTGTCAGCATGGAGCCTGACACAGGGCTCGATCCCATGAACTGTGAGATCATGACCTGAGCCTAGATCAAGAGTCAGAAACCCAAGAGTCAGAAACTCAACCAACTAAACTGCTCAGGTGCCCCCTGATTTGTTTCTTTTTAAATTTTTTGTTAATGTTTATTTTATTTTTGAGAGAGAGAGAGACAGAGTGTGAGTGGGGGAGGGGCAGAGAGAGAGAGAGAGAGAGAGAGACAGAATGTGAAGCAGGCTTCAGGCTCTGAGCTGTCAGCACGAAGCCTGATGGGGAGCTTGAATCCATGAGCCTGAGATCATGACCTGAGCTGAAGTTGGATGCTTAACTGACTGAGGTAGGCAGGCATCCCCTCTCCTGTGATTTTTTTTAATGTTTTTATTTATTTTTGAGAGAGAGAGACAGCATGAGTGGGGGAAAGGCAGAGAGAGAGGGAGACACAGGACCCAAAGCAGGCTCCAGGCTCTGAGCTGTCAGCACAGAGCCTGATGTGGGCCTCGAACTCACAAACCATGAGATCATGACCAGAGCCGAAGTCAGATGCTCAACCGACTGAGCCACCCAGGTGCCCCTGCAATTTGTTTTTTAAAGCAGTGATGCAGTTGATGGTTTTTGAAAAAAGAATGAAAAGAAACTCTTAAAATAATAGGTTATTCCATACAAGGTCAAAGACGTACCTGTTTCTGTCCAGTTTCATTGTCAGTAAAACAGCTTTTATAAAGTTTATACAAAAAGAGCCTAGAAGTTGATATAAAAATTGTTATATCAGGCTTACTTCTCCAAATAGTGGGATTAAAAGAGATTTTAAAATATTTCTTCTTTGCCCTTTTCGTCATGTTAAAGCTTATCAAACGAGTATCTGTGTGCATACATATATATACATACACGTACGTGTATTCATATGTATTCCAATCAGTTTTTAAATGTTACTCACATAATTGCAAAGATGACCACCGTTTTGCTATTGGTCATACACAGGGGTGCTGACTCTTGGTGGAAACAAGTTACAGAAGGGCCGGGCACAGAGACCTGGACCACTCCAGGAATACGAAAGCATTGGAATGACCGATCTGGGCTAGACTCCAGGTCACCTCCCTCGTTTCAGGGAGTGGGGAAGCACACCTAGCGGTTATGGGACCACAGCACATCCAGATGAAGACCTGAGTTAAAGAAAAAGTGATAGCAGGGAAGAGAGTACCAAGCCTGGGTGAAAAAATAAACATAGGCTGTTGTGTCCACTCATGCCAAACCACCGTTCGTTCAGGTCGCCGGCTAAACGTCACCCCTCATAAATTGCGAGCGCTTGTTTGATTCCCATTTGCCCAAGGGTTTGATTTACATGCCCTGTATTCTATTTTAAGGGTTTGAGGCTTCCCAAGTGAGCACACGATTTTCCTCTTTCCTTTGTAACTGCCCCCTTCCTTTTCAACGCAATAAATTGCAATGGTTTGCGTTCTTCTTGGAAGAGTTTTTCCTGGTTTCCACTGGGGCCCCAACTAAATACCCCAAATGCAATGTTAAGGCCTTTAACTCACCTCCCTTCTAGTTAGATGTTCTGTCTTCTCTTGGTAGAGTCCTATGTTGTTTCTGGCTTCTGGAAGCAGGGTCCGGGACAGTTCACTCCTCAGCCACAGACGGGACTTTGGCTAATGAGCACAAAGAAAGTTTGCAGGTCTGTACAAAACCCCACCGACCCAACCCTCACTTCTTTTTAAAGTGAAATATGTCTACATTTCAAACTACATCACAGCAACTGGATACCATAGAGGACAGCCTCTGTTCTGCTGGAGGCATTTTCTGGATCTTTTGAGGGTGATTCCATTTCATGTTGCAAGGAGTGTGTGTGTGTGTGTGTGTGTGTGTGTGTGTGTGTGTAGCACAGAGGGGAGAGAGAGAGAGAGATTTCAGAGATAGAGATGTGTCTGCGTGCTGGTGGGTCATGCTACCCTAAATAACTTGGGCTTCCACTGGCTGGCTTTTGTTCATAAAATGCTAATCCTTTCAGGTGCACATCTATATAAAACATTGGGGATTAAAGGGTGCACAGAAATCTCAAATCTCTTCTGCTACATAAGGTAATGTTTAAACTAACAGTTTGAAATGATTCTGAGGGTACTAACAAGAAGTCATTTTAAAAACTTCCCAAATCTTTATTAGATAACTAACACACGATATATACCACATGCTACGTCTGACTAATGACACTAGGTAGATTCCTGTAGTTATTTTCTAGAATAACTACAATGCACGGTGCATTACTTTCAGTGCAGAGATGTCTGGGAAAAAATTAAATTCTCATGTGAACTACAATGATGGGGGAGGGAGTCATTTCCTTCCAAAAGGAAAAGTACAGCTGTCATTTGGAAATAATTCTCCCTCGCTTGCATGCAAAATGGGGAGATGTCTTAAATTTAATGCACAGAGTCCCATGGTGCTGGATGAGGGTGGTTTGCGTGGAGTGTTGGATTTATCGCACGACCACGCTCTGGCTTCGGACAAAACGGTTGCTGTTGTACATGAGACGCTCTGCGTAGCTTACCTCTGTTAATTACCACAGCCTCCAGAAGAGGTAGGTACCCCCATCATGCACAGGGCAGAGCCAAGATTCAGATGCGGGCGCCTCTCCACGGTGCCAGGCTTCCTCCCTGAAGACGCTGTGTGTACTGATAAACAACCGGGCAGTATCTTTTAGGGGTAGGTTGAAAGGAATGAACAAGTAAGCACCCACAAGAGAAAGAACTTCTGCTCTGACGCACAGCCCGGTAGAGCACTGTGGCTGGCGTGGGGAGTTGGGAGAATTGGGGCAAATATTTGGTTATTCGATTGCAGAGCCAAGGAGCATGTTAAATTACTTTCACAGGAATCTCATTTGTCTGAAGCCCTGTGGCACATTGATGCGAGGCACACACAGCCTGTCCCGGGTGTGCGATGCAATGCCGTTTGCTTCGGGGGCTGTGCTTTCTTGCATTTTGTCTGTTTGCTCACTGGAGTAAGCCGTTGCCCCCAGCTGGGACGACAGGACAGGGTAGCTCGGGTATGCAGAGAGGAACTCAGGATGGTCAACGCAGATGAGGCAGACCGTTCACGTTTTGTGCAAAGGACTCGAAAGTGTCACTGTGACAGCTGAGCGTTATGAGTGATTTCAGGGCAGAGGGGGCAGGGAAACCCAAGCCGAGCCTGCCTGGTGGGGAAGCCCATAGATTCTGCTGCACGACGTCCTGGGTTTGACTCTGGGATCTGCCCCTGCTCTTGGGCTGCCTCTCAATCCGGCTGTGCCTGGCCTGCTTGCATCTGAGAAGAGGCATAATAATAGCATCTACTTCACAGAGACTATTGCCAGGACTGGAAGAATCAATGCACTGCACCAGAGCGGGGCTTGGAACCAGTACACGTCCTGCAGTTACTATTTTGATGCCCATCAGTGATCGCAACGGCCAGCTCTCCTTTTCTAAACCTGGTAGTTTTCCTCTCCGGGCTCATCACTTTCACCCTCCTGCTTCTCACCTCGCCCTAGGAAGCAGGCAGATACTATCATTGCTGATGAGGAAACGGCAGGCAGGGGGGTGGGTGGGCTGCCAAACGCCCCAGCGGGGAGCCAGGTCAGGCGCCTGGCTCGGGCCCCCAGCGCTTTCTAGATCTGGCGATAAAGCCTCCGCTGAGAAGGGAGCAGCCCTGGGTTTGGTTCAAATCCTGCCTTCTCATCCGTGATGTCATTGAGCCCTCAACCCACACGGTACCCGTGACGGTACGATGCGCTGCTAGATCAGATTTTCTTCATGAAGATTCGGTTCCAAAAGCTATTAGAGATGTGGTTTAGAACCCAGCCACGTCGTGCGTGTCCGGCTACGCTCGCTCTGTGTTTGCGTTTCTTGATGCACGGAACAGGTGCGGGGTGATGTTTGAACGGTCCCCCTCTCCTTTGCTCTGCGAAACCAGGATGGCAGCGCCTTGGGGCAGCTGCTTTGCCGACGGGGGGAGCTAAAGCTGAAAAGCAGGGGTTCTTTGCGGCTCAGCAGATGCTAAGGCGATAAGCTGCACCTTTTAGAGCCTCTGGGAGGCTCAGCCAGCCTGGGCTGAGCGCGCGGGGGGCCTGTCCGCTTCTCTGGTCTCCAGCAGCTGCGGTCATGGACGCGTGTCTGAGCTCCGAGCAGCGGTCCCAGCACCTGCAGGAAGCACCATGCACCCCGGATGGCTGCTCCGCGCCGGAGGGGGCTCCCCGGGAGGAAGACACCGGTGGCCCTCCAGGAGGTAACCTCCTTCCAGACCGCAGCACCTTCTCAGCTGTCTCCCTGGCCAGGGCATTTTCCAGCTAACTTCCGTGACAAGAGTTCCCGTTTCCTATTAACTCTAGATGGTTCCTATAGTGAAGCGTGGTAGAAAAGTGCCTTAACGAGAGCAGAAGCATAGCATTAAAAGCAATCTTTGTTTTTGTTTATTATGCACTTATCAAAGTCCACAAATTTGTTTTGGCGTGTCTGTAAATCTCAAATGGTTATATTTTTTGTTAATAAGAAATTTTATTTATTTATTAATATTTTTAAATGTTTATTTATTTTTGAGACAGAGAGAGACAGAGTATGAGCGAGGGAGGGGCAGAGAGAGAGGGAGACACAGAACCCGAAGCAGGCTCCAGGCTCTGAGCTGTCAGCACAGAGCCCGATGCAGGGGCTCGAACCCATCAACTGTGAGATCATGACCTGAGCCAAAGTCGGACGCTCAACCGACTGAGCCACCCAGGAGCCCCTAGAACTTTTAAAAAGAAACAAAACCTTGATTCGCTTCGGCTTTTCGCCAGAATGTTCTCCCCGGCAACTGTATCATACGTGGGTTGCATTTCTGCACAGAGGGACTCAGTAGTAATAAATGGTAGACGTAATGATGAATGTCAGAAAAGCCAAGATACAGCATTTCAAACCTTTATAACCATTTAACATGGTAAAGTTATGTTCCAGCTCAACTAAATCAGGACTGTTTATTTTTGCTAAACTAGTTTACAGAGGAAGGCATTTGTATCTCTAAATCCTGATCTAACACTCTCAGACTAGCATCGATACAATAAGTGAAAATGTTTAATGTGCAACAAACACAAATTATCTTTGTAGGACGTGGAAGGGTCTTATGGGACAATATTTGTACGCTCGTGTTACTGTCCAAGGTTGATTGGGAAAACAGGACTTATCAGCTCATTAGCCTATGAACCGGTGAGCCGTTCCCAATCAGCCCATTGACTTTTCCTGCGGTCAGTGAAAAGTAAGTCCCCAGCTGGTGAGACGCAGGAGGAAGGGAAGGAGCCATCTGAGCCACAGTGGCGGAGGGAAGCCTGCAGGAGCTGGCATGAGTCCCTGCTGGTCTGGCTGCTCCGAGTCACCTACTCCAGTGACGAAACCTCAGAGGAAAAAGGAGTTGCCCTGGACTGGCTCCTTGTACCGACTGGCCTGTACCAGCTCCTGAATTTCAGGGATTTTTTTGAGGGTGGTTGTTAAACATGGCCATTACTGAAATGTAAGTTATGAAAACTTACCACTCAATAGATCAGATAAAAGCCAAGGTATATTTAAAGGCTAAGGTAATAAATACAACTCATCATGACCTATTTTGTTACATTATAAGATGATCGTTAAGATTATCTATGCGCTTGAGGTTATTGGTGTCCATCGCTCTGCGTGGTGGAAATACTCTGCCATGGTCAGCAGGTGCACAGCTTTCCCCAGGGCGTCTGCTGAAGGCTGGAAATGGCCACGGTGGGAGCATCGACACCATGGTAATCGTCAGACCCTAAAGTCGGTGCTTCCTCCCCTCGCCCCACACCGACTGTTAAGCATTTACCGGCAAACCACGGTCTAGTCCTCTGCCTCTTCATCGTCTCTGCAAAGCCCAGTCAGCCTCCGGTTCCCTGGGAGAAGCTAGGCCCTCTTTGGTCTTTCACAGATAACAGGTTGGTGGTGTTAGATGTCAGGAGCTTCCCATAACAAGAGGCGGGTGAAGGCCATAAGTCTCCTTCCCCCCCTACCAGGGTGCGGGACAGGAAAGGATGACGTCTCACGACTGACTTGGCCCCTGTTTATTAGCAGGTTCTTGCTCGGTGAAGCCCCACGTCTCTGGAAAGCTCACCTTTAGGTCAGGGCGCAGAATTCTCCCCCGGGGGCTGGAGCCCACGCTCCATCAGAACCGGGGGCCAAGAGCAGTACTCCCAAAAGGGCTGTGGTCGCCCGTCATGCTAGTCTACAAACCAGTCCCCGTGCTCCGCTGGGCTCTGAGACCATTTCTCAGTCCGCTGCACGCTGACCCTTTTTGGTAAAATACCACAAAAATTAATTGCTAGAAAAACAAAATGAAAACACATGCGAAGACAAAACGCCAGCCCTGTTTTGGGGGGTTTTGTCAGTTTGCTTACAATTGGATTCAACAGGCGTGGTCACACGGTTGTAAACATTTGGAAGAGCTGACTCCAAATGTCTGTGGTCTTCTGTGAGCCTGTTCCAGTGAGCAGACCAGCAGCACAGATCTGCCCCGGTGCACCCGCTAATCAGAGACACCCCAAATCGCTTCCGTCCCCGCCTGCCTCAGAGGGTGCGCTCCTCACTGGGTTTCTCCAAAGACCCTTGACCCTTCACCTTGTATTCGCGCCCTGCCCTCACCTCCTCCTCTTTCGCCTCGAGTGCAGATTTCTGATGAGAGCAGCTCAAATGTGAACCAACCGCCCCTGTCATCTCCTTTCCAAAGCCCATCTTCCACCTGTGGTGACAAATGTCCCAGGCGAGCCTCAGGGAGCCAAGGCAGGTTTCGTGGGGGTCTCCCCCCGGCTCCTTGCTGTTAACTCCTGCCCACCGCTGGCACTAGCAGCTTCCGTTCTGCTGTGCGTGTGCTTGGCATCCCCACTCCTGACATTTTCGTGCGCTGCTCTTTTTATTCTGGAACTCTGCAAAATCTGCACGACCTGTGCTTCCATGACGTCAGCCGCGATCAGGTGCTCTTTTCTGCTCATTTTATGTGATATTCGAGAGCTGCTCATGAGTTTAATGGGTATTTAAAGCAATAGTAACTTAATAGCCAGGGTTCATCTGACAACCACCCCAGGACCGTGGAGCTGGCTCGTCTTCGGGTGACCCGTACCTTTTGCAGAGGAGCCGTAGGAAGGATTTAAGGAACACGCTCCAGCCAACACGCGGGAATGTTACTTCACTTCGAGACCTAAAAATAGTCGGGTCCGTGTTTGCCTAGGTCCTCATGCAGACAGCTCGTCCGTGCCATTCTGCTGGTTGGCTACAGAGGGCCTCAGAACAGAGGGGTGGAGGGGAGCCACGCCTCTCTGTCCTCTGCTCCATGGAGGAGAGGACCCAGGGCATCCTCTGGCATCTCGTCGTGTCACAAACATGTCGCGTCCGAACTCGGTGTCCCTATCACCCCAGATCATTCGGGTTTGTGCCAGTTTAAAGCCACGGTCATTGCCAGCATCTGAGGGAAAACTGCCCAATCTGTTCCCGACTTATCAGCTCTACTTAGTATTTGTGCTGGATCCACAAATCACGGAACCTATTTTATTTTCTGCCCCACAGGCTCTAACAAGATAGAACCATCCCTTCACAGCCTCCAGCAGTTCGTTCCTACAGACTATGAGAGCTACACTCAGGAGCACTATCTGTTTGCAGGCACGAAGATTGTCATCCAGGAATCGATAGAGAGCTACGGCGCGGTGGTGTGGCCGGGGTGAGACAGCCGTCACCTTCAGGATGGCGGGGTTTCTGGGGGCGACAGTGACAATCCCATACGTCAGGGTCACCTGGGACAATGTGCCAAGTGCTTTTGCATTCTGTGCTTCCCCAGTGGAGGGTCGCTTTGGGCCCCCAGGGGTGCGGGGGTGCGCCGGGACTCCGCAAAGGCACAGCATCTCCTGCAGGAGTCATCACTTCCCTCCAAGCCGTGTTTCTTGAAACAGTATTTTCTACATGAAGATAGGCTTGAACATGTCAGGAAGATGAAAAATTCATATGAACGTTGAGGGAAAAAAACCAAAACGATCAGAGCCCAGTGCTGGCTTCCCTTCCAGGCCGTGGGTGTTCCAGGGGAAGCGTGTGGAGGCCGGGCTCCCTGTCCTTCCTGCAGCAGCCTGCGAGGGCGGCATGGAAATGGGGCAGATGCTGTGCATTTCGAGTCAGGAGCCCCGCTAGTTCCTGCTGTGTGGTTGTGGATGCCCACTTCCCTCCCTGATCTTCCTTCTGCACTGGGCATGCTGGGCAGAGTAAGGGGCACACTGGGCGGAGTAAGGGGCACACTGGGCGGTGTACTGGGCATGCTGGGAGGTGCACTGGGCATGCTGGGCGGAGTATGGGGCACACTGGGCGGAGTAAGGGGCACACTGGGCGGTGTACTGGGCATGCTGGGAGGTGCACTGGGCATGCTGGGCGGAGTATGGGGCACACTGGGCAGTGCATTGGGCATGCTGGGAGGTGCACTGGGCACAATGGGTGGTGCACGATCACTCTGGGAGGGTCCTGAGTACTCACTGAAGTAATTGCTAAGGCAACACTGTTTTCACCTGACAGCCAGGGAGCTGAGGGCTCGGAAATGTCGACCCGCTGGGGGAAGCTGTGCCACCGGGGCTCGGGACAGTGGCCCTCCAATGCCAGCTGGTTGTGCTCCGAGAGGCTCCGGATCCAAGCTGCTCTGTAGTTACTGGGGGATGGCACGGGGGTCTGGGTTCAAAGGCAGACCCGCATGCTGAGCTTTGTGTGGGTGGAGGCGCCATGGGGCTCCCTGGGGAGGGCATCCTGGGTCCTGGGGGGCAGGTGAGGGGGGGCCAGGAGGGTGGTCCTGGAGCTGCTCTCCCCCAGATAAGGAAGCTCGGTGTTCATCCTCTGTGCATGGGAGCCCGATGTGCTTCCCAGGAAGCTTTGGCTTCATAACACGTTTGAAAACCGCCAACTCCCTGCAGCTTCCTGGTGTAATGGATGCGGTGAATGGACAGCTGGGGGGGGGGGAGACAGGAGGGCAGGGGGTTCGGGAGATCGGGGCTGGAGGAACATCTGCCCCCGGGGACTGTTTCATTCTCAGTAAGGCCTCCACCTTTCACACACAAGCCTGGCCTCTCTTGGCACCTGGGTTTCCTGAAAGCTGGGAAAGCAGGCTTTATGGGAGGTGGGAGATGCCTTGTGTGACGCCCAGTGCAGCTCTCTGCCCAAGAGCCCACATTTCGGAGTTTGCTAGCAGGGCTGGGAAGGGGGGTGTTCACCACACAGGGGTTCATCAAGCTGGGTCTCCGGATGGCACCCACAGGGGTCAGCTCCCAGGGCAGGGCACGGAGGGAAGCCTGCAGCTTCCTCTTCAGAGAACCCCTCCACAGCATGCCCTTGTGATGGCTCTGGGTGACACGTCCTCATGTCCTCCCTGCACCACAAATCATTATCCGTCTTCAGACGGAGAGCTCCCTTCCCAAGTCCAGAACTCTGTGCCGTGTACCTGCGATGGTGCTGTTCCACCTGCCGCTCCTCGCTGGAGGCCCCCCCCCCCCGCCCCGTCCGTGCTCCCTCATCCTTCAGCACTGAGGTCACCTCTCACTGGACCCCTGGGTCCCTGGAGGGGGCCTCCTTTATACCCCTCACCTGTCTTAGGATCCGTTTACATGTCCTTCCCCCAGCCCCGCCGAGTCCCTAGAGAGGAGACACGGAGAGTCACATCTGTCTGTGCGTGTGACTATTCACTATGAACAGATGGGGGGGATGAGAGGGAGCAGCCTGTGGGGTAGGTTTCTGGGGCCCCTGCCCTGGCCACAGCGAGGGGCACGTCTCACACAGTCCGGGCCGCCCCCACTCCAGCCGGGCCCCAAACAAAAGTGGCATCATAACGAGCCCAGAGCAGCCACAGGAAGAAGAGAGCTAACACCGTGCACAAACTGGAGTTCAACTTGCTTCTTCATCCCAGGATTCACGTTCCTAACTCGGGGGACTTCCTCTGCGGAGGCTTCCTGATCTCTGGAGTCCGTGGTGTTGCTAACCGAGACCCCTCAGAGTAAACACCTCACCCGTCCATGCAGACCCAATACCCTTTATCTCTTCGTAGAAAGGTGGGGAGAAGGTGGAGGCAGAAGAGAATGAAGGAAGAGGGAAAGGACGTCTGAGCTGCGGTGTAAAAAGTCACATGCTTTCTAGCGTCTCGTTGCTGCGACTCAAGGCGTGGCCGTGGACCCGCAGGGCCGCCAGGGCCCCGAGGCTCGCAGACACGCAGTCTGGACGTGGGCACCCTGGCCGGGCCCCAGGTGGCTGTGGCACACACTGCAGCCAGACAAGCCCTGTTCTGGTGTCTGTCTCTTCGACGCCCGCTTACGGAATGAACACCTGCCCCGCCGTCCAGAGCAGCGGACGAAGCCCCGAGCAGCCTGAACTCGCTGAGCCTGAGGCCGCTCACTATACAGCAGTTGCTCCTGAGTGGACGGCCCGGCCGGACCAGAGCGGTTCTGGAGGCTTCGTCTCCTGGACTTGAGAGCTGAGTTCATCTGCCCGTTGCTGGACACGGACTGACCCAGGGTCTTCTGAGAGAGGCAATCGAGAAAGTCTGTTTCCAGTTCCTGTGACACCTGTTGTACCTTTCAGGTTCCAGAGGTCCAGATACGGCATCGAATGTAGATTTCAATCCTTACGAACCCCTTCATAAACTGAAACTATTAATAACGTCTCTTTGGGTATTTCGCAGGGGTAGGGAGGGGAGGGGGGTCGCTACTGGTTTCCAACGCTCTGATGGTCAGGTGACAATTGTATTCTTTTAGGCTACGGCTTTGTGTCAGTATTTGGAAGAACATTCAGAGGAACTGAATCTCCAAGACGCTAAAATTCTTGAAATTGGTGCTGGACCAGGCCTTGTTTCCATTGTGGCCAGTATTTTAGGTTTGTCTGTTTATTGCTCACTTTGTTTCAGAAAGACCCTCACTTTGGCAGCAGTGATAGTGAGGGCCCCCTGTCCGGCCAGCTGCGATTCAGGTGCCGGGTCACGATTTCACTCACTGAGTCCCCCAAAATGTCACGAGCGAGGAGTGAAAGCTGTTAGCCCAGAGAAAAGATAACTGCATCTGAGAGAGGTTCGTTACCTCGCCCAGTCCACCGATTACCAGGTGATGAAGTTCAGATTCTGGAGGTATGACTGTCCAGCCCCTGTTGGGAACATGTCTCCTGTTTCTTGCCGGAAATGTTGTAACTAACCCTTTGAAGAGACACAAGTGAGATAATCCAAGGCGAAGACAGACTTATACCCCAAATGCGGGTTGTGAGTTCCTGAGCACTGAGCAGGGGGTGGGCACAAGTGCGGCATAATTCTGCCGACGCCTTTACAGTTCTCCTGTTCAAGCCAACCTGGGAAACGTGGCGGTCCGTTGTGGGGACTCCCGTCACTAGCTTGAAGATGCCTAACAGTTAACTTAACAAGTTTAGGTTGGGGAGAGTCATACAACACAGAAAGAAAACTGGGTGCTGAATACTTCATATAGAAGAAAACACAAATCTTCAGATAAAGAGAATTGTAGAAGGAAAAGCACTATGAATTCTTCTATTAAGCAGCTCATTATCCTGAAATCTCCCAACACCACACCACTGTTTCTTAAAATGTGCTAACATTATTCTATTTCAGTGGTGATTTTGCCCCACAAATGTCTAGAGACGTTTCTGATCGCCAGGAGTTGGGCTTAGAGACCCGGGTGCTGCCAAACGTCCGGTGCTCAGCGCAGACCCCCCACAGGCAAGAGTTACCGGTGGGACTGGGTCAACTACGTCCAGCCCGCATGTCAATGGGGACAAAGCTGAGAAGCCCAGTTACATTTCTTGTGTTCTCCCTGAGTGTACGTGTCTGCTGTGGCTGCCTGAACGTTTCTAGGTGATTCCTACAATTTTTCTCTTTGTCTCTTAGGAGCGCAAGTCACGGCAACGGATCTGCCCGACGTCCTAGGAAACCTTCAGTACAATCTCTTGAAGAACACGTTAAAACGTACAGCGCATCTGCCCGAAGTGAGAGAACTGGTTTGGGGGGAAAGTCTGGAGCAACGCTTCCCCAGGTCATCGTTTCATTACGACTACGTCCTGGCCTCGGATGTGGTTTATCACCACTACTTCCTGGACAAGCTGCTCGCCACCATGGCGCACCTCTGCCAGCCGGGGACGGTGCTGCTTTGGGCGAACAAATTCAGGTTCAGCACCGACTACGAATTTTTAGATAAATTCAAGCAAGTTTTTGATACAACGCTCTTGGCTGAATTTCCAGAGGCATCGGTCAAAATTTTCCAAGGAATACTAAAATGGGATTAGACAGAATGCCTTTCAAAACGTTAGTGTGTCTGTTGAGTGGTGGTAGAAATTGGACTGTCAGTAAAAGAGCTTTTATAAGACTGAGAAGCTAGTGCATAAAACCGACCTGTATGCTTCGAATAATGGTGTAGCAGCTTTCTAAAAGAACCTATTTAAGATGAACTGGTTAATCTAAATATCTACAAAGGATAATAAGAAAACGTAAAAGTACCTTTGTTGGCTTCCAAAAGGGCTCAATTGTTTAATACACTTCATACGAATACATTAGTTAAGCAGTGGATTTCCCCCTTGTTATTTCTACTGTGAATCTGTCAATGCACCTTTGTCACGTGCCTTTTGAAACTGAGCTTGACAGGGTCCTTCTAACTTAATTTTGAAGAATCTACTTATACAGATTTCAGCTGCAGTGAAGGGAGAGGATCTTGAGTGACAGTGCACTTAGGCTTAACATTAATTAAAAGTGAAAAATACTGGATTGTGGAAAGGGATATTATCTTAGGAACTTCATAAGATAATTTACTTTACAAATATCCTGCTCCTGTGCCAGTTAATTGCCTGCAACCATTTCAAGTTAGATTTCTGGATTGTCTGCTTTTTTCCCCCCTCAACTTTGATTTATGATTAAAATTCCTAGAAGGGGCACCTGGGTGGCTCAGCCGGTTAAGCGTCCGACTTCTGCTCAGGTCATGATCTCACCGTCCATGAGCGCGAGCCCCACGTTGGGCCCTGTGCTGATTAGCTCGGGGCCTGGAGCCTACTTCGGATTCTGTGTCTCCCTCTCTCTCTGCCCCTCCCCCGCTCCTGCTCTGTCTCTCTCACTCTCAAAAATGAATGTTAAAAAAAAATTTAAAAAATAAAATTCCTAGAAAAGTAGGAAAGAATGGGATTTTTGTTTGTTCTGATAAAGGAAGGCTACGAAAAATCTAAAACAAACATCACGACTATAAAATGTTAAAAGCTTCTTCTCTGAGATGGGGGAAAAATGAAAAATTCAGCTACCACCATTTCTCAGCATTATACTGGAGGTTTTAGCCAATGTAATAAAGGAGAGGAATAAAACATGCACATTTAGAATGGAAGAAAGAAAAGGGACCCTATTCGTGGGTGATATGATTGTTGATAGAGGCCAGGAGCAGCAAACATTTCTCTGTAAAGGCCAGCTAATAAATATCTTCAGGCTACATACCATGTCTACGGAATATACACATACATATTTTACAACCATTTATAAAAATTCAAGACTCACTCCTGGCTTGTGGACCCTGTGAAAAACAGGCTATGGATTAAACTTGTGTAGGCCATGGTTTGCTGGCCCTGGAACGACAGATAACCTACAGTGGAACAATTGGAATTTATAAGAGTTTAGGAGGGGCACCTGGGTGGCTCAGTTGGTTAAGCGTCTGACTTTGGCTCAGGTCATGATCTCACAGTTCCTGAGTTCCAGCCCCACGGACAGCTCAGAGCCTGGAACCTGCTTCCGATTCTGCATCTCCCTCTCTCTCTGCTCCTCCCCCACTCACACTCTGTCTCTCTCTCAAAAGTAAATAAACATTAAAAAAAAATTAAAAAAAAAAAAAGAAAGAATCATGAACCCGCATCCCCACATGGATTTCAACTCCTGGCAAACCTTGTTTCATCTCCACTTCTGTGTTAATTTGAAGCAAATAGCAGATCTCCTTTCTTCTATATATTTGGTTCATACACACACACACACACACACACACGTATATATACATATACATGTACTTCTATATATACATGAATATATATACACGTATATATGACACACAACCACAGGACTTTATCACATCCAAAAATATATTCGATGTAATATAAAATTTTATACTAAATAATTTAGTACTGTATATTCACATGTGGAAAAACCCAGTGTTCCAATTTCCAGTTGTTTGCTAAATGCCATGACCTTTACTTTTAGAGTTTGTTTGAAGCGGGACCCAGCCAAGGTCCACAAATTTGATTCACTGACTGGCATGTACCTGAAGTCTCTTTCCACCTGTGGCTTGAACCTCTTGCTTTTTCCTCGTGCCACGTATCTGCTGAGGAATCTGAGCTGTGTGTCCCGTAGCATCTCTACCCCCCCGCATGATGCTGACAGCACCACCAAGGTATCCCTTCCGTACGTCCCTCTATCCGGTTCTTTGTGTAAATTGTGCATTTTAATGGCTCCGGTGTGGAACCATCCAGGCCAAGCGCGGCTTGGATCGAACTCCAGCCGAGTCCTACTCATGAGTGAAAAGAGAGGATCGCTGCCTGGATGCTACTGAGTTTTGAGGTAGCTCAGTACACGGAATCATTGAGATATAGGGGAGGGACTTTAAAAATCACACGTAAAAGGAGAACTATGGAAGACAGGTCCAGTCACTTGATATTCTAGCCCCATCTTGGATAGGGCTTGGCGTGGTCAAGATTCTAGAATCACTTCCCTTTCAGGACTGGAAATGCAGGTGGTCCTAACTGCATCGTGGAAACTGACATCTGCCCTTCCTTGCTTCTGGAACTGAAATTCTTCACGTGTGACCCTCGAGCGGACACGGCTTGTGTAAATTATACATTTGCTGGTTAATTCTTTGGAATCCTCTCAGAAAAGCAGGGGTTCTAAAGGAAACTAAAACGATACCTTTGCAGGAGCGTGCAGGGGGTTCGTGCCGCATGGCGCAGGGGACCGTGTCTGCTCCTGCCTGCTGTCTGTGGGCTCTCCGGAAGGCTGCTCCTGCCGGTGACACCCTCCACCCCCCGGCCCTTTACCTTGGAGCTGTACGCCCACTGCCCTCTTCGTTCCTGGCTCCCTCGTTCACTTATCACTAATGTGGTTTTCTCCTCCGGTTAATTATGTTCAGACCAATGAAGGCCAGCGCTTATTCTTTACTTTCTTATTCCTTAAGAAATTCTCTCTGTTCAAGAGGATTTTTGAAGAATGGGGAAATGAAAAGGATTTCATTTCCTTCCTCTCCATCTCTCTATGCATGCTTCTCTTAGATCCTGCGGAGAAAGACAAAAACGCATCTTTAAATCCTGGACCATTGAGAGTATGAAACGCTGCAGAGGAAGACTCGAGTTAATTCAGATTCAATGGATTTTGAGTTGAAACAGACACACTGAATACACCAGCTGAATTTTCTAGATGAGACCCATGGGGGTCAAGTGATGTGGCTCGTCAGTGCCTGAGCCAGGACCAGAGAGCAGAGACCCAGGCTGGGATTCCAGCCATTGCGTTTGGATGTCTCACTGTCACAGGGGAGAAGCAGGAGAGGGACCAGGAGGGAGGGAGAGCACCGGGCCATGCTCTTCCAGGGCAAAGAGAAGTTATCTGAGGAAGCCGCTACTACAGGAGGGGTGAGAAACCCCATGATGGCAAAGCTCCTGCCAGTGACAACTGGAAACAGTCCCTTAGCACTGGGAAGGGGCCACAGACCTAGTACTGAGCACGTGCTCTGTATTTTTGAGAGAGCGCGAGTCGGGGAGGTGCAGCAAGGGGGACAGAGGATCTGAAGTGGGCTCTGTGCGCAGAGAACCCAGTGTGGGGCTTGAACTCACGAACCATGAGATCATGATCTGAGCCGAAGTCGGAGGCTCAATTGACTGAGTCCCCCCCCCCCCCCCCCCCCCCCCCCCCGCCAGGCGCCTCCTTCTCTGTTTCTTTAGAAAGTACCTCTTTCAGTTGCCTTCAGTGGCTGTGGAGCAAAAATTGGCCACCATTATCAGAAAGGGGAAACAGAAATAGTGTACCTGGCTTTTTTTTTTAAATTTACTTTGATAGAGAAAGAAAGAGATTGCGGAGGGGCAGAGAGAGAGAGGGAGGGCGAGAATCCCAATCTTCACTGTCAGCGCAGAGCCCGACCCCATAAACTGTGAGGTCATCAAGAGACAGATGTTCAACCCACTGAGCCACCCAGGCGCCCCCTATCCCTGGCTTTTTAAAGTACTATTTTCCTCCTGTATTAACCAAATCACAAAGAAACAAGAATGACTTTACTGAGGACACTTTCTTCTAGAGCTTATGTGGGTGCAGCTGTCACCATGGAGACAGTGTGATTGGGACAGAAAGCAGAGGCTGACAAGACAGCTTTGTAGGGCTGCCCCCCCCACCCCCCATCATGGTCACGGCCTCTCACCCAGGTTTCACCCTCAGAGCTGGTCTATGAATCACACAGTTCAAAGCAGATCCTGCCAGTCTGTGGATGTCTAACTTCCACAGCAAACTAACCAATCTTCATTGCAAAATTCTATCATCTGTGGAAGACGTTAGCTCCAACAGAAGACATACATAGTAATTAGATATAGAAGTTTTTGTTCCAACTGAGAACTGGTAGGGCTTATTGACCCTTATAAAAAAAAAAACCCCAAAAACAAAACTTCCCCGAAAATATTCATGCTTTACTGTGTACTATTAAAAAACTCTGTTATTTTGCTACCTCCCCCTGAAAACACGTAATTCACTTGTTTGCTTTTCAGTACCAAAGGGAGGCCAGCAACTCACAGCATCACACACACACACACACACACACACACACACACACACACACACAACCAGTAACCAGCCTGTTGGGAGGGCCCGGCCGCCTCCTGTACCTGGAGCTCCACATTGTGTTTGAAGATTAGGATAGCGAAAATCCACCATGGGCTGAATTCTTCTTCCACATTAAAAAATATAGCCAAAAGACCCAAACCTGAGGGATAAAGTGAGAAATCTGAAAGCTCTGGAACAATGGTATTTTATGTAAAAATAAGTCACATTTGAAGGATCCTAGGATTGCATCTTCACATAACTCAGCAGGTAGTACTTCAACATACCACCCGGGGGTGTCTGGGTGGCTCAGTCGGTTAAGCAGTTAAGCATTCAACTTCTGCTCAGGTCAGGATCTCGCGATTGGTGGGTTCGAGCCCTTGCGTTGGGCTTGGTGCTGACAGCTCCGAGCCTGGAGCTTGCTTCAGATTCTGTCTCCCTCGCTCTCTCTCAAAAAGAAATTAACATTAAATTAAAAAAATGAAAACGTACCACCAGAAAGTTTCTAACCTTAAATTTATGTTAAAATTTAAACATGGATTCTAAAAAAAAGTGTGAGGTCCTTGAAAATGGGGGACAATTTTGTCAGTGAAAAAGCACTTGAAGATTTTCTCCATTACTAATGAGAAACTGGCAAAAATTGAGGCAACTTTTTTCAGAACTGTGAAATTAACCACATGCATGTCGCGACCCGAGACGTGTTTGCTCGGAGGTGGCCGGACGTCAGTCAGAACAGCATACCCTGTGACGTGTCCAACTGCCCCGTTCCCATCGCGTCTCCAGCTGCATGGTCGCCTTGAACACCAGCAGCCTGACAGTCACCTGAGGGGGCCGAATAGGGTTGGGAGCTCCTTCAAAGCTTGTAACGCTTATTCCCCAGAGAACCCCGTGTGCAAGCCTATCTGAATGTAACGGGGCTCCGATCTCAGGCCCAGAAGCCTTTTCCCAAGGGGAGGCCGTCTGGATAATTACAGGCAACTGTGTGATTTTTGTGGCTGCCTGAGATGGCAAACAGCTGGGGCTAATCAAAAGGCTTAGGAGGAAAAGCTGGGAAAGGAGATGTCACACGGGCTTCGAGACCTGGGTATGTAGAGGACCCCGTGCATTCTAGGGCTGTGCGCATCCTCACGAAAGACCTGAGAAGGACCCAAGCTTCCACCTGTGGCTGCCCCGCCCCCCCGGCTCTGCGCATGCAGGCAGCACTTACTAGGAACGGCAAGACCTGGGTTTGAAAACGGATTCTCTAATAACCAGTCAGTCAGTCACCCTACCCTTTCCGAGCCTCTCCGTTTCCTCACGGACTGTATGGACACACGGGAACCCGCAGGAGTGAGCATGAAAGCACGGGTGTTGGTGAGAATATGCATGTGGCTGTTCACTGATGGGACTTTGAATTCTAGATGGCTCAGAAATCATGTGGAAAATGTTTGCAAGCATAATTGTAGTTTTCCTAAAGGCTCTGTTTTTATCAGATAAAGGGGTCAACTGCCCCAAACCAGTTATGAGTGACCAGACAGGATGAACTGGGAGGCCTTTTGCAGTAGTACATTCTAAGGGAACAAGATTTAAAAACCATAACCACACACACAAACACGTTTGCTTAAGTGAGTAGAGGCTTTTCAATATCGTCTACGTGTGTCTTTTTATTTTATGGAGAGAGGATGGATGAGAGAAGCAAGTATGGTAGCCAGAAAGAGAAATAAAAAGCCAAAAAACATACACAAAAGTTAGTCACATAATAAGAACTGGCAATATATTCAAATAATTGCAAGCCTATAGGAAATATAAATTACCTCACGTTGAATTTTTTTCTGTTGATCTAATATATTGTCTTAACCCCAAATTTTATTTATGAAAAATTAAGACCAACTTTAAGAAGCTTCAATATTCACTTTTATTATTTATAAAAAAAATCAAGGTATCAGAATGCATATGGTATATACTGTGATCTTGGTTTTGCACAGGTATTCACGTGTTTACATTATTTCAACTTTAACAAACATACCATATGTGTATCTTTACAATACCTGATAAAGATTTATCAGTCTGGCACTTATACACGTATTAGTTCATTCTGATGCTCTCTGCACGTCAAAAGGATGTTAAAAATGACTGACCTGAAATAACTCCAAGATGAAGACTGATTTAGTGAGAAGCAGTTATGCTCCAGCAATTGCCACACACTCATTTGTGCCGGTTTTTTTCCCCTTAATCAAATGTAAACCTTTACCAAAAGAAAAAGAAAAAAAAAGAAAAAGAAAAAAAAAGAAAAAAAAATCTGGAAATGAAGTTCTGCTATTTTTTTACTCCAATAAATAATTTTAGCTACGCTTAATGTAGCTTTTTAAGGCCTTCATACAATTGAAAAAAATTAAAGTTGAGCATGTTAAAACCCTGTTCGTTTATAAAATAAAAAATAGAATTTTACAGGTTTGCAGTTAAAAGTCACTGTTCAAAACCTATCATGCAAGTGATATCTGCAACCCAACCGAAAGTCCTTGGTGCTGGCAGTCAGGGCACAGCCCAGTGCCAGCCATGTGAGGCATTAAAAAAACACCATGATGTCAGAGGTCTAGATTTACATGTATTAAGCCACACGCCAGCAAATTCTCTGATAAATACACATCATTTTAATAATCAGTATTTGATAGCGGATGAAAACATGCATTAGACTAAAAATGCCACAAATTTGTTTTTATATCCATTCACTATAAAACTTTCTTTTTTTAAAATTTAAAGTCTTGGTTCCTATTTTAGAATACACAATAATCAGGAGGATACATGATGGGAAGCCAGTTTTCAGTAAAAGATGCACAATGGGTCCATCCAAGTAACTTCATCAGCTAGAACAGAACACAAAACTTTATTATTAAAGAACAGATTTTTCAAGCTCAATATTCAGGGTAAATTCTGCATTAAATATTTAATGATAATAAAGTAGCACATAGAACTTTCCTTCCATCCCAACCCAACCACCCACCACCCTTCCTACCAATTGTTCTTCCTTACCATCAACTAACCTACTCATTTTCCTACCAACCAACCTAAACAGGTGATTATGACCATCCCGCCCAACCTTCCTTCTTTCCTGTCTTTCTACTAGCCTTTCTGTCTTTCTTTCTTCAATCCTGACACACTTGTTCCCTTCCTTCCTACCAACCTAGCTGCCTTTCATTCTCTGTCTGACTGGAAGTCAAACACTATTCTAGACCTCGGGAAAACAGCACTGAACAAACTCACTTCTCACTTTCAGGAAAGTTCTGTTCTGTTCAGGAAAACCAAAGAGTGCCAAAGCAAATCCATGAGCAGATGAATAGGCGAGTCCATAATTAAGATGTACATGTCAGGTATACAATGGTGACATAACAGAGGGGCTGGGAAGTGAGATGGTCACAAGTGGGATCTCCGGGGAGATGACATTTAAGAGGAAACCTGAAGAAGAGACCTACTCTGCCAGTCGGGGAAAGAGCTCTCCACACAGCTGGACGAGCTGGGTCCCACGGTGGGAAGGGCCGAGGCTGCTTCGGCCAGGCAGAGGCGGCTCTCGAGATGGGAGCAGAGCCATTCCAGGGAAGTGTGATGAGATGTGGCTGGGGAGGAAGGCAGGAGCCACATCACATGGGCCTTATGGGCCACGGGGAGGAGTTTGGATTTTATCCTACATGCGCCCGGGGCTTCACCAGGAGGTGTCAAAAGCCATCTTTCCCAGCAGCAGTGTGGAGGGCAGGCAGTACAGGAACAGAGTGCAGGGGACACAAATTATGAAACACCCCCTGGTGTCAATGTCTGGGTGAGTCACGGGCTTTACGGATGTGAGAGCTCACAGATTATAGTTGATGTGATAAGAATCACACTACACACCTTATGGTGAGTTGCAGAAAGATTTCTCTTAACCTATTCAAACATCTGAAGAACTGAGTTAAAATGTCTCACAATTTGGACTGGTGAAGGTATGCCAGAAAAGGTCTAAGAGTAAAGATAACCTGTAGTTTCCTCTAATTATAAAAAATTTCCCTAGGAACCTACTGATTAGTTTTACATTCAAAGAATACCTTGGGTACGGAGACCAGAGCCTTGGCCACATTTGGCATGACCAAGCTGCCCAACCCCATAATATCCTTCAGGAACAAACCAGGCCCAGAGACAGGATGAGGCTACAGTGATTTCTCTGGAATTCAGTAAACTTTATACTTGACAATTAACTTGTACAGAAAGAACAGCATTTCTTACCTCCTGTTTCTAGTATCAACCACATAATTTCTCTGCATATAATACAGAATGTGGTAAAATCACAAAATGGCCTATCACTTCAAATGAAGAATATTGAAATATAAACTCTAAAAATTCAACCATTTTAGAACTGAGCCAACATGTATTGAAAAGCAATTCTGTTTGTTTTCTTCATAAAGAAAACTGTCTTCTGACTATACATCTAAAATTCATAATGCACTTTGCCTACGTTGTAAACATCTGAGGCTAAGTACAGCCCTTCTATCCTTTCTGGACAGGAGTTTTAAAAATTTAATAATAATGGGGCCCCTGGGTGGCTCAGTCAGGTAAGCATTCAACTTCAGCTCAGGTCATGATCTCGAGGTCTGGGAGTTTGAGCCCCCCATCAGGCTCTGTGCTGACAACTCAGAGCCTGGAGCCTGCTTCAGATTCTATGTCTCCCTCTCTCTCTGCCCTTCCCCTGCTCACGTTCTGTCTCTCAAAAATGAATAAACATTTAAAAAAAATTAAAATTTAATAAGAAAAGTTTAAAAAATGTAAATAGCTTATTGGCGGTCTCTCATGCTTTCATTTTATAGTTCGCATTACATTAATTGGAGTAGCAATCTGTCATGATAAAGTCAGTATCGCTAAATCACTACCATAAGGCTCTAATTTGTCACTATGCAATATGGAGGGGACACTTAACAGTGACGATTTTATATCACTTACTTGAATACAATTTTTCCAGTTTTCTTTTGTTGGTTTTTCTTCCACAAGTTTAGTTGCAAATTTAAGGCCTCTCCCATACATTTTATTTACTAATGCATGCTTGTATGCAAATGTTAAAACCTATAAGGTAAAACAAGATAAAGCTTATCTATGAAATATTTACACTGTATGGCTTAGAGCTTCAATAAGGAAAAGATGAAGGCCTTAACAGAAGTGTAGCTTTTAAAATGAACATTTTCCATCAAGCAAATTTCAAAAATGTTTTGAAAGAATAAAGTTAAATATGCCACAAAACAGGTAACTTGTGTTGGGGAAAAAAATGAAGCTCTGATGAATCACTAGTTCTTGGCATCCATACCAAAACATCTCCTTATGCAAAGGGGAGCTGACAGAAGTGATCACAAAAACGCGAGTAAGGAGGGAAGTACAGAACTATGAAAACCTCGTTATAAATTACCAAAACTGCAAAAGGGGATAAAAGTAAAAAAAAAAAAAAAAAAAAAAGTGTTCTATTATACAAACACGTTCTTACGCTGTCAATTCCTTGTGTATACGTTGGTGCCTTTAATTACTGCATCTGTCAAATATACCTGTAACCATTTATTTACGTTTTTGGTCTCCACCTTCAGAATATGGAGAATTACCTCAAAGAAAGCAATCCTATCACATTTATTTGTGTTCTAGAGCCAAGCAAGGTGTTCAACTGTAACAAAGGTGCTAAACGGACAGGTAATACAGTGCCTGGCCCCTGATACAGCAGTATTGCGGCAGATACGGAGATACGGGATTATTCGTAATGGTTTTATTACGGGGCTCGTCAAGTTTTTATCCACCAGGCTCTTATCTTTTCCCAGCAGCAAGCACAGCACTGGGTGGGGAGCAGACGTGCAACAGGTGTGTGTTCAGAATAAGAGCAAGTATCACGGAGGCCCTTCCGTGTACTGAGTACTCATTCAGCAGGTTTCAGAAACTTGCTGAGGGTCATACAGATAACAATGGAAGAAGTGGGATTTGCACTCCAGGGCCTGATTTCAGATCCAAATTCTCAAGCTCTGCTGTGACACTGGCTCCTGCAGTTTCCTGCCTAGGACTCCGTTTCCACGGCAGGAGCACGACTGTGCTGTGGTGAAAACTTTTCTCCTATCTCAGAGGTCTGTACTACAAATGATCACAGTGAATCCAGAAAACAAGCATCTGTCTAGTAAAACACAAACAAGGGCTTGTGCTGGGTCAGGAGATTTCCACTGATTTCATTTAGTTTATTTTTATCTCCAGAAGAAAGGAAGACTGACAGCAACTTGGGAGTTATATAATCCCTACCGTGAGAATTCTAGTAGAGAGCTAAAAGAGATTTAAAATGTTTTTATAACCCACATCCAAAAAGTTCATCAATGTGACTTTTTTTGAACTGGATTTTAAAGTTGATGAGCTATAAATCCAGGTGATAATTATTTAAAAGTCAAAGAGGTTTTGAGAAAAATGACATGTAAAGTAACCAGCAACCCCCCTCCACCCCCGACAAATCAGCACATAGACAGATGCAGGAAGGCACAAACACGACCTCGAGATGCTCTTAATTCTAGCTTCGTAAGTAACTGCCTTCACCAAAAGGCTGCTATGCAGACAGAGAAGAGAATGGTAGAACGGTTTAAAACAGGCAAGACAAATGAGGTCTCACTAAACACAGAGTCTTCTTCAGAGCCCAGCTTAGCCACATTCCATGTATTGTCTTCCTCTTCTGGCCAGGCAGCTGGGGAACGGCAAAGAGGAGGCAATGGGGCCCAAGAAAGGTTTGTGAAGCAACCCCCAAGAACTGCGCCCAAACAAGAGGCAGACAGGTTACCTTATTGTCAAAAAGATCAGTCCATTTTGTAGTTTCCCAAAAAGTTTCTGTCAGAGAATCCAGAGTGCTCTCTCCTTCCTCCTCTCTTCCTTCCGTATCACCTGAAACGGCCCCATCTTGATCTTGTGCGTGAAGCAGGTGGTCAGCTAGGGCACATCCTTTTCTACAAAGGGCATCCACGAGGGTAGATTTTTGTTTGTCCATATCACTGTGTTCCAAACCAAAAAATAACTCACAGATCAGTAAATCATTTTTTAAAAGTACAGACTTATCTGAAACTGAATTCATGCGTTCTCTGCCTCAGATTTACAACGCAGAGATATTGTACAGCTGTGTATTTACATCTGCATTATCCATCAAATAAAAGTCCTTATTTCTAACAAACATCAAATGAGCCACTGCATTACACATACAGATTGAGTCACGACAGCTATATCTGGCTGAAACAGAGGCCATAAACCAACAGAAATGAAGGACAGTTCAGTTCTAAGTTCTGTCAGCTAAGGAACTCTTCTATAGATTTCTTATAAATAGCAATCATTACAGATTTATGTACAGACACACACAAGTTCTTTCAGAAGTAGACTTTCATTTATAAACAGAGCAAACACTGTATGACGCTTACCCTGGACGTGCACTTTTATATACAGAACTCATCTGCAGTCAGAATAATTCTATAAGTAAGATACTAGTTAGTAATCATCCCCATTTTGCCAAGGAGGAAGCTGAGGCACAGAGATCTGTTCAAGGTCCTACAGTTAGGCAGTAACAGACGCAGAACCTGAAGCTACTTCTGGACAGCCTGCTCTTAGTCGCGATGGTAACATGGTCCTGCTTCAGGGCGGGAGCCATGTCCTTCTGATGTATTTCAAGTGCCCAGACAATGCTTGGCAGAGACCAGAAACTCAATAAATCATCGCTGAATGAAATACAGTAACAACCTACACTCCAGGGGACAGTGTGAGTCTTTAGGATACTTGCTGATCTGGGCATTTTGTCCAATTCATGTCCCGCACATGTGAGGGCAATGAGGACTACAAGCGCTGGGCGCGTGTCTCCGAGGCACTCAGACACCGGTGAACAAACTGTGTAAGAGTGAGAATGATTCTGAAGGACCCGGAGTGGAATGTGCAACATATGAAATCTGCAGGCACTCTAAAATCAACAGGAATTATAGCGTGAAAGGCAATTAAAATAAGAAGCCAAAACAACCTGTTACAACCCAACAAAGTCACCCTCCTTAATACATCTGCAAAGTAGATAAAACTTTGCCAAAAAAGGTGCCTAAGACTTTGGAACTCAGCCAAGAGTTCCAAAGCTTAAAAGAACCAACTTTCACTCTCTCTGTGGAAATGCGCCTGGGAACTGCTTGGTTACTCTGGGCTCAGGAACAAAAAGATCTGGGAGCTGTAGGGCACGGACGCAGCTTCTCCTCTACCGGGTGCCCGACCAGCCGCCGTCTGAAATGTCTTGCCACCAGCACCGCATTTATGCTTTTACAGCAGCCGAGGAGTGGGACACAATCACCGTCCCCGTCTTGTGCCGGAGAAAGGGGGCCTTGGAACAGAAGTGGATCGGCAAGGCAGGTTTGATCGTTCACGGCAGTCCTGGCTGGACCCAGCTGCCCCAGGAAGGGCTGGAAGGAGGCAGAATTTCAGGGGTGGCACAGGTGTGCTGTACTTGCCAGGCCTGGATTAAGTTACTCACAAGACCCCTATTTCAGTGTTCTCTGATCCAGTAACCTGAATCCCACATATCTAGAATATTCATTTCCCACCCTCATCTAATTTAGTACTGACTACGTACTTTCATCCACGAGGCTTTCTCCACTCAAAAGGAAGTCAGCTCTGCTTCCAATGGGCTTTCACACTTTAAAGTATTCATTGTAACTGTCAATCTTACCCCACCTAGCAACTGCATCTTCTGTATCAGAGCGCACGCTTTCTAAGAGCGTCCTGTTCATTTTTTCACATTCCTCTCAGTGGTGCTTTACTGCAGTGTTTGCTCCACAAACATCTTTGAATCAAATCTAGTTAGGTACCGATCAAAGTGGCGATAGCCATATTTTAGGAAGAGCTTCAATCAAATACTTTAATGGCCTAAATAAATTAAGTTTAACTGAAACTTGATATCGGATCACCTGCGAAAAGCTCATATCATTTTTAAGATCACAAAATGGCTATCGCAATTTCTGACTCATGAGTGACCGCAGTAAAAGCAGTTTTGCATGGAAATGAGAAATGAATGCTGGGCTGCTGCTCCTGCTCGCCGGCTGCTGCTACAAGAAATGGAAGAAATGCGGCCCGCTCCTGAGGCCCTCGCCCCAGAACAAGGAGCCCCAGGCCTGGACGAGGCCCTCTGCTCAGCGTGGCATGTCTGAGCCCATCGTGGTTTGGCCAAAGCAAGGGCCACGGCAAATACCTTAATTATAAGCGTGGACAAACCGATCTAAGGTTGCTAAAGACTAACCAGCTTCTCTTAATTTTCACATCTGACACCTCCTTTCTAGTTTTATCCCAGCAGGTGTGAAAGTCAAAGTCACTACAGCTACAATCTTTAAAGCCAGGATCCTATCAGACTGTTACTTTTTGACAGTCACTGGAGTCAGCACCTGAGATAAAAACTGTGAGAAAAAAGGGACTAACAAGATTGAAAACACAACTACTCTGGGTCTTGTGAGCTCACTTTAACCGCGAATTAAGAGCTTCCTTCATGGACAGGAAGATTTAGGAAAGACAGGCCAAAGTATGAGCAGGGATAAATGGACCTTAATATTTACTGAAATTTCAAAACGAGCCCACGCATGTTATTTCCTACACACACGAATCTGAAGAGATACTATTTTCCCAAACTAAGAAACAACAGATGCTAGGAAGGATGGGGGCAGCTGATAACAGATACCGCAGTGAGGTCAAGGCAGCCTCAAAGGGGCCACTGTCTCTGGCAATGAGCTTCTCACAGGTGATCAAGCCCAGACGACTCCTGAAAGAGGGTTAACACGGAGTGGAATTCAGGTAGTAGGGTGCAGTGTAGACTACTCCAGTGAGAAGCCAGGGGCCCCACGGGAGACAGAAGACATTGGGATATGGCTGTGGGCTGAGATATGGATGCCTGAGGACCAGGAGAAAGGGGCTTGTCAGCAGACAGCAGTTACGAAGGAGATGGAGGGGAGGGGTCGGGCCAAGAGACAAAGGTCAGTGGCGTGGGAATCTTCTCACGATGAGTGGGAATGCAAGGGGCTGCTTATCAAGACATGAAGGGGTCCAGGCCAGGGCAGAGCAGGTGTGATCGGCTCTCCCACTTCCGGCTCCGGCACCCGAGGCTGGCCACGCAGTCTCTGAGCCTGTCTGCTCTTCTGCAGATACAGGGTAAAAACACTCCTACTTGGTATGTCTTTTAGAAGATTAAATGAGGTCACGTATTTAATATACCCCAAAGATTTCCCTGTACATACCTGGCACTTCAGAAATGGACAAAACAGCACCCTTTGAGACTGTTCCCTTAGAAGGTGGGAAAGGGTGCGCACAACGCCAACAACCTAACCTGAATAAATCTTATTCTGCTTAAAAACTGTAACATTTGTAAGAGCTACAGCATTAGTACTGCCAACAGTTCTAGCAATTTAGAACATAGCGTAATGCCAAGAGTTCCGGCAGTTCAGAATCAGGAACTTCATGTAGAAAGAAGGATTCTGCCTAGCAGACGGAATCCTGAAGAAGAATCGCAGCACTTCCTGGGCGGACTCAACACTTCTGGTTCATTCGTTACAACAGCTGTAAGAGGAGGCGGTGTTTCTCCCCTTGCAGGTAATGACCCTCGGGTGAACATGAACCAAAGTGACAGAGAGGAAAGTGGTACAAGAGAGTTCAGGGAAGGCAGAGGTGAGGCTGAGGGACCCTCACACAACACATGGGGGCCACATGCTCACCCACCACAGAGCGGTGCCTCGCACTGGGTTTTATTAAAGCTAAACCTCCCTTTCCCTTTACCGCACAGAATACTCTAAAGCCGGTTCCTAACTCAAGTGGCTATGATGGTTTCAATCTAACTTTATTTCTATTTGGGTTACCAGGCATTACATAAACCTGGGCTTTTCACGCTATTGGTCAATAAGCAGTTTAGAAACTGATTTTGCAGGGTGTTAGGTGTTTGCCTCTGCACATGTCACATTCACACCGATTCCCAAATGGGAGGACCGCTAGGTCACAGCTACTCAAATCTCTCCAGACCAGCAGCACCAAAAGGTAGAGAAGGCAAAGTCCTTTTCTTTTGCTTAAATCTGCAACAACTGGAAAGAATTCTTACAAACTGTCTACGGGTGGATATTCAAATACTGATAATTCTAGGGACACAACAATTCTCAGAAAAGAATATTGTCCATAATTTTAAAAAGTAACTAAGAAATGAGATGCAAGAAAGATTATTTACTGGTTAGGTACTTTTTTATAGTAGCTGCATCGGGCCTGGGGTCAGTCTTCATCGCAATATAAACTGCAAGGGCCGTCTGGTCTATGTGAGAAATGACAGCATTTGCAGCCTCAACAATTTCATTAAGTCTTTTCATTCGTTCCTAGGGAGGAAGAAAAAGAAGAAATCAGAAAAGAAATGGTGTCAGCGAGTCCATCCAAGTCCCTTCGCTTCCGTCTCAAACGCAAGGGTGGCGGCTCCAGAGTCAGGGGCCCAGCCCTCTGCTGGCAGTGGTTGTGGGGGGGGGGGGGGGGTGTGCTGCCTCATAGTGTGGGGGCTGCAGTGTCAGCATCTCTAGAAAAGACCTCATTCACATTCCCCACTGATGTTAAACGGTGCAAATAAGGGAGGTAAAAGGTGGTCATAGAAATGTAAACAGCTTTCTACCCAGGCAACTCCTTTTCTGGGCCTCTTAGAAACATGACCTGCTTTGTTACTCCAGCCGCACACCACACGGAAAGAGAAGTAAAACAAAACAAAACAAACCCAAAAAGACCCCCCAAAAAACAAACGGCTGATGAACAAATTCTTCCTAACTTATTGCTAAAACCATGAAGGTGAGAATAAACGAGAATGCACCCAACAGTCTAACTATACGGTTGCCATGGTGCTCCAGGTGCTCTCAGCAGTCTTCTCCTCTTTTGCTAGTCTCAGAGGTCTCCCTTCAACACCTTCAAGTTCACTCTGCACCCTTGACAATTTCTGATTGGCCACGAGCACCTTCCTACCGGCCATCATTACCAGCGAGAGCTGGTCCGTGTTAAGATAGCTTGGAACTATGGCCAATTTTAAAAATGAGCAAAGTTCATGAAAAGCAGGAATTCTTTTGCTGACGGTGTTTAGATCTGCAGCAGGCCAGGACCACTGCTCCTGAGGTGAATGTCAGAAAAGTGATCCTTAGGATTTCTTTATGTATTCCTCCTCCCACTGATGAAAACTGTGAGCGGGAGTCTTAGGCTGACCTCACAGGAATGAGTACGTTCTGTAATTACCTTCATGAAAATAGTCAATACAACATTCAATTTGAGGAAACATGTTTTCATTTGGCAGAAGCACAAAACAAATACAAAACTGCATTTTCACTAAACATACGAACTGTATCTCATGTTACAAATAAAATAAAATACTCCTATTAAGATTGAACACGTCCAACCTTTTCAGCATCCAACTGATGAAGTCTTGCAACGTACAGAGGAAGATAATTAGGATATGTTTCTTTCAATTCATTATAAATGTCACTAGAATCCAGCCTATGTATAGAAGAAAGAGAGAAACATTTCTTTTAAAAAGAAAACAATTTGTCTTCCCTATTATTTAACATTATTTGAAGTCCCAATCCATAACATAAGAAAGGCATCAACCTGAAATGTAATCACTGACAAGGATTATCATTATTTGCCGGGAGTATAAATAAAAAACAAATATAAAAAACCCCAGAGAAGCAAATCAAATTGAAAATTATTTCAATTAAGAGTTCAATAAGAGGGGTGCCTGGGTGGCTCAGTTAATTAAGCGTCCGATTCTTGATTCTGGCTCAGGTCATGATCTTGCAGTTGTGAGTTGGAGCTCCACATCACAATTGCGCTGACAGAGGAGACACCTTGGGGAATAGGGCTCTGCACCTATGACCTATGACCTTTAAGAATGATCCAGGGTCACCTGGGTGGCTCAGTGGGTTAAGTGTCTGACTCTTGATTTCGGGGAAGGGCAGAGAGGGAGAGAGAGACGGTGAGAGAGTAATCCTAAGCTGGCTCCATGCTGTCAGCGCACAGCCCAACCTGGGGCTCAATCCCATGAACTATGAGATCATGACCTGAGCTGAAGTTGGACGCTTAACTGACTGAGACACCCAGATGCCCTTAATGGATTATTTTAAAACACTGTATGTATAAAAATGTCCGGCACAGCATTATGGAGAAAAGCTATAAATGTATATGCCAAAGTACATGCCAAATAGAGTATTTAAGTAGGTTACATTTCATCAACAGGACCACCTCCTATGTGGTCATTAAAAATGGTATTTTAAACGACTATCAAATGACCCAAGAAATGCTCATCATCAAACAGTCACTGGAACACAACATCATTCATACTGCTACATGTGTAAATACGGAGAAAATAATGATAGGACAACGACCACCCCCGGAGAGTAGGCAAAAAAGTGATTTTTATTTTCTTCACACATCCTAATAAAATTCTCTTCTGAGAGCAAATCAAAATTAAATGATTAAAATAAAAGCACGTCTAACCCTTCCACCCACTGTTAACATTCCTGAATATGGCCTATGAACCTGTACGTGACACTGTCGTAACCGGAAAAATAAGTAAACAGAGGATCAAAATCCATTAAAAACTTACTTTGTCATCCACTGAATTTTAAGATCTCGTAATGCTTCAGTAAACTCTTCTTTCAAGTCTTTCTCTTTTTCTGACTCTTTTTCTTTATCTTTGCCGCCATTCTTAGTCTTTGTTGGCGGAGATATTAGGTAGTAATGAACAGGGATCACATCCTATGAATGTGGAAAGAGTCTCAGATTAACATGTTTCATTTTACATAATTACAATCATCTTCAATACCTGAATATCACGTAACACAGGCTGCACTGAGTTGTACTACATTATATTCCAGATCCTAAGGGCCACAATACATAAACATTTCCAATCTGTGGGGCTCCTGGGTGGCTCAGTTGGTTAAGCATCACGACTCTTGGTTTCGGCTTAGGTCATGATCTCACGGTTTGTGGGACTGCACCCCACGTTGGGCTCTGTGCTCAGTGTGGAGCCTGCTTGGGATTCTCTCCCCCACCCCCCGCCCTTTCCCCACTTGCTCTCTCTCTCTCCCTCAAAAAAACTCAAAAACAAAATCCAATCTGTGACCAAAGGAATTTTCTCTCAAACTTTAAAGTACTGTTGCTTCTAAATCTCCTCTAAAATAAAGGAGGTAAAGGACACTTGGCTTGTTCAGTCTGTGGAGCATGCAACTCTTGATCTTGGGGTTGTGAGTTCGAGCCCCATGCTGGGTGCACAGATTACTTAAAAATCTTTAAAAAAATAAAAGAGGCAAGAACAAACTTTCCTCCATTTGAGTGTTTTTGTATTCTTAGTTTTACCTAAGAGACTAATTACAAAAAGTACTAATTATGAAAGTCTACTGACCTTTCACATCTTATACCTGAGAAGGGAAGGAAATAACTTAGAATTTTAAAAAAGACCCTCTTTTCTAAGAAAATTTAAAGAAAAATTTTCTTCTTTCATTCAATCGACAGGACTTATTGAGGCCCTGTGAGGCTCTACAAGGTGAAGAACAAAGCAGACAAGGCCCTTCCTTGCCCTTGGGGAACACATCCCAGTGGGGCAAGACAGACACATACAAGTAATGAATAGTTTCGGCTAATCCCACACGATAGGAAGAAAATGAAACAGAATGCAGGGACAGAGAGCAGCTGCTCAGTACGGTGGGGGAACAGCACAGACACAGTGGTGCTGGAACAGGGACTACCCTGTCTAAGTGAACCCACATGACCTAAATGGAAGAGCCTCAATGAACCTAACCGACCCAAACGAGGAGAGGGAGAAGAGTCTGAAGACAGAAGAGGAGGACGTATAAAAACCCGAGCTTGTGGACACGGCAAGAGCAAATGGGCAGCAACCATAGTAAGTGGGGCTGATGGAATATGGCACAAAAATACAGATTTTATTCTAAATGCAAGAGGAAGCCTACAGGACAGTTGTAGGCAAGGCAGTGGCATGATTAAAGACTTCTTTCTGCTCTTTATTTAATGACTTTGGATCCTACACATGTGAAAAATGTTGGTTTGTTTTTAATAGCTCTTCATACTATTTGGAGAATGGATGATAGATGGCCGAAGTCAAGAAGGAGGGAGACAAGTTAGGGAGCAAAGCTAGAATTCCCAGCACCGCCCTGATGTGAAGAAGAGGCTGTAGAAGAGGAAGAAGGGGACGGATTAGAAATCCATGATGCAGAATTGACAGTGGTGTTGATGGGGTTGCAAGTTGGGGACAAATAAGACTGAGCAGCGCTGAGGGAGGGGAAGAGGAAGCCCAGGCCTTGATCCAAAGCATTCTACGGTTTCAAAGATGCTTGGGAGTGAGGGAGACGGGCCCCAGAGGGGCTGTGAGGACAAGTGGGCAGAGAGGAGTGGTCAACCAGGGCCTGTAGCTGGGGCGGGGCCTGCCACAGAATCCCGAAGAACCAAACGGCAGCAGTGGCTGCTACCACGGCAAGAGATGACAAGAGAGTAGCTGTTTCCATGGACAGCGGGGGATAAGGGCTGCCTGGGAGAGATGCAGACAGAGTGGGAAGTAAACAGGCACAGATGGTTTGAGAAGCTTCGCTTACAAGAGAGCAGAGAAATGGAATTCTAATTACATCTATTTCCCTCTATTCTATGAAAGCACAGAAGTCTTTATTGGTGGAAACTAATGCATTATCTGGGAAATCAAACCCCATATTACGCTGGCTAATCTGTTTCTGGCACAATAACCAGGTGCCCTTAATTAAGTCATTATTTATTAGGTCAACTTCTCCAACTCTATCTTCAGGTTTATATTAAAAACGCTGCTAAATTCAAACCTTTTGTTTTAATTAACAAAGTTTCTAAAACTGAAAAAATTATGTTATCAAGAAGACTTTTACTCCCCTAATCACAGGAATCTCAGAAAAAAACTTTACACGGGTTAAGTCAAAGAAAATAGTATTGCAAGCCCCCACGTTCCCCCAAATAGGATTTTCAGGTGTAAATACAACACGGATATCCCCACGTTAGCAATTCTCACAATTAAATTTTATAAGCAACTAGTGCTGCAGTTCTGACAGCATTCCGACGTCAAACGGGAGCCACACTTCGACAGGACCCGTCTGAAGCCCGCTAGGACCACTGGGAGGACGGAACCACACACATCCACCTGCAGCCATCTCAGGGCCCCGCTTGGAGGCCGGGAGCCAGCACTGGCAAGCCAAGGTCGCGTGTGCAGAGTGAGACGGGGGAAAAGAAGCAGGGGTTCTGCTTGGGCCAGCTCCTCAGGACCCTGCTACCCATCCTTCCCCCCTCCTCCTGAGGTCGCCTTCCTAAGTGGGCACTGCGCGGGCAAAACCGAGTTCAAGCATCTGCAAAATCTGAGTTGCTAATTAACCATCAGGTTCTTCTGGGAAAGGATCACTCACTCAGTGTCATCCGTGCAGCACAGACAATCCACTGAAGAGTTAAGGGGCAGAGACAGCCTCGAATGCTGACCCTCTGACTACAGTCCTATTCTCTTTGGAACCCACTGCACTAGAATGTGGACACCTGCCTGCAGGAGGCAACCTTGTTGGCCGTGTTGACTCTACTCTAATGTAAGCCTCCCTTAGATCCCCTCCTCCTTGCCTGATTAGGGACAGGGGCAACTGTCAGGATGGGAAGGAGTCTCTGCTGTGAGGCAATTCCTCCTCTGAAGCTCAAAGGTAAGGCATTTGCTATTACATTTTAGTACAGAAGAGAGAAAACAGAATTGAATTTAAAATGAGCAATCCATTAACTTAATGTACGATTAACAACAAACTCTAACAAAGATCTATAAATAGGAAGAAATGGAGTACCATGGCAACCATAAACTATCAGTAAAAGCACGAGACGGAGAATTTATGAGGAATGACCTTGAAGTGGGGGGAAATCAAGCTTTTGTGATCAGCATTTTAATTATTAAATATTAAATATGTCAAATTAGCTATTTTAAGTGTTAATAAAATCCTATAAAATATTTTGGGACAGTAATTTTTTATTACTAAAAATTATGAACATGGCAGTTTTAATTCCTAATCAACAGAAAAATTGAGTTATTTTTTGTTTTATCATGTTCACTTGTTCTTTTTGTCAATATTTTTTTAACTCACTTCTCAAGGACTTAGTACAGGGTCAGTTTAATAGAAATCATTTTGTGCCATTAAATCTTGAGAAATCTTGATTATGCTTTAAAAAGGTACGCAAGATGAATCTTCAGAGCAGAAATGCTGAAGTTCTCTATAGTTGATACTTAACAATTTTTTTAAAAAAAACATCCATTTCAGCTATTCACCAAGTACTTTGACAGTGTCTGAAATGAACCATTTCCTTTAGAAAGTCCAATTGACCTGCAAAACCGATAATTATTCTCTGGGCAACATAACTGCCATTTAAATTTTGGTTCAAAAATCATAATTTTCTTCTTAAATTATTAATGGCTAAACTCAAAACTTTAATGCCTTCACACAAACTAGCTATTTTAAAATTAGTATCATATTTGAATGCTATTTATCATCTGTTGAAAGTAACCATATTCTTTCATACGACAATGAACTTAAAAAAGGTAACCTAGATTTTCAAATCAAAAGTCACTGAAATACAGAGGAACTATACACTGAGGGCTATGCACCAAAAGCTAGCTGGTATTTTGTTCAGGCAATAAATTAACATATACATCTTTTTGGTAATGGGACTATAAAACTGTAATAATGATTTTTTTTTAAAATAAGAGCTTCACACGTATTTGCCCTGAAGACAGGGAGAAATGGGAAGAGGCAACTCTAGCTGCCACGTCCTTTATATAAAGCTTTCCTAACCAAGTAATAATAACCTTCTTACTCATTTAATGGTTTCCTTACACAACCGAATCCAAACAAAATCCACCAAAACTCCCAGAAGAGCAACCAAAATATACAATAGAAAAAAATCCCAGCTATGCCTCTGTGATAAGCACCTTCTATTTTTAATGGGCTTCTAGAAGACCTTTTTCTCATTTTTTGAAGTAGTGGCTCTCAAGCCATTTTCAGGACGACCCAAAGAGAAACAATCTATAGATAAAAAGAAATTCATTTTAGGAGACTGATGAACGGCACTTCTTACTTTATTCTGTTTTCATTTTGAAGCTGGCTACGTCATTAAATGAATGTACATGGCCCACAGATGGGTCCAAGATCTCAGCTAGAAATACTGGTCTACAGTGAAGTAGATAGTCCTCTATCCGGAAAGACGACTCCCAGTGGGGCATTTTGTTTGGACAAAGTGTTTACCATTGCATAATAACATATACATTTCATAAGTCTTTTTAAATGAAAGAATTTTACCTGTTCTAAAATGGTGATTTCGTTTCACATCACTATGAATTAAGAAACAGTGTTATCTTTTGTTTATATCTTAAAATACAAGTTCTCCGTGCAATGCTTCCTGCCTGAACATGAGAAATCATGAAAATGCTGACTGAGGCCAGTAGGTCTTCATCAGAGAGCTCACTGAATACCTACATCCTTTTCTCTAAGTACACCCCAAGTTGAATTCTGCCTTTTTTGAGTTCAATTTGGCTCCAGCAGTCAATCAGACATTGTCTAATAAGTTGCAGGGAAGTCGATCAGTCACACACGAGTTATGGTCTTAAACCTGCTCATGCTCTTAGCATAAGTTTTAATTTTGGGTCGATGGTCCGTATTTCCATTCCTCCTGCCCACTGCTCTGTGTCTGTTCTTCCAGAACTAAGATGACACCAGAGCAGGGAATACACTTTTTTTTTCAAATACCTTAATATTTTAATGATCAAATCTAATTTAAGAATGTTTTTAGACTTTAAAAATAATTGTTTTGGCTTATATAACTACAAAAAACAATTACATTCATTTCTCTGTAGGATTTTAGATATGCAAATTTCAAATATGACCATTTGGTATCATATCTGTAGTTAAGAAATGAATAGCACTAATTTTTTTTCTACACACATATAAAACAGGGGTCTTCCAGCAACTGATGGCAGGAAAGAAAACTTCAGGAAAGTAGTATGTCAACACTGATAAGCTAAAAGCACTACGCCGCAGAACTTAAAGAAAGGAAACTAAGGGACAGATTTTTTTTAAAAAAGATTACAGTAGTGACAGAAAAAAAGTTTAATTAATACGCAAATAAGGCTTTAAGACATCTTTTTTAAGAACTGACAATCAGTACCTTTTTAAATTTTCCTTGTCGTTTTGCTGCAGACTGCCCCTGGGAGTTAGAACGACATTCTGTAAGAAAACATGCACAGTCTACACAGGATGGAGACACCACCTCGGTCTAATTGTCTTCCGGTTTACGTCTCACCTGCATGTGTCACAGTGCTTAGAAGGGTCAGGTCTACGATCACAAAGGCAGGCTTTTCAAGAAAGCAACACTGCCACTCTCATTTTAATAAAAACGCACTCCAATACGTTACTCCTAAGGGCAAATGTTTTTCAACTCTGTATTCAAAAAATTGAGGACAGCAAAATCCATTAGTTATCAAAACACTCTTGAAAAACATTAAATTTAGTGGACGGTCCAGAGTCTGATTTCAAGGACATCACAATCACACACGCCCAGGCATCCTCATTCAAGGTGACCATGAAAGGCAGAAGTGTAACAGCAGTCACCTTCCCAACTACCACACCGGCGAGCAACGCGACTAGGGAGGTAAGAGTATAAACAATGTGCTACGAGTATATGAACTCTGCACCTTTAGGTTTTTGCTCTCTTTCAGAACCATCGACCCCTCAAGTAATTACCTCGTAAGTAGTAAATACAGTTAATCCCACACTTTGATCATTTAATTTCACAACTGCCTCTGAAAGGATGTAGCCAGGAAGTACTATATCTCTCTGAACTGCTAAAAGTGCATTTTTAGTAACAATGGTTTTCCAAGGAAGCAGATGTCTGAGAAGAGTTATGTGGGTGAGCATCCCAGTCTCCCCATCTGGGGAGCCCCACAGTGGAAGCAGCCCTGCTGTCCAGGAAGCGAGGCCCACAAGAAAAGACTGAGCTAGGACTTCTTAAATCTGCATCTATGAATTCCAATGTCAGTGACTACTGATTCTCTTCAAATGACACTTAAGTGTATACATAAAAAAGTACAGTTGACCCTTGAACGACAGGGGGCTGGGGGCACCAACCCCCCCACCAGTCAAAAACCCTTGTATAACTTCTGACTCCCCCCCAGAACTTAACTACGAACAGCCTCCTGTTGACCGGAAGCTTTAATGATAACAGAAACAAGTAACATATCATTTTGTGTATATTCTTACATTAATGTAAGCTAGAGAAAAGAAAATGTTACTGGGAAAATCATAAGGAAGAGAAAATATGTCTACAGGATTGCACTGTATTTAGTAACAAAACAAAACAAAACAAAACAAAACACCCACAGAGAATTTGACCCGTGCAGTTCAAACCTGTGTTGTTCATGGGTCAACTGCAGTATCCACTGAAATGAGACTCAAGAAATATCAGGGCAAACGAGTTTTTCAAAGCACAAAATTCCTGAATTATGCTTCTGTGACAGTGATAAGTGACCTTTGGTTCAACAGTGGCAAGAAGTTTAAGTACACTTGTTAAGATGCATGAGATCTATTCATTTTGGTAACGGCATTTATAGACTCCAGTGTCAGGTGGTAGGCTACTATAAAAGAACTAATGCTAGGGAGAAAAGCAAAACTGTAAGAATGACAACTTTCACTGGCACTGAGCTAACATGATGACAGAAGGTGACAGACCCATATAGATAATAAATTTGTAATGAAAACAGATGGAAAAGTTAAAACAGGTACCTATCAAATTGTAACATTTATCTCTAAAATGTAACAACCAGAAGCATGTCTTTAATAACATAATTTTGAAACTATAAAGGCAATGCCAAAAGAAGTATCTTGTAATTATTTAGACAATTACGCAAAATTCCAAGAAAGAAAGGTGTGTACTACTGAAAAAAAAAATACTGTTCATTAGAAATAATCATTCTGTTTTCTCAAAGTAACCCTAGAAGATCTGACTTATTTCTAGATCCACAATATTATGTCGGTTAAGATCATATAAAATGTTCTAATTTTAAACGTCCCATTCACTTAAGCCAAGTTTAACCTACATGAGTCACAGGAAATTCAAGTGTATTAGCCATGCAACGTAGGGTCAGTTCTGAACCCGAGTACTTAGGCTTAGGAAAAAGAATACGAAGTATTTTAAAATATAATCAAGTATTAATTGACTTTTCCAGTAATTTGGGAAAAAAACTACCAATTCCCCCCCCCCCTCCCCAAGGAGATCTTCTCTTTTACCCATTCTAAAGTGTGGGATTAATTCCCATCTTTCAAAGAAATGGAAATTTTGGAATAGGTAATTTCAGTATTAAAAAAAATGGATACTTACAGCTTTCTTTCCAAGTTCAGTCTTTGATAACGTTAAGGATCCTGCAAGGTAGCATCCAGGTCCTGCCCCTTTAGGTATTCTAATACAAAAGTTTAAAAGAGAAAAAAAAGGAACTAAAGAAAAAGTCTCACAAAGATAATCGGAGTAAACCATCAAAACAACTGTAATCTGAAATAATTCCCGTAGCTCAGATTTCAAAAATCAAAGGGAGAAATCATCTTAGTCCAAAACAGTATGCGACAATATACCGTAAATTTAGCCCAATGTAATGAACTCACATAAAAGCAGTACAGTATTTAGGATAGACATTAACTGTAAGCAACGCTGCCACTTACTTGTCATCGGGTAAGGAAGTAACAAAGAATGGTTGATTATATTTGGGTGGTAATGTCAAATTACTTGATTTCTTCTTTCCTAGAAGTGCAAGGCTATGATTTTCATGAATATCTAAGCTCAAGGTATTAGACAACCTATGAGAAACAATAAATGGAAGATCTTTAAGACGTTCCAAATCACTGATCTGCTCATGACGGATCTGTAGTCGAATTGTATAATCTCCTTTTTCCAGTTTCAAAGAATACTAAAAAAAGACAAAGAACATTGGGAAAAGTACGGGTTAGCCAAGTAAATGGAACTCAGAGTAAGAGAATAAGCAGGAACAATCAGCACACACAGAGCATGCACACACCTGCCTGCACACCAGGGCTGAGAGCACCATGTGAACCGTCCACGGCCACGTGCAGACTAAAGGGTAAGGGAGCTGCGGGCGGGAATGCCTCCCAAGCCCTCACTTTGCCACGACAACAGGCTATGCCCATTCTCTCAGCTACACCAGTGTCTGCTCAAGGCTGATGAGAGCCATGATTTTCTAGTTTGTGAGTCTTTAGAACATGGATAAAATGCCACCAAACCTAGCAAAACTGAGGTGCCGTATGATATCTAAGACCAATAACGTGCACGTGTGTGCGTATACAGCGGGTCGTCTTTATCTTACAGCCAGAACGCTGCGCCTCTTTATCCCAAACAGGGAGAACAGGGAGCCAGCAGAGATCAAGGAGTACGTTTCACCCAGTCAGCCTGTTCAGGAGCGTGGAACGCCATATCCTGCATCAGCACTTTCTCTCGAGGAGATTGTAAACAATAAAGTAATGGCACCGTGTAACCCAGTCTGCACTGAGGAGGCGGGGGGGCTGGGATTGCTTTGAGAAAAAGGAAATCATTTCCTGACTAGTGAACTGAAAAAAACCTGCACAAATTATTTTCATTATCTGGCATAAGATTATAGATGTTACAGGAAATACCTCATTTCTTGGTAATGATATTTTAATCGGATGAAATTTCTACAAACTGTTTGAATAAAAGATATTTTCCCCTTGAGACAATCGTACCAAGCACAGTGCTTGGCATACAGTAAGTGCTGAGTAAACAGCCATGTCAGGAAGAAATGAACGTCAAAGTTCTAGTAAACTGAAGACACTGCTGTAGTGCTTTTCACCAAGTTCAGACCTGGGATCATTTCAAGATGTTCATATGACCTTAGATGATCCGCTTTCAGCCTTCAGATGGGTGGAAACAGTGGGAAGGAAGGAGAAATACTTAAAATAAAAAGCTACGCTGGCCAGCGTCTGCAGGCATCACCCATGCCCTCCTCTAGCCCAAAACTTGAATCAGCTGACTTTACATGGCTGAGAGGTTGTCACAGTCTATTTTATACAAGACAACTAACTGAGCCTCGACTGGTATGTCAAAGAAGTAAATACAAAACTATATGATTAAAAAAAAAAAAACAAAACAGAAAAACAAAAATTACCAGACACAAGAAATCAGAGATTCATTATCTCAGGAAACAGCCTCTGTTAATTCTAAAAATCACTACTGATTTCATACCTGATGTGGATAGGCATCTCCCGAACCCATTTGTCTTTTGTTCTGGTCAAATATAATCCACAGTTGGCTGTCAAATTCTGATTCATACAATAGTTCACAAAGTAGTGGGCAGCTTGGAGTTACTTCCCCACTTTTGGGCTACAAAAAAAATACGAATGATTACTTGACATGATTTACATGATTTCTGATGTAGATCTGCAAAACTGTTATTGATGAGATTTTTACATTAAAAGTATTAAAAACAGGGCGCCTGGGTGGCTCAGTCGGTTAAGCGTCCGACTTCGGCTCAGGTCATGATTTCAGTCTCTGAGCTCGAGCCCTGCGTTGGGCTCTGTGCTGACAGCTCGGAGCCTGGAGCCTGCTTCGGATTCTGTGTCTCCCTCTCTCTCTGCCCCTCTTCTGTGCTCTCTCAAAAATAAATAGACAATAAAAAAAAAAGTATTAAAAACATTTCCTTTTGGTAACCGATTTTTAAAATGCAGAACATCCAATATTTTGGCAGTAATAGAAAATATTTCTCCTTTACGAGCTTTTAAAAATACAAACCCAGCCATTTGTATGCATTAATGAATACAATATGTATCCTTCAGGACCTCTAATTACTTGATAAAACTGAAATTTGACAATTCACCGAAATCAATCATCTCCTAAACACTAAAACCAAATTCATATTATGTTCCAATAAGCATTCTGCTGAAATCTTACTGGTCCTACATAAATTCTCAGATCCCACATTTACACTAGTTTCAACTACCTTTTACTAGTCATTCAACCCAAGAGTTATTCCGACTTCTCATGGTTTTAATGTATGCTTCAGAGAAAGCAGTCAGGCCATCTGCCATAATCAGAAGGCATCTGGCATTGATGAGACGTCTAACCACTGAACAGTTATCAGTGATTACAAACACTAAGGTTCAAAGGCAAAATTACCAGTAAATTAGAGTTTATGACTTCAGACCCAAATGGGACTTAGATCGTTACAAATCATTACTTTCCAAAGAATAATTCCAAATTAACCACAGTTAATTACTTGACTCTTTCATACACACACGCACACACACACACTCAATCCCTTGTCCTTCCATTTTTTACTTTATGATTCATGAACAAAACCCAGAAGTTCATTTTAAGGTTATACTTCATTATATAAACACTTACTTGATGAAAGTTATAGGTCAGGATCATCTCATAAAGCTGACGATTATTTGGCAAAACATCTCTTGATCCTAAAGGTTTTGTTTTTGCACTCAGTGGTCTGTAATTAGACAAATGGGTAACTGATTTAAGAGTTCATTTACTGAGACCAATGAAACTATAATCAACAAAATCTATGGCGTGTCACAATAAGTGACAATGAACATTCCTAAACTCTGTATATTTTATTATATTTTCAGTATATTTTATAGTATTTTAATATAGTATTCACGTAGAGAATTCTCTACTGACTGAACCACAGCAATACATAGTTTAAATCTTGTGAGGTTACAAAAACATTTTCAAATGTCAACACATAGTCAACACGTAACCAGATCCCAATATTGGGGCAACTGCTAACACTGTCGAAGTGGAGACAGGTTTTGACTCGCACCCTCCTGTCCAAACTGCAGATGGCAACGCACACATCACAGGCTGGGTCCTGTAGGGGCCACACCCAGAGCTTTACTTCCATGTTATTTAAGGCTGGAAGCTACTGCTGGGGCTGCCTCCTTGAGGGCTGCCAGGATTCCTAGGCTGGAAAGTCAGAAAGTGCATTTGTATTTCCAGCACTCAGATGATTTAAGAAGATGACTCCTTTCAAAGAGTGTAAGAGATGTCCCCACTCCCCACCACACCGATGCTCAACATCTGTAGCCCTAAAACATTTAAAGATACCGCAGTGTCTGGACCCAGCTCTTCAAGGTTATGCAGGGAGCCAGATCTTCATACTTCAAGGAGGACTGAACATCAAAACGATTGATTCCTTCCGACGCATGCTACAAAGGATATTTATCAAGTTAGATTCTCAAACTTTGTTGATAATAAACCATATTTTTAAACATTTGGACCTAAAATAGACATGTCTAACGCAAAGTTTGTAAACACCTATGAATAAAGACTACCGTTATTTCCAGAACCATAGGTAATCTGCGCGTTAACATTTAAATCCAACCAGTGAGATTATTTTTCCCTAACGCAAATAAGTGACGTTAAAAATGATGGAAACATGGAACTTACAATGTTTAACTGAGGAGCAGTACACACTATTCCATGGAAGGAAATGGTGTAATCGATATTGACATCACTAAGACTTGCCCACCAACGAGCAATGCAAAACTCAATTGCTTTCCCACCCTGTGAAGAAAGATGAAAATCAGAGATGTGTAATTCCCTTCTCTCACTTTCCTTCAAAGTACACAATATAACTAGTAGGTGTTTTAAAGCAATTCTGGCTTTCAAACTTTTCCTATTTGTACAGCTACGTGTGGAGTTAGAAAATTATGGTTGCAGAGATAGAGTACAGGCATTTAAATACACAGTTATTTACTCAGAATCCTACAGTGCTTGTCATAAAAGATCTGAGGCAGCTTTTCAGAGTACATGAAATAAAACAGTGATGAAAACAAACTGGAATAAAAACTTAGGGCCAAAGGAAAAGTTATAAGAACAATGATAAGAGGGGTATTTCAGCTTTGCAAGGCCTATTCAATACCCACAGTTGAGTTGCAGGCTCAGAGCTGCCTGGCAATCAAAGCAAAATGAAACTACGGTCATTTACATCTTTCTCTTAGAAAAATTAAAAGCAAAAACTATTTGAAGCACTGAGTTTTAAATTAGGTTTTCTAGTACTCGGTGCGTCAGAAAGTTTAAAGATGGGTCACAGGACACTAACACATACAAGAAAAAGTAATCAAAAACATAAGATCCGGGAAAGATGATACAACTGAAAACACTATGGAAGCAGATCTGAGAAAGAACGCCGGCTCTTGCAGAGGACAAACGACACCACGCAGGAGGGGCCCTGCCACGCGGCAGCCCTGCGGGTGGGAAGCGGCAACAGCTTCACCTCTACAGCAAAACAGCCTCAGGGATTCTTAACTACGGGGCATTAATAATGCAACAAGTAGAAAACATGAAGAAAAACGTAAATGAGGAAATAATCTGTGTGACGAGGAAAACAATCCACTTCGGGGTCCATGTCGCAAGGCATCAGAACCTAGCAGACCAGCACTTTTCTTCACTAAGTTATCGAAGAGTTCAAACAATATTTACCTCCTGCTTGGTCTCCACTAACCCACCAAGACTACCCACCTTCCTACTTTACTTATTCAGCATCAATAAAATATGCAGTCCCAATATGCTCTATACAAACTATAAAACCAAATTCAAATACTTAGGTTTGGCCCATACCAAAAATAAAAAAAGACATCATTTTAGGATTTCAAATTATTAATTGAAACTTACTAAGACAGGAAAAGCTTCAGTCAGTGTCCCTTTTTCCGGAAGGGAACAGAACTTATAGAATTCATGACTTCGATACGCCCTCTGCTTCACCAGCTGCACTGCGTGGAGAACAAACTTGGCCGACACCTCAGAAGAGCACGAACACACAGTCACCTCTAGAGTCAGATGGGGGGAAGCAAAGCTTTAAACTGATCGGAGTTAAAAAAAGACATACAAGTATTTTAATAATGCCAACTTTTTAGAAAACGACATATTGCCAATAAAATAATATGCTCAAAGGAAATGCGCGGATTTTCTCAAAAACAAAGAATCAACAGAATGAATAAAGATAAAAGGGTAGAAGACTCGACTACGGAAAAGAAACAGAACAGCATTAAAATGAGCCGCCGCCACGCCGCAAACTCCAAACACCGCGGAACAGCAAACTGTCCACAGATGGACACGATTACACAAAACCCTGCTCCCCTCTGTTGCTATGAGGAAACTTGCTTTAGCTGAGGACCAATCAATTCCTGATAAAGGATTTTAATTTTGGAAACCTCTACTTGTTACCATGCCTATTAGTATCTATTAAATAGGATCTATTAGTATCTATTAAATTAGTATCTATTAGATACCATGCCATTAGTATCTATTTCTTCAACTTCACTGACAACTTTTCCTAGTCTCTCCCTCCCGTCTGCTTCTAGAAAGTATGACTGTCAGAACTGCATGTGCTTAGCTTTATTCTGAGGCCGAGCTGGAGGCAAAGCCACAATCCCTGTGAGGCAGAATCAGCATCTTACCTAATGAACACCCACTCTAATACAGGGAACTTAGAGCAAGGTTTAGCCTCTGGTTCCCAAGGTCAAGTGGGCACAGAGCTCTGTGAACCTAATCAATTGCTAAGAATACAAAACCTAGTGTTAGGATAGTATTTCTAATTACTTGAAATAGGAATCATCTGTTGCACATTTCTGGGTTTTGTTGTTTTTTTGCCCCCCCCCCCCCACCTCCCACCCCATTTTACTGAGATGCAGTGTATTTGTTATTGACAAATGACATTGTGTGTAAGTTTAGGGTGTACACTGTGGGGATTTGATATATACACATGTATTGTAAAATGGCTATCACAATAAGGCTAGTTAACACATCCATCACTTCACACACTTACCAATTTGTTTTGTGGTTGTGAAAATATTTCAAACCTGACTTTTAGCAAATTTCAAATACATAATAAAGAACAGTTCACCACAGTTACTGTGCTAGACATTAGATTCCTTGAACTTATTCACCTTGTAAGTGAAAGTCTGTACCCTTGACCGCCATCTTCCCGTTTCCTTGCCCTCCCCCAGCACACTGCTGATCTAAGACTGCTATATGCTCTGAGCTACTTCCATTCTGGATCATCCAATAAATTCCTATAAAAATAACCCTGTTTTCAATAGCAACCTGAACAAATCATAATTAGAGCATTATAATTACTGGCATTAACCGTTAAAAAGATATCAGATTCAATACTAATCAACCATAGATTTTCCTTTAGTATTATTAGCATACATTTTATCAGAGTTCAGTATTAGACAATTCCATGGGCCCTATATGGGCGGTAGCCCAGAGTTCTCAACAATACAGCTCTGACTCTAATCATTAATTGACAAAGTATTATTCTAAACTAAGTTAAAAAGGGGCACCTGGGTGGCTCAGTCAGTTGAGCGTCTGACTTCGGCTCAGGTCATGATCCCACAGTTCGTGGGTTCAAGCCCCGCGCTGGGCTCTGTGCTGACAGCTCAGAACCTGGAGACTCCTTCCGATTGTGTCTCTCTCTCTCTCTCTGCCCCTCCCCTGCTCATGCTCTGTCCCTCTCTGTCTCTTAAAAGAATAAAAAATGTTAAACTAAGCTAAAAATTTGAATATTAAAACATCTTAAAATAGCCTAGATGATTTGATGTATGAATCAATGCAAAATAGTACAAGATCTTATTAATGTTTTAAATCTAACAGCAAATCTAGAGTGTCAGAGGTAGTACTGTCAGGAGAAAGGCCCATACTAGAGATACACAAACTTTCTGTGGTCCAATCCCAGCGAGGATAGAACGTACATAAAGGTAAGTGGTCAGGACGGACTCAAATGTTACTTACCAGCCCATGTTGCACCCTCAGGAACCTCAATAAAATGCCTTCGAATTTGACCAGGTTTAAAATGTATATCTGTCAAGGCTAGATCATAATGTGATGATTCGTTTACTCTGAAAATAAAAATAAACAGCTAAATGTGACACTGTCACAAAAATGTCTTTATATTATAAGCCCACCGGTACTCTAGATTTTAACATTAGAAATAAACACAGCTCATTGGAAATAAACACAGGGATTTAAAAGCTGGTTACAAAACAGTTCGCACAGTATTCTCATTTTTGCAACATGTTAGTAGTGATAAGCTCTGGATAGCCCAGGATAGTGATTTTTCTCCTATTTACTTGTCTGCTACAATCTGTCTGGAAGACACACATACATGGATCCTTCATTCACAGGATTTCCCAATTACTAGAATCTAAACTATCATGAGTTCTAAATATTAAAATCAAACGTAATGTTTTGTGTCACTGATACGGTCTTTTTTTTTTTTTAAGTTTATTTATTTTTGAAAGAGTGTGTGAGTGAGGGAGGGGCAGAGAGAGGGAAAAAGAATCCCAAGCAGGTTCTGGGCTGTCAGTGCAGAGCCTGATGAAGGGTTAGATCTCACAAACCATGAGATCATGACCTGAGTGGAAATCAAGAGTCGGACGCTTAACTGACTAAGCCACTCAGGTGCCCCGTCACCGATACCGTGTTATAGCTCTGAGACTGGTATTAAACCTCTTTATATAGCTTCAAAATACGCCATGCTATAATGGCACAGTAAAGAAGAAAAGTACTTTCACAGCATTTTTGTAAGAAATCAATGACACAAAAAGTCAAATATGTAATTACCCACTATGGAAACCTAAAGAGTATGCTAAGGATAAATTGCAGTCAGTGTGACAAACATTTAATGAGTGCCTACTATACCTATGGGGTCCTGTTGTTAGAAGCTTCAAATACGACACTGAATAAAATATTTTCCTTTGCCCTAGTCGGTCTGGAGGAGACAGAAAAACCACCAAAAACACTTAACATAATATGCTTGGGATAGATAGGAAGTGTTAGCAGTAAAGAAAGAAAAGGTACTTGGTTCGTGGAAAAGCTTCCTGAAGGAGATGATATCTCAGCAAATTCCTGAATCTTCTATATTATTTTGTCTAACTTCCTACTGGACTTCCAGGGAAAATCTGAGAATTTAAGTGTTCTGTAATTTCTCCATGTGTATGTCACTTTTTATCTCCAGAATCTCATCCTAGGTTTCTTACAGGCTGAGACCTAGGGCATATTTAATATTTACCAGTGTAACTAACTCAGTAGAAACCATTAACTGAGAACTTCCCATTGTTTCCAGAATTCCCATCTCAATCTCATACTTCATCTACTAAACAATCTGTTTTGTTCCGAATATACTATGTAATGGGCTCCACACAGGAACTTGTAGGATACAGTCCCTGTGTCTTCAGCGGGCTCACAGTCCAACGGGGTAAACTAACATTGACCATAATGGCTAAAGTCTGTACCGCAGGCAAGTAAAAAGTGCCATGAGGCAGCCAGAAGGGACTGCCTTCGACTAGGGATGACCAGGAACATGCCAGTCTGAGGAAACCTGGGCGCCGGCAGCAGTGAGTGGAAACGTGCAGCTGGGTGGATGGGGTGATAGGAAATGCTGGTTTTGAAGGATCACTGTTTGCTGTTTTAAAGAGCATGATCCTTGGGAATGCCACCAATGTATCTTAAACAGGAAGCAGTATGATCAGATCAGAGTTCCTCGGTTCTGGGGTGAAAGACAAGATGGGAAGGGAAGAGTCTGGAAACAGTAGGTGAAGGGACGAAACAATACCATCAAATACCGCAGACGGATCAGACCGGGCACAGTGCTGGGGCAGGGCACGTGAGACGTCCCCAGGTATTCTCATAGTCAACAAGCGATACAAAGACTATGTGCCACCCTGAACTTCGAGCAAGAAGCAGAACTAAAGCCCAGTTACCTGATTCTGGTCTATCAATCCTTTAAAAGTTCACACTATTTCCATAAATAGCCATGAAAAAGTTCCATGTAACAGTAGCTGCTGTAACTCGTTACTTACTTGGCCGCGACCACTGCAGTGATTGGAACTCGGAACAGAGGACCTGCGTTAGGGGAGGCTATGTCATAGCCACACACCTAGAAGAAAAGAGGAAGTTTCAGTATCCATAAACCTTTACAAGAGAAAAAAAGGTAAAATCTATTCACAGAGTAGAGTAATCTAATATTAAAATTTAAAAGCCTTAAGCACGAGCGGACACCATTTTTCTGATGTCGGGTCACATTATTAATGGCAAAATAACAAATGCATGCATACCCACCCTTAACTAATTCAGACCAATGGGAACACAGACTGCCACATAAGGTACTTTTACACATTTTAAAGAGTATTTAGAAAGTAAAATGGAGATGCACCAATACCTCTGTATAATGCAATCCTTCTCTTAAGCCCCTGGGATCCACACGTATGTTTATGTGTCTACACTGATTCATGAGTTCCAAATGGCTGGGACACTGAACCCAAGATGAATTTGAAGTTAAAGCTAAATGAAGCTGAAGGGATATTTTTTCAGAGTTTTCTAGCATTAAAAAGACCAAAAATTAAAGATTAGTACTTTTTTCCTTTTCTTCCATTTTCAAAAGTTCTACCTTTTCTTAAAACCTAACAAATGAGTTTAATCAATTGTAAAAACGCACTAGGACATGGGCTTCTAAAACACAGCTTAAATAACAGCCACAGGACCTTCCTAGGCTGTAGTGCACCTGTGATCTGTTCACGTTTTACCTGCGTGGCCACAGCCTCACAACAGGGTGTTTTCATGACTATGTGCCATCTGACCCAAAGGAAGATCCCAAGGATACAGTGATGACCATTCTGTTCCTACCTCCAAGAGCTGTGGTTCTTGCTGGCTGCTTCTGCCACCCACTCTCTGACCGAACCTCTCTGTCTTACACCCAAGCAAAGTGGCAAAGAAAAGGAACCTGATGCTTTATTATCCACAATTTAATAAAACCCTGGGTCACTGAAGGCCTAGGCTACTGTTTCCCTCCGCAGTCACCAGACTCACTGAATTGCCATGATATCAGGACCCTACCTGCGATCGCATCTCCCTAAACTATGTAAGATTTAAGATAATAATATTGGCAATTCATGTTTTCTCTTTAGAACGTTAACCCAAATGGCCTTTCTCTCGTACGATACTATTCATTCAAACCACAAATGTGAGCACCTCAGCTTACTGTCCCTTTATTACTTACCGGTATTTTCCGGAAATACAGGTTCAATGCCAACGCCATGATCTGAAGGTGCGGCCACCTGAACGGGATCTCGGAGGTAGATGCCTCGATTATTTCCAACAGTAACAGTGAAACCTAATTTATTAGCAAATGACGTATTCTGAATGAGGTAGTCATAGGCTTTATCAACCTAATTAAAAAAAAAAAAGTAAAATATCAATGGTTGGGTCAAGAAAATATTAACAAATCACCAACTTGATTTCGGTTGTAGCAAAGTACAGGCGAAAAGTTAGTCTGTACATTTGCCTAAGAGGACAAGTCTACCTTTTCAGACAAAACACCAGTTCAACCACCCCCACAACCCCACTCCACTCTCTGGACTCACATCACTATTCCCAAGTGACCAAAGTTAGGGACTCCTCCATACGCCGTTATAGTGACAGCTTCTGCCCTCGAGCTCTTCGCTTTGAATTTCTACCCTGTGTGTCCTACATCTACTGTATTTCTCTTACTGCAACAAATCCGTCTTAGCTACAAAATCTGCTTCATGCCCTGTTTGCTTACCAGTTCGGAAACTATTACGATCACGTAACGTAGAATTAGATCAACTCAATCACTGTTATTACATCAAATATTATCCAGTAGTAGCTAAGACTGCATCTTGATTAGCAATCCATTTTTCACACACACAACACTACCTGAATAATACCATGTCCTTGGGCAAATACTTCTATATTGTCAGCCTTCACGGCAGTGTTTTCTAGAGCCCTTCTGACTGAATGAACCGTGTAGTTAACATTATTAGCTTTCAAACCTGAAATGACAAAGCAAAAGCAAGAAAAGGAGTATTAGAGAGTCTGCTACTTGAAATCTCTTTCCCTCACCAGCAGCAATAACACACACATTTCCCGGCTTTAACGTGCCCATTTCTTAATCTTTTTTAAAAACCTGAACTACAACAGTCTGACTCAAGCTGCTGGCATCATGCACAGATGTCATTCAACAAAAATCACTTGATGCCCATTATGCTGTGGCATTAGTGCCCTCTCTGCAGAGGAGATGCCAAAGGCATTCAGGTGACACTTTCATTAAAACACTGCTGGTCCAATGCTCGCCAGCAGTACCAACACTCACCAGCCTCCCTGCGTGTTACAAACGCCAAGGGAGCTTAAAACAAACAAGCGAGAAAAGATGCTGAGGCCTCACTACAGCTCAATTACTTCAGCATCTTTGAGACTGGATCCCAGGCACTGATACTAACAGCCTCCCAGGTGATGCCAGGAGTAGCCAGCTGGGAAGGACTGTTCTGTGAGAAGGACACGGAGGTCACCAATTTGTCAGCTTTGTGTTGAAGATTGTTGTTAGAGATAAAAGGTGAGTAATATAGCATTCCTTTTTTTTCCCCCCCTAATGTGTATTTATTTTGCAGAGAGAGAGAGAGAGAGAGAGAGAGAGAGAGAGAGAGAGAGAGAGAGATACAGACAGAGCATGAGCAGCGGAGAGGCAGAAACAGAAAGATAACAGAATCTGAAGCAGGCTCCAGGCTCCAAGCTGTCAGCACAGAGCCGGACACAGGACTCGCACTCACAAACTGCAAGATCATGACCTGAGCCGGAGTTGGACGCTTAACCAAGCCACCCAGGCACCCCAAGTAATATAGCATTCCTGCCCACCGCAGAGCTCATCAAACATGTGTGCGCTTATCATACTGCAGGAGATGAGAACGTGGAAAGATGCTGCTGTCAGAGCAAATCAAAAAAGTGGCCAATTTTGTCAGTGAGAATCCAAAAGAAGGTGAAGCTCTATCAGGCGAAGGAAGATGTGAGTTGAATCTTATCAGAACGCACAAGAGTCTGCAAGGCCAAACCATGGCACAAAGGAGTTCTGGGCAGAGAGAATAATACGTGCAAGGACCGGAAGTATGGAGCAAACTTAAATACCTGATGTGGTTGAAAGGGGCTAGAAATGAGGGCAGAGTGTCCTTGGACTTCATGAGAGGAGCACTCCTGAGGTGGAATCTTTGCAACAACCCGGTGACCATAACTGAGTCCCAGTCAATGCCAATGCCACCCAATTAATCCTGTGAGCCTCTGACCACCACCCCAGGAACTCCTATCACCCTTCCCACTTTACTTCTTTCCATAGCAATATTCATTACCTTTCAACACATAAGATAAACTACTGGTAATTCTGTTTATAGTCTATCTCCCACAGCTGTAATATAAACTCCACAGGGGCAAGTACTTTTGAGCCATAATAATGCTCAATAGTCATTAACAGCCAATAAATATATTTGTTGAATGAACAAATGCACATTTAAATAATTATAATCACATAATTTTTCTCCACCTTAAACTTTACTTTGGGCCAGAGCATTACCAATTCTACACAATTTCTCACCACGAGAACTTCAGAAAACACAAACATCTGTCTGCAAAAAGGTAAATTTATTCAATTATTTTTTATGGCTAATACCTGACTTCATATTATGCTATAGACTTAAGATTCACCATCACTTTACTGGAATTTAGAAACAGTACCAAGTCAGACCAAGCAGAGCACTAAGCAATGTCCTTACCAGAAAGTATCAAGGCGATGCCTCCACACGCATTAGGAGAAGACATGGATGTCCCATTCATTAGCTGAGTTCCTCTCAATGTCCAGTTAGGGACAGAAGCAATGGCTCCTCCTGGTGCACTGATACTCACTCCTAGGGCCCCATCGGCACTGAATGAAAAGCCATTAAAGTTTGCTTATGATGGTTGAGGACTCGATAAACATGGGCATTCATAAAAATGCCAGTGGTCAAATAGAGTACAATACCATGGATAATTTGTAGTATCAGAATCAATCGGAAAAAAAATAACCAGCACAGCTATTTCTCCATTGTATAGCAATTATTTTCCCTATAAATGAACAAAATCTGTGTGTGTCCATGTGTATCTGGGGTTATGTGTAAAAGATATCAGGTATATTTACAGAGGGAAAATAAACGTCATTGCTCAGATTCCTTAATGAATGTATTTTATTGTCTGCAATAAGTGGAAGCTTTGCCTTTGTCTAAAATTTAATACATCATTGTCCAAAAGAATTATGTGGGACACATGGGGCATTTAAAACTTTCCAAAAGCCCCACTTAAAAAAAGCTAATGTGGGGCGCCTGGGTGGCTCAGTTGGTTGAGCGTCTGATTTCAGCTCAGGTCACGATCTCACAGTTCAGAAGTTCGAACCCTGTGTCGGGCTCTGTGCTGACAGCTCAGAGCCTGCTTTGGATTCTGTGTCTCCCTCTCTCTTTGCTCTTCCCCCACTCACATCTGTCTCTTGAAAATAAACAAACATTAAAAAAATTTTTTTAAAAAGCTAACAACTGGTGAAATTCCTTTTAATAATGTATTTTATTTAAACCAATGTATCCAAAATATAATTTCAGTATGTAATTGGTAGAAAAAAATGAGTTAATTTACATTCTTTTTTGCACTAAGTCTTGAATAGCTGACACACACCCTTCCAGCACATCTCAATTCAGACTAACCTCGTGGGACTCGTGGCTGTCACCCTGGACAGCTCAAGTCAACACAGCCGCCTTGTTTAGGGCTTTGACTGCACAAGATCTAATGAGATAAAAAATCCACAGAGCTCATCGCACAGTCGGCAAACACAAGCTTTGCCCTGTGCCCCAAGCAAAGGAATAACATGACACACTACTGTGTCCTCCCTGGAAGAGTGGCCATAAATTCCCCATAAATTGTTGGCCTCTCCCTCCTACCACCCTTCCTCCCACTGACTGAACTATTTTTATTCCTGGCTAGGAATACTAGTGCAATTTGGTTTCAAATTTATACAGAGCTGAAAGCAATGCAAATAAGATCCTCCTCCTGAAATAGGCCGGTGCCCGCCCCCCCTTTAGTGAATACCTTAAAACAAGCACCGCCAGGTAAATAAATACCTGTTGACCTGGAAAGATTTTCATATGGTATTACTGAGTGACAGAGGTTATGGGGGTGCCTGAATCATGTGATCTCGCATTTATGTACAGGATGAGAGTAACTAAAAGAATGTCCTTGAAAATGTCCCCATGTGATCTGCACCATCTATATTGTCTATCGATACTCACAACGAGCAAGTGGCATTTCACAACTGGAAAAAAGAACTAGGAAAAGTCATGAATTCTAACTACTTCCTGCTTCTCTGTAGTCATTTCCCACTACTCTGTTAAAGTGGCTAATCATAAAACATTTAATAAGTATTCCAAAAAGGGTTCCATGATATGTAAATACAATTTTCATTAAAAAAATAAAATTTGGGGGCTCCTGGCTGACTTACTGGGTATAGAGCGTGCAACTCAATCTCAGGGCTGTGAGTTCAAGCCTCGTGTTGGGTATGGAGTCTACTTTAAAAACAAACAAATATTTTTTTTTTTAATTAAAAAAAAATTTTTAACATTTGTTAATTTTTGAGAGATGGAGAGAGACAGAGCATGAGTGGGGGAGGGGCAAGAGAGAGGAGATGCAGAATCCAAAGCAGGCTCCAGGCTCTGTACTGTTAGCACATAGCCTGATGCAGGGCTTGAACCCACGGACCGCAAGATCATGACCCAAGCCAAAGTCGGGCACTTAACTGACTGAGCCACCTAGGCGCCCATATAAATATTCTTTATATAAACCTTACATATTCCTTACCAAAAAAAAACTTTACATAAACATTATGTAAGTATCCTTAAAAAGTGATGATGTTCTTCTAAAATACAATAGGCAATACAAATTCAAAACATGCTTATGTAGACGTTGTTTGGTAATGTGTCTTTTAATAAATATGCCGTATTTGGGGCACTGGGGTGGCTCAGTCAGTTAAGCGTCTAACTCTTGATCTCAGCTCAGGTCATGATCTCACAGTTCATGGGATAGAGCTCTGTGGAAGGGCTCTGTGCTGACAGCATAGAGTCTGCTTGGGATTCTTGGTACCCCCCCCCCCCCCCCCCCCCCCCCGCCCCGGCCAACTTGCACACGTGCTCTAAAAATAAACTTAAAAAAATTTGTTAAGAAAAACCAAATGTGCCATACTTGCAAATACCAGGAAGTCAAGTAAATTCTGTATGTCTAACAACCTTTCCTGACAAAGAAGATTTTTCAAATAGTACACAGAATGTGTTTCATTCAGTGATGATGAGTCAATGTTTTAGACTTCATATCGTAATAATTAAATCTAATAGTTAAACCATGTATTTGAAGTACGATTCCATGTTCATAGCACAGTAAAAACATGAAACAAATTCTTTCAATTCCTAGAATAACTGGGTTTGTGAACCAGTATCTCCCTAATCCAAGTTTCCCCCATAATTGACTAACTCATTTTCTTAAAATAATTCTTTAATTATTCTATAGTTCTATGGGCAAATAAGACTAACAACAAAGTCTGGTTTAAACATTTTCTAATACTTGGTGTGTTATACTGACTATAAGATAAAACGTTTCGAAATCACCTTTAGAAGAGAATTAGTAAATTTAATAATACTTTTATTAACTGAATGTAAAACACATAAACCTTAGCCAACTGTATCCCTAGTTGCTCTTGTGCAGTGATGTAGCGTTTAGGCCAGTTAGGTAGGCTGATGTGATGGCACAGGCAAAGCTTGCTGATCCCCATGGAGACCTACAGCCCGACTGCTTTCAATGACCGTTACACTCAACCATTGAAATAAGCTTATTTTTTAAGAAGAAATTATTGAGAAAAGACTACGAAGATTCCTGAACTCAGACGATTTGAATCTAGCATTACGACATTTGACCAGGTTCCAACCAATTTTTCTAATCTTACACTCAGAATAGGTATGTCATACAGCTAACAATGAAATGATTATAATTTGTTCCTTGAATGATGTTTCCCTGAAATGAGACTGTTTATCAAAATGATAATCTTGAAAAAGTAAAAACCCAGAGAACTGGTAAAGTTATCAAAACTCTGTTCCTCCCCACCATGTAGTTCAACAAAATATGTGTAACAGACCGTGTACCACTCTCAACCCACCTGGGGCCTCTAGAAGACCACGTGTACTGGTTGGCCGGTAATTTCTCTCTCAGGGAATACTCAGCAACCATCATGTCGGGAGAAACATAAGCACCAACACCTACGGGATGAATTTCATCGTTAACAAAAGGACACAAAATTAGATGTTCATTCCAAATCCACTGTTCACTCGCTTATGTGTTCACTTGCTTCGTTCCAAATCACTGTTACTCACTTGGGTAAATCCCTTAGTCACCCTGTACCTAGTGCTTGCTCATAAATGGAAAGAAAGAAAATCTGATAAGGAAAGTTTACTATGTACCAGATGTTAAACGAGGTGCTTTGGTTTTGACCATAAAAATATCTACCAGGGTTATTATGTGAATCAAATATAATAATGTACCTAAAACTGTGTGTATGTATAAGATAGAAAGATAAATGTGTTATAAACTATAAAATATAACTTTAGGGAAGTAAGGGAATTAGTTGGTCTTCATTTTTAAATGACCACTGCATCCAATATTCTTACCCATAAAGTTCGCAGTACCCCCTCCCCCGAAACGGCTGTAAAAACAAGCAAACAGCAGAGACATTAACATGCTTCGGTGTTTCAGATAAATGTGTAAAGGCAGACTAGTCACAAAGACTCTAAATTCATAGACCTATAGGGATCAAACTCAGTTTCCTCATTCTAGAAATCTGGAAACAGAGCCTCGAGAGGGCTGAAAAAAATTTACTAAGCTCACAGGGACTGGTGGAGAAAGACTTACAATCCAGGTCCACCAGCTCCTAATTCTTCTTTATAGCAAACACAGACACAGAGTAGAAGACTGGATAAAATAGGTGAGTTAACAGGATTTAGGTTAACAATGCAGACACACAAAACTGTAATCACTTTGTAAAATTTAGTTTACAAATTTCCAGTGAATCTGGGGGTAAGAACATGACAAAATACTGAGTATTGTGGGAGAATAATGTATTTTGATCTGTAGGTACCTTTCAGACCTATTTGGTTTCATTTTATTTAAAATATCTCGAGAACTAAAATACAAAGGACAGATCACTGGTAGGTACTGTTGTCTCAACACAGGATTTAACAGAACTACTGAACCAAGAAGTTTTAAATCACACAAAATAAGCTATACCTTGCTTGAGATTTAGAAGCTACAAATAAAAGCACATCCTATAATTGAAGATCACTATTATTTAAAAAAAATTTTTAAAGGACTAGTTTCTGAACTTTGATGCCCAGATGTTACTATGTATCGATAACATCTACAGTAACTGTATGCCTTTAGTAACAACTATAATATGTATCTATTCAAGCAGTTATTGATGTATACACCAGAAAAATCATTTGGGACCAAACAGTTTCTACTGTCATGCATCCAATTACAAATGCTAAGAGGTATAAGCCTTATAGTGCTCTCAATGTGAAAATAAAGAAAATAATTCCAGGTATCACTTACTACCTATTTGTTCTCTCGGTTCATCCTCCTCATTCATGCCTCACATTAAAAAAAAATAAATAAACAGGGGGAGGGCGTTATGTTCTGTGGGTGTTTTCACACAGGTTGGCAGCTACAGCTAATTTTACCACTTTAATATTATGAGCACAACTCATTTTGATTTCCCTTAATTCTTCTTGTTGACAGGCATTTTTTCCCCTCCAAGGACAGCGAAAAAACAACTGAGTGCATCACATCCGACAGACCAAGTAGCGGGAAGGAAGTCACATTCATGGAATAAATGTGTTTCAACTGCTCTTATTAATAAAGCTCCCTTTCTCAACATCTGACTATTCCTGTATGTCCCACAAGAAATGAAAAGGAGGAAACCACACTAAAATTAGCCGCCATACACCGTAAATAAAAAGTGAAGCAAGCATCTGTGTTTACGTTGTTCACTCAGTCTGGAAAACCCTTCCCTTGCTCATTTCTGCCTACTGAAATCCTCACTGCCACACTTCAGAAAGCCTCACCTAAATTCTCAAATCAGAAGCAACTGCACTTCTGTGAGCCCCGGCTGTGCCTGTACTTTCCATAAGCCACTCACTGCAGTCGCCTTCGAACCAGCAGGTCTGACTACACCTGTGCTTCCTGAGGGCACACACGGGAGGTTCCTGGTGTCTTGCATGCAAAAGAGATGCGATTAACATCACATTCGCTGAGGGGTTTGCTGGCTTGTTCTTAAGTCCAGCTCTGAAACGGGAAACTAACCTATTACACTCGATGTAGTTCCACCGGGACAACCGACGGTAGAAAGGCACGGACCGTTATTTCCAGCACTGGAAACATAAATTATGTTATGCTTCCACACTGCTTCACTGATGACTTCACAAATTCTCCTGAGAGAGAGAGACACAGAGAGAGAGAGAATTCCTTTGGACATAGAAAACTGTCCCACTTTTCAAAAAAATGTCTTAGTATACTGTGAAGATGCTTTCAAATATGGCGTACATAGAAACCAAACTAGAATATGGGTTCCAAGTAGTAGAACTCAAACAGTGGCTACAAGAAGGCGTGCATGAGAATCACTCGGGGACGTTCTCAAACTATACGTGTTTAGCCTTATTCCCACTGTTTATAACACCCCACGCTGTTCGAATGCAGGGCAAGTAACCCGTGGCACACCCAGCCCCAGAACGCCGGAACATGCACGGCCAGTCCAAGTGGTACACCCCAGCTGGGTCTCAGCGTAAGGAAGGAGTTGTGAGACCGCGGTAAACGGGGAAGAGTGCTAGACACGACGGTGAATAGATGGAGGGACAATAAACCCAAAGGACTAAAAGCAAACACTGAAATACAGGCAGGGATTGGATCAGACGGTGGGGCAACAGGCAGCTGGACTCCCACCTCCCCTTAAAATGATCTGGTCAGAAGTGACTCCTCAGGGGATTCCTATGCAGATCTATGAGCAGTGGCAAAGATGAAAGGGAAACGGGCAAGAGGAAGAACTTAAGAGTAAGATTTAAAATAAAGAATCTGGCGAGAACTTGACAGCAAACAAGAAGCAAACTGGTATTAAATAAAAGAAACGAAGTTAGACAGTTGGGGAAATGCAGGAAATGGAAAAAAGGCGTAGGGCCAAGATGCAACAATCACGGGGTACGAGGGGAAGAGTATCAGGGAAAGGTGGCTTTAATAGGATGAAGGTCAAACAAAGGAAGAGAGAAAGAAATACACTTAGGTGAAAACGGTACTGAAGCAAGAGAAGAAGGCAAGATTACATTCAGGAAAGAAATGAGCACGACAGGCTGACTGTTATGACGGTGGGGCGGGGAGGGACATGTCACAAGAAATCTAATACTGGTTATCTGAGAAAATTACGTTGCTTGAGGACAGCAAACCAGGCTCGGTAAAATTTCCCATTTGGTAGGGCTTTATGAAAGAGCTTCAGACACTGGGTGACATGCAGATATGGATGGGCTGGTGATGGGAATGGGGGAGAGATGATGACTAGGCAAGTAAACACTTTAAATAATTTCAAAGTTATTACCCTGGGGGAAAAAAAGCTGAGGTAACAGACCAAGGCTGAGCCACTGGATTTGGCAGCAGGAAGACCTGGGACACACGTCAAAATGTGCTGAGGAGCCTCAGAAGTGGCGAATACACACCATTAACCAAGTTTTGTTGGAGGAGTGAGGGAAAGCAGTGTGAAATGAAGAGATCTGTCTGTTTCAAAGGCAGCAGATTGTAGAGCGTGCCTGCGGAGTGGTATTAATCCAGGAAAGGAGAGGGATGTTACGGGAGTTTTTAAGGAGAGGGGAAATGGGAACCACACAGCAAGTGCTTGAGGGACTTCTGACCCCGGGCACTTCATTTACTACAAGAAGGGAAGGCAGAGGGGCTGGGGTCAGGGTAGGCTGCAGGAAGGACAGGAGTCCCCTCTCAGGGCTTTTATCGTCTCTGGGAAAGGAAGAGGTGAGAACATCAGCCGAGGGAAGAAAGGAAGGGTCGCTGAAGGTCTCTGAGGAGAACAGACGGTGTCAACGGCCATGCAGGCCATGTAAGAGTACATGCAGATGATCAAAGGCGACGCTGAGCGACCGAGATGCACGGTCTACGTTCCGTCAGGTAAGCACACTGTTTGGGAACGCGGAAGTGCAGCAGTGGACGGGTGGGCCGGCGGGTCTCGGCGGCTGGGAGGGAATGACCACATCACACACAGAACGGGGGCCGGGAGCCCACGAGACCCGCCCTTATTACCGAGCCAGGGGAATGCCCGGTTTCACCTGTGGCGTGCCACCCAGGCACAGAAACATCTAATGCTCTTCGTCAGCTCGAGCCTGTGGCTCACGAGCGCCTGAGAACACTCACCCAGAATTTGGCCAGTGAGTAGCTTCTCCATAGCTGTAGTTGACAAGATCACACTTATGATTGATGACTTCTATCATCTATTAAAAAGATGAAGAGTCTAGTTGAGGCAGCAATTTACAGAAAGACTGACCAGTAAAATAAAGGCATGGACTCCCAGTTTCTTAACCAATCATATTCTACTTCCACTTCCATTCTACTTTGAAGTTGAAAAACTTAAAGGGTAGGTGGAGACACAGTATAGTAAGTAGTCAATAAAAACACAACTAGCAGGTGCAGAATGGAATGGTTCTGACTGAATTCTAAAATCACTGAAGTTCAAGTAAAATCTAATCCATACGTTAAAATGAAACGCAGACTATGAGTTCGATTCTTCCTAGACCAATGGAGCAAGCTGGTGAAAAGGTCTGTTTGGGGTTTTTAAAGTATCTCAAAATAGTGTGTCAGGGGCTTAATGGAAATGAAAAGTAAAACATAAATAATATTTTCATATTTTCCAAAAAATTTTATCGAATAATTTTTAATAAAAATAATTTAAAACTGAAATAAGCATTTTTGCTTCTTAAAACCAAGTCCTATATACCAAATACAGTCTAATGTATTCCTAGTGAATTGAAGAACACTTTATAAGACTAAAAATATCCAAGACTATCCACTATCCCTCATTAATCTTCTAAATCAACACCTCACAAACACTCACAGCTCTTATGAGGCCCGTGCCTGTTTCCATTGTGCTTAGTCTTGTATCGCCAATCTTGATTGAAAGAATTTGAGCACCGGGAGCTACACCACTCCGTTCAGGTTCTTCAGGAAAATGCCCAGCAGCTATACTAGCTACGTGTGTCCCATGAGCTCCTACAGGCAGCAAGAGGGGAAGATGACAAAATATTTTCATGGGTTCCAAGTTTTAAGCATTCAATTTATGTATTAAGCATAAAATAAAATAATCTAATAAAAATACTCTCATTTTAACATCTAATTGTGTACTATCATCTTAAGTCTCTTCTCAATAATTTATAAAAAAGTGAAACCTTGAATTACTCTGCTACCCTGGATTCTATCCCGTCCATTGAGAACAAGATCCAAGTCTCAAAGGTGAGAAAGTATCTGCAATACACACAGCTGACAAAGAGCTTAAATCCATATTATCTTTCAGATCCGAGAGAAAAATGGGTAAAACACTTGAAAAGCATTTCACAAAAGATGATAACCAAATGTCAAATAAATATACGAAAAGATGTTCAACTTCATGAGTCATCTGGAAAGTGTAGTTCAAAGCCACAATGAGAGGGCACGTGGGTGGCTCAGTCAGTTGAGGGTCCAACTTCGGCTCAGGTCATGATCTCGTGGTTCGTGAGGTAGAGCCCCACATCAGGCTTGCTGCTGTTAGCAAAGAGCCCACTTTGGATCCTCTGCTCCTCTCCCTTCTCTTTCAACCCTTCCCCCACTCACACCCTTTTTCTCAAAAATTAAAAAAAATAAATAAACCTTTAAAAAAAAAAAGCCACAATGAGATATACCTCGGCATACCTTTCAGAATGGCTAAAACTTTATGGCTGACAACAGCCACACACTACTGGCAGGATATAGACCAGCATTACAGAAAGCTGAACACAGGAATACCCTACAATCCGGGAATTCTACTTCCAGCTATACACCCAACACAAATGCGTGCACATGTACACTAAAAGATACGTGCAAAAACATTCACGGTGGCATTGCTTGCAAAATTCAAAACCTGAAATAACCCCAAGATCCATCAATGGTAAATGGATACATAGTATATTAATGAATTGAATATCACACAGCAATAAATATTAAACTACTTTTTTTTAAGTTTATTTATTAATTTTGAGAGAGACAGTGCAAGCAGGGGGGTGGGGGAGAGAAAGGGGGACAATCTCAAGCAGTTCTGCACTGCCAGTGCAGAGTTCGACATGGCTCGAACCCATGGAACTGTCAGATCATGACCTGAACCAAAATCAAGAGTCAGATGCTCAACCGAATGAGCTACCAGGTGCCCCATTATCAACTACTTCTAAACACTATGAGATGAAGCACACAAAAATAAGGTTGCTCTAAAGAAACCACATACAAAAGGATATATACTGAATAATTTCATTTATATAAATGGAAACACATTATGTTAGACTGAACTACGTGAAAGTGCCACTATTTAATCACTTCTGACCTATAAAAACAGCAATAATGGATGGTTCAATCTAATGCGGTGATAAAAAAAAAATCAGGACCATGGTTAACTCTAAGAGGATGCATGTTTAGGAACAGACATGATGGGCTTCGACAATGTTTTATTTCTTGATGTGTTTACGCAGAAGTGTCCCCTTTGTGACCCAATATTACCCATTCTTCCTTTCTCATTTTTCCCAATTAAAAATAGGGAAGCTTGGGGCATCTGGGTGGCTCAGTCGGTTAAGCATCCTACATTTGATTTTGGCTCATGATCTCACAGTTGTGAGACTCAATCCTGTGTTGGGCTCTGTGCTGGGATGGAGCCTGCTTGAGATTTTCTCTCTCTCCCTCTCTCTATCCCTCCATTCCCCTCCCCCACTCTCACATGCACTCTCTCAAAAAAAAAAAGGGGAAGCTAGATTTTAATGTAATCCCCCCCACCCCTGCTCCTCCCCAAAACACCTGACATCACCACTTACAAGTCAGAGCATCTAAATGTCACAGGGGGCTGACTACACCACATGTGCACAAGAATGTGGAGCTGTTGAGCCCTCGCACCCCACTGGTGGAGTATAAAAGGGCACAGCTACTGTTTCTTAAAAGGTTAAACATATTTACCATACCCAACTGGTTTGTCTAGATACCAGTCCAAATTAAACAAAAACATATTTGCACAGAGACCTACACACCAGTGTTGGAAAAATCTGAGTGTCCACCAGCAGGTGAGTGGGTAAGTCCTGGTGTATCCACACAATGAGCCACTACTCAGTGATAAGGAATTAGCTATTTATAACCATAATATGGATAGATTTCATACCGGAACTATTCTACTTCTATAAAATTCCAGAAAACACGAAGTATCTGCACTGACAGAAAGCAGTTCAGTGGCTATATGGGGCGGGTACATCAGGGTGGATTACGAAGGAAGACAAGTAGACTGGGATGGGTGATAGATATGTCCATTACCTTAACAGTGGTGATGGCTTCCTAGGTGTACATGTCTATCAAAACTTATCAAATTGTGTATGTATGTGCAGTTTATTGTACTTCAACTATAATTCAGTAATACTGTGAGAGGGGGGTAAGAAAGGGTTAAAGCTATCCTGGCTCCCTTCCTAGAAGTAACCACTATGTAGAAGCTGGTGTAGATTCTTCCCATCTGTATTTTTATCATACAAACACATACACCCATGAACACTGTGCGGTATTACTTGGCATGTTTTACAATTTTACACAAATGTTTTATCAATATATTTTTATTTAAAATTTATGTATTTGAGATTTATGAATATTGGTATATGTAGATTTATTCATTTTGCTATATAATAGTCCCCAACAATACACAGTTTTAAACAAACTTTTTTGTCCATGGGTATATGGATAGTTTCCCACTTCTTTGAAATTACACAGAATGCCACATGAGGATCTTTTTACCCGACTCTGTACTTGGTGAACTGCTCAAGAGTCAGCAACACAGAAGTAAAATTCCTTCCAAAAGAATTTTCATAAGATGAATTATGTTGGGTGTTTTTTTTTTGTGGCTGGACTACATCTGTATTCTTGGAATAGATCCTACATGGTTACAACTTTAAAGAAAACAACACCTTGCCAGGGAATCAAATCCCATTTATTATCACACACCTAGTTCTTTAGGTGGAATCTCTAAGTTAAATTCTCTATAAGGCTTCTTCTTGGCTACAGAAATTTATCACCTTACCACGTTACAAGTTTATCTCTAGTTACCAAATCGGAAACAAAATACCTCCACTGGTCACAATGGACAGCAGGTTTCCATCGTCATATATGTTAACAGAGTAATTTAACATCTCAGCTGTGCCAAAAGAACCATATTCTTGGGCTTCTTTGTAGTTTCTCAACACGGTAGATTTACTCAAGTCCCCATCTTCATTCGAATCAATGCAGGCTCTGTAAATTGAGAATAGTGAAACTCATCTATTTTCTCGGCTTTCCAAAAATAATGTGGTATGGTCTATTAGGTACCTTCTTACTGCCCTGTTTTATGACAACAAACACAGTAACTGCCAGGTTTAGAGTCCTCTGTCTCAGAGTCATCAGTAACGATTAAGTAAGAAGCTTAAAGGAACCAGCCCTTAAATGAAGCCATGGATAAAAGGCTTTAGGAACACTGTCCATCACAATAGTCCAGGGAGAAAACCATTTAACTACTTAAGAAATTTCACCAAAGCTTGGCCTAGAGTTTCAGACTAATTCAGGATGATCACGACTTACAGCCTAGGCCTTACTCCCTTCTTTTAGAATTGGCTTAATGAATCCAATGGCGGATGCAGGTTTTTTGACACTAGATGAACGACAAACTGCCTCATCCCCTCCCCACAGTTGTAACAGCCTCAGGCAAACATTTACTTTTTACAAACAGCATTTTCTACATAGTTTTATGGTTGTCCTGTCTGCTCTTTCCCCATTTTATTACCTCTGTAGTTTTTACAATATGTATTCCAAATACTACAAAATAGTCTGGTTAAAACTAAATAAATCTAAAATAAAAGTCATAAGTGGAATGCACATCATTTAAGGTCAATATTATGTTTTTAGCTATTAGGCCTTTGTGTGCATTTTCTAGATAAGAAGAATTGTGTTTTAACAAGCTAGAGTCAATCACAATTGCTACAATGAATTAATGGAAGCCCACTAGTACAGACAGGACATTTATTATAAATATTAAGGCAGATATTTCATTAACAAACTTTGACAATTTAGACAGAAGGATCTCTGAAACTGTTTGTTTTTATGTATACCCAATCAGTGTGCGGCTAAAATGATTTATGGCATTTCAAAAAAAGACATACAGTAGAGCAAGACAGAGGAGACTGAACACTAATGGAAATGAGCAAGCAGGAAACAAGTAGCATGTCAAATGGAATCTGGACTGAGGTCAACAGGTAAAACGTATGCCACCAAATCCTATTTGCCAAAACAGTTAGCACCTGGGGTTCTTAAAAGTTACAGATGTAACTGGCCAGTTCTCCATCCCGGCAATCATCTCGGAAGTCCTGCCCCATTTTCATCCGGCCCATGAAACATTCTACATCCCTGGAAGTCTCTCCATCTCCTCTGGGCCTTTTCCTGGACCTTTAACCCCTGCCCCTTCCCTGTCTGCTAACTTGAGCTGATCCTTCAATAAAATCTTTCTTGATGCTTCCTGGACGGGCTCAGATGTTCTCACACTGGCTTTCACAGAGTCTAGAGTCCACGGAATAGCTTCTTTAGAGTCTACCTGGCACGAAGAAAAGTACTCAAATATTTGCCCAATGATGAAAGAATGAATGAATCAACATCTTTGACAACATTCTCATAGCAAATACAGTGACACATTCCAAAAATCAGTTTCTTGTAACCACCGTCAACATGCAGTGACTCAACACTTCAAGCACCATATCAAAATATCAACATAAAACTGAGTGACTCCCCTAAGTAATTCCACAGAGGCCAAGTATGCATATTGGTGCAGGGTATAACTTTCTGAAGGTGGTTGGCTCAGTTCAAGGAACAGGTGTTAGCATACCAGAAAGGGAACATGGAGATGAGGTTCACGGATAGGATTAGAGTACTTGTGGAAGGTAGGGGGCAGGAAAGGGGGCATGGGTTATAAATTCCTGGACATTTTTAATACATTTCTTCATCCTATCCTCTATGAAAAAAGTCCACAGCTTTCATCCAACTCAAAGGAAACCTGAGAAAACAAGGTCAAAAACCACTGAAAAGAAACCAACTAACAGTTCTTTCCTTCAAGTAATCTTCTGTAAACAGTTTTCTCAACAGAGAGTGACTGCGTTTGACCCTGTACATCCTGACGAATACTTAAGAGTATGGTTCTATTGGGTTCCCTGCTAAGGGTAGTGATATGGGTTCAACAGTGGAAGCGTGGCAGGAGGAGGGCAGCTTTGACAGTCTGTAGAAACAAAAACCAAGGCACTTAAGGTCACTTTACCTCCCCTCAGAAGTGGCCGGCATTTTTGAAATGACAGTGCCAAGACTCGCCTTAGGTAATTTGGGGTCTCTAAGATTCTCCTCAAAAAATTCTGTGTCTAACCCTGAGATGGGGGCAGGGAATCGAAGCCCTACACGATATACAGTACAATGCAATCAGAAAAATTATTTCCAGTAGCACCTGAAACCACAATTCTGCTGCATTTTTCATCAATTATAACATTTTCTAAAGTGTTACTCCAGTGACTTCAGATTTTATTTCCTCTAAGTTTCATTTGCAACGCAAAAATTCTAAAAGCTGTCTTAGAATAATGTCGACAAACCGTTGCATGGATCCCTTCCTTTGTCAACTGCCTTAAGGACCTTGGAAACATATTTTCCTCAGGACAAAGTTGGCAGTGTTTTCAGTACATGCAGGAAACATTGGAACTGAACCACCTATTGTCCCACTACCCCATCCCTGCGAATATTAGAATATTTCCTTAAGTCCCTGTCCAATATTTCCCACATACGCTCAGTTCTGTATCCAGTATTCTCTTGCAGTTACTTTCCAAACTGCCCAGCTCTGGTCAGGAACATTTCTATGTCTACCAATGATTAACCTGCTATTATCTGGTTAAGTTACTGTCTGGTTAATGAAACAAGCTTCTTTAAAACACACAAGGGACAGGTTTAGCACCTAAAATACCAAGAAGTTCAAAGAGCTTATCCAAAACTACCCAAAAGCCAATTCGGCTGTCCAACAGTTTTGCTTAGGGATATTAATGTCACTTAAACCAATTCTCTGGACGGTTCTGAGAATTTAATGTTCTTCAGAGTAGATAAAAACAGCTTTAAGTGAAGATCTATATAATACATGATGTTTACCTCCAGGCTTCACCATCATGCCACACCAAGCAGTCATACACAGGGCCAGGATCACTATATTTTTTCTCAAAAGAATTTAGCAATTCCACTTGACTTTGAAGTTCCTCCTTGATTAGTTTATTTGCCTAATCAATAAGAACATATATTAATATTAGTACATTTTGTGCTCTTGAAACACACAACATATTAACATGTAACCAAAGACACAGTGTGACCAACAGGAAAGCCATTTTACTCTGGAAAAATGTAAGAAATTTTTTCTATATCTATGCAACTTGTAGTTCAATTTAATGATGCAGATATTAATTAATATATTGAATACTTTAAAAATAATACTTCTTTTAGTCAATCTCTCATTTATTTATTCCAACCGCTTTGGGAAAGACACAGTGTTCCATGTTGATGGTATCATTTGACCAAGACTTATGTTAGTCACATATCTATAATCTGCACAACTAATTTCCAAAATTAACTCTAAAATGGCTATAAAATAGGTTATCTATTGACCTTTAGATTTTTTTTTAATCAGGATTGTTTCCATTGAAATCTGTTTAAGAATCCAAATAAATAAGAGAAACCACAAATTACCTTCTGTCTTTTAGAACATGCTAAACACATACTATATTCCTGACCTTGTATAGATAAGCTATTTAACCATTCTGAGCCATCACCATGAGAACTGTTACATGCCAACTATTTTTGTTTAAACTACGTACTACATTAGACTGCTCTACATTCACCTGAACAGTCTTACTGAATTAAAATGTAATTTCCATATGTTCCAAAAATCTGGTTATGCTTCATTTTTAGTTATTCAATATATTCAACATTTACTCCTCCTTAAAGGAAAAAAAACAATTATACAGACATTGTTGGTAAACAAAATCAAATGGATAATTAAATCTAGATCCCTCCTTCTATAAAGTTGACTTGATATGCGTACTGCCTGAAATACAACATTTAATGTGACTAGTAAGAGGCTGAAGGACAAACAGTGACCTAACAGAAAATAATGCAGCTAAAGAGGGTGAATTACCCAATTAAAGGGGATGCTGTACGCAGATTAAGTAAATGCAAGTTAAATGTGTATGTAGATCTATTGAGGCCAGTAGTCCTCGCCCCTAACTGTGCATTAATTAAAGCTCCAGGGAGCTTTAAAAAATGCCAGCCTTCCTCCAAGGCTTTGATTTAATTCCTCTCTAGGGCACAAAGCTCTTCATGTGATTCTAATCTGCAGCCAGGGCTGACAACCACCAATACCATTCCACTTTTGATTAAGAAAAGGTACATGTATGCATTAAAAGAAAGATTCAGAAGGATAAACATCAGATTGTTGGTACCATCCCTGGGGAGTGGCACTTTGGAGGCTCTTGCTTGTTACTTTACACACCTGTGTTATCCAAAAGTTTCTGCAACTAGCACGTATTGTTTTCCTTATAAACCAAGACATTATCTTCATTTGATTAACTGATTAAAAGAAATGTAACAGCTATTTAACGATGTGAAATAATGGGAGCTCTCATATCCTTCTTGCGGGAATATGAACTGAAACTACCCCTTTACGACCCACCAAAGACATGCGCGCGAGAATGTTCAAAACAGCATCTTCCACAAGAGCCAAGAACTGAAAACAAAGTATTGATCTGCAGAATGCACGCATGAATTGTGGTGCATCCATCATAAGCAAGAGAAATGAACAAACTCCTTCCACACTCACACATGGATGAATGTCGCAAACATAACACTGACTGAAAGTAGTGATGTATAAAAGGACACACTGTATGATTCCATTCTGCAAATTTAAAACAGGCAATGGTGGTTGCTTTTGGAGGAGGAAGGGAGCAATGATTAGGAAGAGGTATGGGAGGGAGTGTTCACTTTGTGGTAATTCATGAGAAGTTGTGAAAAATGTGTAAATTGATTTCAGAATAAAAGAAAAATTACTAAAATTAAACAATTTAAAACTTGTGAAAAAAGTCTGCCGATTCTCTGAGAACTCTGAAATATGGCTCTGTGGTAACGTGTAAATAAAAGCCACTGGCACCAACTTGAGAAGGGCAATTGTTGGCAACATCAAATTCTTCTTGTTTTCTACAGGCTTCTGCAAGGGCCACCCTGTGAACAGGATCCCAGATTTTTTCCTTCCGTTCTTTCTGCAAGACAGAAAAGTTACCTTACAACGAGGCTGACAAATACCCAGGTAAACCTAGCCAGTCATTTATATATGGACCTAATTGTTATCAGTTGTGATGGTACACAATTTTCACACAGAGGCTAAAAAAATCATTTATCATCAAGTTGATAAAGCAATGGGTCAATTACTAAAACTATTCACTACACGTGGATTTTAAGAGAACACATTTACCAAGGCACAACCAAATGTATTTTGATAACATCGTATGTCCCAATCTCAGCCCATCCAAGGATTAATAACAGCATGTCAGGTAAAAAAACTGAATTCCCAGGCATTTACAATAAAAGCAAATACTACACACTGGCCCTTAGGGAACTGAGGACTGCCTTAAGCCATGCAGGAGGAACACAAGAGTAAGACTGGCCGCAAGAGAGACATGCAGGCTTCCTAGACTTCCTCCCTTCCTGGCTTGTTTTTTTCCTGTCTTGGATTTGACAGTGTTCTTTGTTACTGAAATTGGTCTCACCTTCATCTCTGCTGTCTTTAACCCATAGTGCCACCCAGTGGAGGTCTGCTAGTTTAAAAAAAAAAATCCTTTCCAGTAAAACAATCAACTCCACTGAGCTAAGGAGGGGGTCGATATTAACTTACTCTATATTTGCATGTTAATTTGCATCTTATTGATACAACTGATTAAATTTAAGATAGTGCATAATACCGTTATGTGTATTTCGGCCTGAAATTTTAAAATAAATTAGTATCCAGTAAGTTATATGCATTTTTTGTAACCTTATTTTTTGCAGAACGATGAGAATCAAATAAGTAAAGGTTATATATGCAACATGCTGAGTAGTTCTTATGGTTCACGGACCCCGTGGAGAAGCAAATAATGCTATGATGAGATGAAACGTTCCATAGGTCTTACCCATCAGGCTCATTTTCAAGGATCACATCTTCCTTTGCAGTTGCAACTCTGAACCTGTATCAGCTACCAGTATTATAGCAATCTACTAAAGTGGTACTGGCAAATATGGGAGCCATGTGTTGCTACTTAGATTTAAATTTTAAAATATTACATAAAATTACATTTTCCTACTAGTCACATTTCAAGTTCTCAACAGCTACTTGTGGCCAGTGGCTGCCATGATGGACAGATACTGAACACTTCCATCATCACAGAAAGATTTACTCAGTAGCTCCGTTTTAAAGCAGACTCCTCCTTCTTCAATTTGCAATTCTTATTTCTCTAATGACAGACTTGTGTTTTCCACACTTTAGCTGCTTTGGTCTGAGTAACCCTTTTCTTAGTACTGAATGATGACTAACTGAGATCAAGAAGCCTAGTTAAATGGTTAAGAAAAATGGGACAAATTATCATAGAAGCTACAGGACCAGGAATAAATAAGTTGGCCAGGGCTTTAAATCAACTTTAAACAGTCTTTAGCCTTTTGGAGATTAAAAAAAAAAAAAAAAAAAAAAAGTCCTTCAAAACTCCAATGAAAGCTATATTCGAACTCCCAGAAAAACACAAATATACAAAAACTTGAATTTCAATGTATTCACAACATTCTCTAAACTTAGCCATGTATCCAAGATTAAGAATGGTGACTTTAAATGGGTAACATTCCACTGACCAGAACCTTTAAGCAGTCATTGTCTGAAAGGCTCCCGGTCTCCACAATAATTAAGAGTTAACAGGATCTTATGAAAAATTTTTTCCTTCAGTAGGAAAAAAATTTGAGGAAGAAGTCATTGATTCTAGACTGGACATTACCTGTATCCTTTCCTTGAGCGCCTTTGGATAGAAGTCATAGCCATTTTTAATGCCAATATGATATTTGCCTGAGGGATTTATCCAGCTCACAGGAATCTATAGAAAAAGAGCAAATTGTTGACTCACTAAATGCTTCCCAATTCCAATGATTTACTACTGGGGAGAAAGGTTATTTCACTTCTATCCTAATGGCTCAACTTGGATAAGCAAGGTTGTGTATTAGAGCAATATTTCTCATATTCTAAGATGCCACTTAATATCTCTCTCGAGTTTTTCTCATTAATAAGTAAGATGTTTCACTCAGGATATCTTTCTTTTTCTTTCTAGAGAGAAAGCAGGGGCAAGGAAGAGGGGCAGAGGAAGAGAGAGAGAATCCTAAGCAGGCTCCATGCTCAGCCCAGAACTCCACACAGGGCTCAATCCCACCACTGTGAGATCATGACCTGACCTGAAATCAAGAGTTGGGCACTTAACCCACTGAGCCACCCAGGCGCCCCAAGATACCTTTGAATTACAATGTTTCATGGTCTATAAAGTGCTTTCAACATAAGCTACCTCATTAAACTGCTACAATCTTTAGTTCTCAAGCATCAAGGAAACCTCACCTCTCCCTCCCTTCTCAGACCTACTTACTGCCCAACTAGGGGCAAAGAGAAGCAGTTAACAGACCCTCTCCATGCTTAGATTTTCTGTTAAGAACTGCATTCTCTACAATCAACAGGGATAATGCCTAGATACTTAAAACAAGCTCTTTAAGAAAAAAGTTATATAAGATTACATTAATTATATATAACATAATAGTCTTTCTAAATATCTCAAAGTATTTAAAAATAACACTTAAAGCCTCTAATTAACAGAATGATGTAAACAGCATGCCCAGTGTGCAAATGGAAAAAGCAAAGAAACAAAAAGAAATCACAACTGCTTGCCCAAACCACAGGAAGGCTGAAAAGAAAGCTAGAATCTAGCTCTATCATGGAGACCAAAACATCCAGTGTAAAGATAAACCTGGCTGTGAACCCAAACTCTACCACTAACCAGAGTGGACCCACAGGTTCCTACTTCCCGGTGTGTAAAAGGAAAAAAATAAATAATCTCCACCTTATGATTTGCACAAGTACACTGAACATCAACCAACTTCAAATGTCAATCAAGAAAATGTGGAATGTTCACTCTCTTTGTAATCACAGGACCCCCGGTCATCAAAAACAGCTTTCAAATGTGTATAAAACATGAGGTTGAACTATCAACCACTCAGAGTTGGCTGACTCCTGAGTTCTCACTCGGGTAGTTATCTGTAACTGGCTCACCCCTGGTCCCTCATCAAGTTAGTCCCCGGGAAAGAAACTTTTGGATGAAATTTTCTCATGACTGAATAGAGGGAAAAACCCACCATTCACAGCACTTCAAAGATCGACTTTTTAAAAGTCTGCATATGTCAGTAAACATTTCTGAATCGAATGGATGTCTGGAGTATATGATGGCATATAAACTGGTGCTTTTCATTCACAATTTACCGATCTCTTTTAGAGAACAGGAATTCTTAACTCTTAATGTTCCTGCAGCAGCCCTTGACATCACAACAATACAGTGTTGCAACAACAAAAAAGTAAGTAATCCCTGGCTGGCAAATTCAAACACTATTTCATCACAGGTGTCCCACTACACAGGTCTTGTAACCCTAGGCTAGTGGCAACTTCTCGTACAAGGAGATTATAAAAGGCCGTGAAATGCCGAAGGATTAAACGGAGTGACTGACTGAAATAACAGCAAGATCAACAGGTGCGAACACGTATTTAACCACAATTACTTACAATATATGTAACGCAATAAAAATAATACACTAGACATAATTTATACTTAATCATAAATGAGACCAAAATCTGCAGTGTCCACACAACCAGATACTTTTCAAATCACTACTATGTATTTTCCTCACAGTAAAGGCAGACTGGTTATTTATTAAAAATTCAACTACAAAAATCATAAATGTTATAATCACAGTTCTGCTATCTAGAGTTAACCAAATTTGAGTAAAGCTAACTTTATCCTATGAAGCAATTATGGAGTATGTCATTTTGCCTATTTGAGTATTTTATACACATGAACTTATTTTCGGTCTCTTTTAAGAATCCAAGCTTTATATTTTGACCACTTAAGTGGGTTTCTTTAAAATGGTTTTATTACATGGTAACTACTGTAGAACTAGAGACCTGCTCGCATGGAGTCAGGCGGCCAGCAGGGGGTGCTCTCATGCACTACCACTCATGGAGGGGGACCTCGCGGGTGCACAGACTTTCCCATCCAGGCAGGAGGCAGTTTACTGCAAGGGGCGCTTCGTGTCCACCAGGCCTCCTGCCTTCCCCTCTTTCCTCTATATGAAATAGCAGTCCTCTCCTTTGTTCTGGGGACTTGTCTACGATTTTGCCAAAGGCTGCTCATTCCGGATTGCAGTTCTCTGCTATTCTGGAATAAACCCACTTTTGCTGGTAAATAACTGGCAGTTTTATTTTTAAGGTTAACACTGCAATGGAATAAGATCATTTTCATAAAAGAAACAGAGTCTCTTTGATTACTAATTACACCTCTTTTCCCTGACTCTTTTAAGGGGATGCCTAATGAATTGAACATTTCCTTAACAAGCCAAATGTCATCATAAGTGTTAATGTCCCATTTTTTTTTTTTTTTTAACTTCAAACTTTATGTCAGCCTTGTCAGCCTCATGGACCTGCCAGCTATCACTGCATCTAAATACGGTGCCACATTTGGCCAAGTGATTCACTAGGCCTGGACTTTTTTACATACACACACACACACACACACACACACACACACACACACACAAGAATAAATATTGATGATTTAAAGACTGACTTCAAGTTAAATGTGGTAAATTTTAAAAAGCACTGTGCTCCCTTCCAAATGGCTACTAAAGTTAGAATAAGGAAAATGAGGAAAAAAACATCCAAAGGACACAGAGAATTGGAAATGAGACTTTGAAACTATATCACCCCACTGTGAAGGTTGCAAAGTAAAAGGCAACACTGAAAATTTGTGGGGAGATTATGGCAACTGGTCTTCAGATGGAAAAACAGATACAGCCTAAAATCAATACCAGCTGAATTATCTAGAATAGGAAAAGAAACATGGCAAAAGTTTTTAGAAAATAATAGAGGAGAATACCTTCTTGATCTTGGGGTCAGGAAGGACATGCAAAGGTCATTAAGACATGAAAAACCCTAATCAAAAAGGCAAAGACTAATATCCAAATACATTAAATTTAACGACTTCTAGCTCTCAAAGGGCACCGCCCAGAAAGTGAACACAGACATACAGAATGGGAGAAGACACCTGACCCACAGTCCATCACAGGACAGGTTCTCAGAATACATAACGAAATTCTGCAAATTAGTAAGAAACAAGACAACTCACTGGGGGAGAGAGGGCAAATGGACTCGAACACGTACTTTCCAAGAGAGGAAATCCTCATGTCTAATCAATATATAAAAAGGAGTTCAATCTTACTAGTAATTAGAGAATATGAATTAAAACCACAACATGATACACCTAGATTCCCCACATATTTGCAAAGATTTTAGCCTAAAAATACCAAGTGTTACCAGTGCAGCTATCAAATGTCTTGCACACTGCTAGTAGAAATGCAGGTTAGTGCAAACACTTGGAAAATCTGTTTGACATCACCTGGTTAAGTTGTATCTCTAAGACTCAGCAATTCTAGGTATGCATCCTGGAGGTTATCTACACACATGTGCAAAAGATACATACACATGAATGTTCTCTGAAGAGCTGTTAGTGACTCCCAAACGGGAAACAACGGCTCATCCTCAGTGGAGTGGACAGAACTGGTATATACAAACCTCAGTATCTCGAACAGCAATGAAATTAAACAACTCATTACTACATGCAACATCCTGGCTTGAGTGGCAAGAATCTTGCAAACAACTGATATAAAATGATACACAAATGAGGTCATTCATATAAAGTCCACAAACAGGCAAAACCAACAATGTATTTCATGTATCCACACAGAGGTGGTAAAACTATAAAGCAAAGCACAGATATGATCATCACAAAAGCCCAAGTAGGTTGTGATCTGGGAGAATGCAGGAAGCTTCTGAGGTACGGTCATGTTCTTTGTCCCATCTGGGTAGTAGATAAAGCGGCATCCACTTCAGTATTCATCAAGCTGTACGTATGTGTTTTATGCACTTTCCTTTATGCCTGTACATTTCATCATAAAAGATTTTAAGCTCCTGTTCACTTTTTTGCTTCTACTTGCTCATAGGAGTGTCACTTTCCAAAGTAACTGACCACTAGTTTCTCAAGAAGGCCTAGGAATGGCCTCCTTAGAGAAAGAGATTATTGGAATGTTCAAAGCACTTAACCAGTAGTTCATCTCAAACAGGGAAAGCAAGACATTAACTGTCAACAGTTTATGGGCGATTTCGAAGAAGCTGAAATACAGCTATTTAATTCATCTTAAGGCATGGTCAAGTCAAAGAAACCTGAATACTTCGCTACGTTGCTAAGAACTGTGTGCTAAAGAGCTCTGAGAGATCCGAGCTAGCCAGAATACCAGTGACTAGCAACACTATTCTTTCTGATGCCCACTGCAAAGTATCTGAACACCTGCACTTCCTTGAAAGAAAATAAGCTGAACATGTATGTGGGTATGTTCTGTGTTCAGATAAAGAGCTAACACCAAGAAGACTGGTGGAAAGCCTGTATGAGGAACAATCAGACACCTGCTGCACATCCCATGGGCTGCCCAAACCTGACCAGCCAGTCAACTGGACGTTGAACCAGAGACATGGAAATGTCAGCTTTCTTGAGGGATTCACACAGCAGAGCGGAGAGGTGAGACATACTTAAGAGTCTGCAAGAGATCTCTCCAGGCACCTTTCCAGGCATGAGCCCCTGAGAGGCTTCTCTCCCTCTCCCCCAAACCCCAGGCCGAACTGGCCAAGTCCTCTTGGAGGTAAATGAGCATATCTCAATGGGAAAAAGTATGCCATATACTGTCACTTTGGAGTCTGTCACAATAGCATCACTGAGACCCACACCCCAAGGCCCTGCAAAGGCAGAGAGCACCTCTGTCCCCTTTAGGTGCCTTGTTAACCAAGAGACAGCCAGGGTAGCTAGACAGCTGGGGGAAAGCTCTCAGGTAGAAAGTAGAGCACAAGGAAGGGGGAGAGGTAGAGGGAGCAGGAGAAGAGGAGGAAGAGAAAGGGAAGAGGGAGGAGGGAACAGGAGGGGCGAAGAAAAAGGAAGAGAAAGGGGAAAGGAGAATGGGAGGAAGAGGAAGGTGAGTAAAGAGAGGATGAAGAAACTAGAAAAAAAAAATTTAGACAATATTCCCACATAAAATGTTGTATACATGACACAAAGATATGCTCTGAGTGGACATGAACAGACTTACATTTAAAAATAATAGGCAAAAATTAACAATATTCAATTTGAGAGTTAGCAAAGAATACTGAGAAATCTCAGAAATCTCTCAGGAAGGAAAAAAACAAACACAAGCAATAAGGGTGGAAAAACATAAGAAAATTGGAAGATCAACTCAAGAGGTCCAATGTCCAATTAACAGGATTCCAGATAAAAGAACAGCAAAAACAGTGGAAGGAAGAACCCCAGAGACAATACCAGGAAACTTCTCAGAAATGAACGACCTGGAAGGTGAACTCTCTTCTTCCACACTGCTAATTCCACAGATAAAAATTCAAGAATTAAGAAGAGTATGTTACTTAAAACCCTGAAGAAAATGTAACATCAAAGACTTCCCTCTCGGAGAGTGGGAATCGGTGGTGAAAGGGGAGACGCAGGGCACCGCACTCGGCTTCTCCTGTTAGAAGCTGTGGACAAGCATTTGTCCTTTTAAATTCTGAAGATGCATTGAATACAAAAAAAATTAAGTTAAAACCTCCCGCTATATTGATGGGCAGAGAATACTTAACAGTAGAGCTAAAGAAGTAGGTCATCAGGTTGAGAAAAGATTTAAGTAGTAATCTGTCGATTTTCTGATCTTATTTCCTACCATATACATGGTACATCCACTTCTGCCTTTGAGCACGAGTGGTATTATCAGTCCATGTGGTTTAAAGCATGGGCTATTACAGTTATTTAAAATAAACAACTGAGTGGGTGCCTGGGTGGCTCAGTCGGTTAAGCATCTGACTCTTGAATTCAGCTCAGGTCATGATCTCACAGTTCACGGGTTCGAGCCCCATGTCGGGCTCCACAATGTGCGGAGCCTGCTTGGGATTCTCTCTCTCTGCCCCTCCCTGGCTCACGCACTCACACTCTCTCTCTCTCTCTCTCTCTCTCTCATAAAATAAACTTATAAAACAACAATTGAGGACAAAACTTTACAGGATTCTAAATCTTTGGAACCTACTAGAAGCATTCCCTAATTTCCCAAAGAATGTAACTCACAGGAATCCCAATGTGTCTTCTCTGAAATATAGTCTAAATAACAACACAGACTTGGGGAAGGCAGGCAAAACCTCAGAATAATGCAGATGTGCAGAAATTCCTTTCCCTCTAGTTTACAATCTTCCTTCCTTCCTTCCTTCCTTCCTTCCTTCCTTCCTTTTTTTTCTTCCTTTCTTTCTTTCTCTCTCTCTCTCTCTCTCTCTCTCTCTCTCTCTCTTTCTTTTCTTTCGGCAGATGGTGTCTTACTTCAGGCACCGTAAGAAAATACCACAGAATACTGGGTAGCTCAAACACCAGAAATTTATTTTCTCAGTTCTGAAGGCTGGGGGCATGGGATTAGAGTGCCAGCATGGTCAGGTTCTGGGGAGACTCTTCCTAACTTGCAGGCACAGCCTTCTCACTGTATTCTCACATGGTAGAGGGGGAGAGGGAGGGAGGGGGGGAGAGGGAGGGAGGGAGGGAGGGAGGGAGGGTGAGGGAGAGGGAGAGGGAGAGGGAGAGGGAGAGGGAGAGAGAGAGAGAGAGAGAGAGAGAAAACGGACTAATCCTGTCATGAGGGGCTCGCTCCCATGAGCTCACCTACCCCTAACACCATCTCCAAATACTATCAAATTGGGTGTCAGGGCTTCAACATATGACTTTTGGGGTCATACAAACAATTCAGTCGTGGATGTTAATGCCTGCTGTGTGCCTATGGTAGCAGATTCTCAAGAAGACCCATGCCCTTGTATAGCCCTCTCCCCTTGGTAAAGGCAGGGCCTGTGACTAGCACTCCTGTGACTGTATTATGGTAAGTAATATAGCAAAGGTGAAGGCATTGTGCAGATACAATTAAGGTCTGTAATTAGGTGACTGATTTAATAAAAAAGGAGACTGCCCTGGTGAGCCTACCTAATCAGGTAGGCTCCTTAAAACAGACAGGGGCCATTCCAATGGTCAGAGAGATTCTCCTGCTGGCCTGGAAGAAGCAAACTGTGGTGAGCTCAAAAGCTACAAGAAAAATATATTCTTCCAACAAGAAGAATGAAGTTGGAAGAGGATCCTGAGCCTCAGATGAAACCACAGTTCCAACCAATACCTGAGTATAGTCTTGTGAGACACTGACCAGAGAACCACAGAAAGCAGTGCTGACCCGTGGAAACAGTAAAATAATAAATGCAGGAATGTATGTAGCTTTAAGCAGCTGAATTTGTGTTAACTCACTACATAGCACAACAACCTTATCCAGAAGAGGATGCCTAAACATAATTCAGAGAGACGGTAAAAGATGGCCAGAGTTAAATACAGCTCTTTAAACATATAAATAAGCACAAATTCATTTTCCAAACTAATTCTGCTTATTGGTTTAAAATACCAAACCACAAATTCTTGACATCTATAAGCTCATTAGCTAACATCTCATGAATTGCTTTATGTTAGCAATCTAATCATTTTTCATGTTAGCTCACCTTTCTACCAAGCACAAGGAGTTAACACAAAGCCAGTTACTTAAGTCCACAATGATTAAATTCTAAATATTTCCTGTTCAAGTTCTCAGAAGGAACAGGAAACAAGGCAAAACTATAACCTGGTCACTTTTCCCATCTTTCTATCCAAAATTTAAAAATTTTTGGAATTTGGCAACCACAATGAAAAATATATCCTAATTCTAAGCCCACTGTCACACAACAAAACAAATGACTTCTTCTAAGATGACCCCTGGTCCTCATGCTCTTGTAAAATCCCCTTCCCCTTTAAGTGTGTGCTGGGTTTCATGGCTCATTTCCAATGAAAACAAAATGGCAGAAGCAATGGAATGTGAATCCCAAGATTAATATGTAAAAAGACCACGGCCTCCATCTTGGGTACTCTCCTGGACTACTCACCCAGGGGGAAGACAGCTACATGGCGTATAGCAGCCCCGTGGAGAGGACCCTAAGCCTGCCAATAACCACTTGAGTGAGCTTGCAACAGATTCCCCTTCCCCACTCAGGCTGAGCCTTCAGATGAAACTGCAGCCCTGGCCAAGCTCAGGAGAGATCTTAAACAAGAGGCACCGAGCTAAGTCAAACCCAGATTACTGACACGCAGAAATTGTGAGATGATAAATGTTTGTTGTTTTAAACCATGAAGTTTTGGGGGTAATCTGTTAAACAGCAACAGGTAACTAGTAACCTACCAGTAACCATAAGCTAAAAACACTAAATGCTTTGAGGCAACAGTACAAAAAAAAGGAAAGAAAAATTCGATTAAAAGATTAAAGCTCTAACCTTGAGCACTCTTCCTGAAAGACCAACAATCTCACCATCTTTGGTCTCTACTACTGTAGCAGTATTCACATCACCACTTCCTGTTGTATCAATGATATCGATGATTTTTGGTTTTCCATCAGTTGTGACCTGAAAATGAAGGGATAACTGAAATATGAATTATAGATTTAATTTCTTAATCATTATAAAAAGCAATGCCAACCCCCATATATGTGTGCACACATGCACACATACATAAAATACCCTATAAAATCTGCATTCATTTAAAAAAGAAAATTGAGTTGTTTTAAGCCAAAAGCTGGAGATATACTTACAAAAAAATTACTCATGAAAAACAAAGAATCCTTCAAGTGATTTTACACAGTTAATAAATACTTACTAAGCATTTACCACAGGCCACTCGTTTAGGTGTTGGGGACACACACACAGTAATGATCAATACCTCGAAGTCCCTGGTCTCACAGATCTTCTGTTCTACTCAATTAACATGTCAGATACCTAACACCAGATGGTGATAATTATTATGGAGAAAAATTAAGGAGAAGGAGGAGGTAGCGTGGGGTTTTCAGTAACTAGGTTGGTTAAGAAAGATCTCACTGAGAAGGTAACATCTGAGAAAAGATCTGAAGAAGGTAAGCTCTGGGCCCAACGAGCACAAACCTTCAGGGGAAAACATGTAATGACATTTCATTACAGGATGCCCACCGGCACTCAAACTTCGTTAAGTTCAAAGTTCAAACTTAACATTCGAACTTCCTTCCCTCCAGGCTCTGCCATCTCAGGAATCGGCACGTACCCAGTTGCTCAAACCACAGAGTTCAATGTCCTTCTCGGATTCCTTTCTCTGGTTTGCTGCCCACATCAAATCTGTCAGGAAGTCATCTTCATTCCACCTCTAAAATACAGTTCGAGTCCATCTTCTCTGGATTTTCGCCACCGCTATCCCAACCCTCTCCCCACCACCACCCTTGCCTTCGTGACACTGATGCTCTGTGCAGGTCTCCCGGGTGCGTTCGTGGCCCGCACCAGAAGCAAGAGGACAAGCTGTGCGATGGCAGCCGCCAGCTCCCATGCGGCCCCCCGCCATGGAGCTCCCGCACTCAGCACAAAAGCCTCTGAGCGACCCGTTCCACCGCGGCCCTGGACCATTGTAACCACACTGGCCTCCTCTAGGTTCCTGCCATGTGCCAACCTTTCCCTGCCCCACGACTCTGTGCACACAGTCCTTCCGCTTGGGATCCTCTGTCTGTCCCTTCAGCTGTTCCATAGAAATCCCCATCTCATCTTTCGGCCTTCTACTAAAATGTCACCTCTTCAGAAGGCCTCCGTGATGACCTCTTCTGTGGGCAGTCACCACCCTAAACCTGAGCCTTACTCCTCCTCACTGGGCCTTGTTTCCTTCACAGAATTTGTAATTCTACAGTTAGCTGATTCCTCACCTATTTCCACTATTAGAAAGTAAGTTCCCTAAGGGCAAGGACTAGGTCTATTTTATTCACCAAATTCTCCCAAACCTAGCAGTGCCTGGTTGGTGCTCAATACAGATTTAATTACTGAACGATCTGACACAAACTGCTCAGCATTAAGACTGATTTTTCTAAGGCCTGGTTTCTTGGCCAGTTCACAAATTTTCTTTGGGGCCATGCAGACTACTACAGGTAACAGCAGTCCTATATTTCCACACTGCTTTCGTTGGAAAAATCACTTCTTGGCTTGCTTTGCAAAGGGAATCTGTAGCATTCAAGATAGAGGTACTGAGTTACCAGCAGGGAATCGTCAGGCATGGAGACACAAAGACGACTGAAAAAAGACAATCCCCCAGGGCGCCTGGGTGGCTCAGTCGATTGGGTGTCGGACTTCGGCTCAGGTCATGATCTCACAGTCCATGAGTTCGAGCCCCCGCATCGGGCTCTGGGCTGACAGCTCAGAGCCTGGAGCCTGTTTTGGATTCTGTGTCTCCCTCTCTCTCTGACCCTCCCCTGCTCATGCTCTGTCTCTCTCTGTCTCAAAAATAAATAAATGTTAAAAAAAAAAAATTAAAAAAAAAAAAGACAACCCCCTACCTATCCTCAAGGGGGGGGGGGGGGGGCGGAGAAAAAAGGGAACGCAAAAAAAATGCCAAGAGCATCAGAGAAGCACAAGGTCTTCCAACTCCTTTCCACCCAGAGAATTCACATTCACACTCTTTAAGATCAAGCTAAGTGTCCCTCTGTGTGTCTTTCCAGGCACTTTTCCCACTGTAGTGTCCTCAAAGCCCTGTAGGTAAGGGTTACCAAGGGAGGAGAGGGAAAGTTACCACTGTAGAGGAAACAAAGGCACAAGTTTTTCTTTATGAGGCAGAAGCAAAGAGGTTCTTGGCGGGCCCCAAATCTTCTTCCAACGACATTGCTATAGAACCACCTGGGGCCATAAAGGCCTCCCAGATACAGCTGCCTTTTTTTAAATTTTTTAACGGAAACTTTAAGCTGGATACTTATTTCTTGGAAATTGTCTATACTAGTAACAAAATAATATACTCAGGAGGCTCAAAATCAGTTTAAAAAAACGACTTTGGAAGTCAAACCAAATTCTGATAAGATCATGATAAAATTAACTGATTAAATCCGCTACTGGCTTTGAAGGGATTGGCTAAGCATCTTTGGAAATAAAATAAATGAAGGAAAATATAAGAAAATCAACCACAATACAAAATGGAAATACTCCCTTATAAAATTAAAACTAGCTAAATCACGTAAGAAAATAATCGATTTCAAAATGCATTCCAAATAAGTCTGTAACTTGAAAGCTAAGCCATAGCACTAGGAACACAATCACCTATCTTTATCTTCTCAATGAGCAAACAACTTCAGTGACTTGAGATCAAGAATCACAAGAGATCACTAACAAGCCAGACAACAGATCCCTCTCACTAGAAACCTCATTATCAGTGTGTGAACAAAGGAAGAAAACCTAATGGGATTTGGTGACTTATTTACCATCTACTATTGCCACCAGCTTTACTTATTAGTCTGTCTCTTTCATTACAACTTCTTACATATGCACTTTTCTATCCCTGTACTTCTTTCTCCATTAGGTAAAGGAAACCACGCCACTGGAGACAATAAGACACAAGAGGGAATTTGGGGTTAGGGAGGAGAGGTGTTAAAAAAGGCAAACCGGCTGAGGATTTTGCAATGGAGCTTTGGGAGAAGTAGGACAGTGAACTGCTACCATCAGAATGAATTCCCTCATCTTTGCAGGGGGAGGAGGAGGATGTTATGAGCAGAGCTAGGGTAGTACGCCGTGTGCACTGGGGTGGGGGACTGAGAAAGGCCTAGGGGGCTATGCTGGACAAACAAAACAGAAATTGTCTAAAGGTTTCCCCCACGTCAAGACTCGAAATCACTTTGTGTCTCCACTGAATTGATTATGGTGAGGAAGCTGGTGAGGAAGCTGGTGAGGGCTGGGAGCTCCCGTCATTAAACACGAGGATCAGAAGAAAGCGGGAAAGGGGAGTTGCAAATCATCCTGAGCAAAACAAGGTGAATGTAGAAGCATTTACTTGAAAATACTCTTTTAAGCAAGGGAAGATATTTCATAAGCAAGTACTATCAAATGACTTATTCTGAGGACGTAATGATGAATGAATCGGACAGGCTCCGCTTTCAGAAAGCTTACAATCCAGTTGGAAAACAGATTAGTAAAGAGATAACTACAACACAGGACAATAAATAAAAAAGGTAAGGACAGTGTGTATGAAAGCATGTAAGCATATAAAACCCAGCTTGGGGGAATTAGGGAAGACTAACCGAGAGAAAGGTAATAAAAATTAAAAACCAACTGCATAGCATCCAACATTTGTAACCAATTATGTATCTATGATTTACTTTATTACTTCAGGAAATGTAAAAACAAAGATTTTTATAGGACTACTTGTAACCTTCCCCAAGCCATTTTTTTCTCCATGAGGAAATTATGCACGCTGTGAACACATTTTTTTTTTTTCCTCATTCAACAAAAATAATGTGATAGGCACGTCTCCTACAAAATGCATTTGGACATATGCTGTCAAAGAATTTTAACTTATGCCGGAAAAAAGGTTACGTAAACAGAAATACTAAAATGAAACATTTTAAGCGCTACGGGGGGGGCGGGGAGGGGGGATATGAACACATTGCTAGGAAAGCAAAAAGAAAAAAAGCACCCAAATAACTGTTGGTAAGGATGGGCCTTATTCATCCTGAAGCCTCGGGTCAAACACAATGCTGGGCACACACGTGTAGATATATGCTGGGGTCTTAATTCAGCCAGTAGAGGTCCCAAAAGCTAATAGGGTCAAGACCCAGGTGGGTCTTAAAGGATTACGCAAGTTACAGGTGAGGGTGGAAGGCTTGCGGGCAGATTAACTCATGTGTTGAGGAAAGGCCTGAAACACGGGGGTGAGTGGAAAGGGTGGAATGTTCTGGATGGAAGCATAGGGCAAACAGTGAGAAGCAAAGCACCACGAGGAGGTCAAGCTGCACGGAGAAGCGCCACACAATATTCAAATTCCGGAATTTTTAGGCAAAGGCAACTAGAATGCCAAAATTAAGTGCTTTGTTTTGTATTACACAAGGGTGTTACAGAAGCAGTTTCTTATTTTTTCTAAGGAAAATAATCTGGCATTGTAAAGGGTGGAGCCAAGAGAAGACTGGTGGCAGGAGACCAACTGGCCACTGTGTATTCTTTCCAGGTCAGTGCAAGTCCCATCTCGGCCTCAAAGCCAGCTCTCACTGGCCCCTGATCAATCCTGGTGACGCCTGCAGGAGGAAGGCTTTTAACTCACCCTTGGGCACCTGCCAGGTGCCTGGATATTCGATGAGGAAAGATGTAATCATTTATGCACTTATTACTCCTTTCATGCTGTCTGCCCTCTACTTTTTTTTTTTTTGAAGTTTATTTATTTTGAGAGAGAGAGAGAGAGAGAGAGAGAGAGAGAATGCGCAGGGGAGGGGCAGAGAGGGAGAGAGAATCCCAAGCAGGCTCTGCATTGTCAGCGCAGAGTCCCATCAGGGGCTCGATCCCACGAACTGTGACATCGTGACCTGAGCCGAAACCAAGAGTCAGACGCTTAACCGACTGAAGCATCCAGGTGCCCACCACCCTCTGCTTTTCACAAGCCCAGACAGCTGTCACAAAAGACCACTGGGCCCAAAGCACTCACTGAAGAATGACACCCCACTGCCATCTCCAAAGGGTTTATTTGTATCTCTGGTCCTCCATGCAGACCCCACCTGGCATTCTAAATGTCCACTCCTTTTTTTCTTTCCTTCCTATTTCTATCCACTTTCTTATCTTAATGATGTATACACAGATCTACAAAATAAATTGGCAAAAGCAGGGGAAAAAAACCTTGACAATTCACTCATGTGCAAGCCACTGTACTGAATTTCTTTAACTGGTCATATTTATGTCAGTATCTCAGAGTTAAAGTTGTTGGAAGACAAGAGTTACGTTTTCATTTTATTTCAATATTTTACTGCTTGAACATTTGTTATTACATGCCAATATCTAGTGTGTATTTATACTTCACACAGTGGGTGATTTAAATCCTAACCTCAACTTCTAAATAAACTTGCTTTAAAAAAAAAAAAAATCAGTGTTTGCTTAATACTCTGCTTGAGCATTTGAAAAAGTCACATGTAATTAATCTTCTCAATCAATGTCCACAGCAACACTGTGTTGAGAACTGCTGTTACTTTACAGAGAGTAACGGAACAAAGTGATAAGCAGACTGGGAAATTCTACAAAAGCATTTTTACTGAGACAGTACTCCTCCAAACTCTCCTGATCCTTTTATTATCCTGACAAAAGAACCAGTGAACCACTTACCCCAGCTGTTCTCCTCCCACTTATCCCTATAAAAAGTAAACATACACTAGGACAGAATGGAAACCATGACCACTCTGCAATCAAGCCTCAATGAGGTGATAGCTGTCACTGTTGCAAAGCTTCAGAGTTATTAATGCAACAACTGTATCACTAGAGCTACCAGGAGGGAACAGTATGACTCCCTATTCTGATTCACCAAAGCTTCCTGGTCCCAAAAGCCCAAGGTGTGTTGTACTCCAGAGTGCTGCTGAAGACTTAACAGGAGAAAGCAAGATTCCTAAAGGGATCCTGTACAGTCAGACTGGTTCCCCTTCCCGCCCCCTCCCCAGCACGACATCTTAACCTCCAAAATGCTACCTCGATTATTGCAAAGTACAATAAAGGATCCAGAGGCCAGAGGGGACTTGGGGGAGGGAGAGAATTACTAAACTTCAGAGTATAGTGAAGAAAGGAGAGTAAGATACACAGATGAAGGGTTGATCAGAGGGAGAGGATTACATCCAGATTAGATTTTTAAAAGATGGATCTTCAACAGTGATATTTTGTTTATGACTGTATTTCATTAAATGCTAAGGTGAAATCTACAGAAGCCAAACTTCAAAGACTTTAGACGGAATACTTTTAATCAAGAGACACATTTTTAAAAAAATTACCTTTTGGCACAGTACTTTAAAGATTTCAAAGGTGCATCTGGCAAAATTAAGCAATTTTTTAAAATCGTAATTAAAGCATGTTGTTTTATATTTGGAGATAAAAAAAAAATTAAAGAAGCCTAATTTAATAGAGCCTGAAGAGTTGGCCAAAAACAAACTAAATTGGGTTCTTATGTAAAACAAAGACGAAGCCATGCGCTTCAATGACCCTAAACAAGTACAGTGCAGAAGATGGTTTAAAAATAGAACACATAAAACTACCAGAGGAAACTACCAGAGGAAGTTGACCGAGTTATCTTCTCGAAACCCGGCTTTGGTGCTAAAGACCAACAATTCTCCCCAGAACCAAATCCCCCGAAAGACAGCAATAAAAAGGGTCTGATAGGTCGTTCGCCACTGTTCTGTTTCCTCCCCGCCCCCACCCCCGACAACTAATAAAAATTGTAAAATCCCCGTCAAAAAACAGTAGGCACGGGCCGGTGCCCGAGACGCTAGGGACCTGCGGAGGAAGGCAGCGCGGCGGGAAGCGGCCCCGGGGCCCGGGCCTGGCAGCACCTGGGCAGGAAGGGGCTTCCTGGGCGAAAGGCGGACCTAGGCACCCCGGCCGGCCGCGCCTGGCACGCCGCTTTTGTCTGGGCCGGGCTGACGGCCCAGCCCGAGCCCCCATGCCTCCTCCCGGTGCCGGCTCCCGCTCGGCCGCCGAGCGGGCTTCGGCCTGCCGCGCTGCGAGGCTGCGTCCCCTCCACGTCCCCCGCCAGCCCGCCGGCCAGCCGGCCGCCCGCGCCCCCGCGCCCTCCGCGGCTGCCGCACCTGCATGCCAGGAGCCCCGGGGTCCACCCCCGTGTCCAGGACGGCGATGAGCACCCCCCGCCCGTCATACTCTGGGTAGCGACAGAGGAAGGAGGCGGCCCCGGTCTCTTTCTTGGGCAGGAGGCCGTGGAAGGGGAAGGGCTCCTCGGCCGCTGCGGTGGCCATGGACGCAGGCTGCAGGACGAGGAAGAGGCAAACTGCCAGGCTGCGCGTGGACGAGCGGCGCGAGGACACCCGGGCGGCCGCGGGCCTGGGCGGGGGCGAGGGGCGGGGCCGGGCGCCGGCCAATCCCGGCCCGCCAGGGGCAGGCGGCCAATCACGTGCCGCTACGTAACCCAACGGCGCCGCTCTCAGGACCTGGGCCGGAGTGTTGCCCGGGCCGCAGAGAAGGAGGAGGAGTCTGGCTCGGGTGCTGGAGATTTCGGCTCTTAGACTTGGGGTCTTAAAGAGACCTGCACTGGGGATTTTTTTTTTAGGAGAGGGCTGCGCTCCGAGGGAAGGGTCTGTGAGTCCCGGGAGAAACCCTCTCCGAGGGACAGGGAAGGAAATGAGCCGCCGGCCGGAGTAGCGGAAACCCTTCCTAACTTCAAGTTGTGGACGAAAGTTTTCGGTCCGCTGCTGCAGGAGTCCCAGCTGCCCCGAGGAAAGGGAGCCGACTCTCGAACGCTAAACCCCCTGGAGTCGTAGGATATCGGCGATTTGCCCCGATATACATTTTTGAAGGACAGTTTTTTGATTCTGTGGTGTAGGGTTTGTGTACCCCTTTGATCGCGGCCCAGACTGGGAGGAACAGGGTGGATTAGACCCGAGCCTCTGTCAACAGGAAGTGGGTTCTTGGCCATTGAGTCGGCCTCTTCGGCAGTGACAACGTAGGAGGCCGAAGCGGGCCGCTCCTATCATCATTGCTAACCTTTGGCTTCCGAGATTTCTAAACAACATTCTTTTTGGCCCTTTAAATTGAAGTTCCTGGTTGTTCTTTAAGGTTCACTCAATTATCGAAACAATTTGCATTTTTTCAAGTTCACAGTGGCTGTCAATTGCTTCTTGCAGCCCGCGCTAGGGGTTCTTTAATGATCTACGTCTATATTCACGCCTGAGTAATCTTAGACTTTTAGTTTGTGCCAAAGACTCTTTTGGCAATCTGGTGAAGTTTAGGGACTTTTCAGCAACGTTTTCAAACGCATAAAATGAAATATATAGGATTACAAAGAAAATTATGTTGAAATATAGTTATCAAAAGTATTAAAACCGGGGCGCCTGGGTGGCTCAGTGGGTTAAGCGACCGTGCCACTCTTGATTTAGGCTCAGGTCATCATCTCATCATTGGTGACATGGAGCCTCACTGGGGCTCTGCACTGACCGTGTGGAACTTGCTTGGGATTCTCTCCTTCTCTATCTCTCCCCTTCCCCTGCTTATGCTCTTGCTCTTTCAAAATAAATAAACATTAAATAACAGAGCTAGCACTGTATACTTGTGTTGGTGACAAAGTAACAAACAGTAACTGCTAATAACTACTCTGCGTATTGCTTACATGTGTAACCGAAGAAAACAGATTTAAGAGGCTCATGAAAATAAAGATGTATTTTTTTCCCTTTTTCTTACACAAGTTTTTGAACCCCTTGGATTCCATCATGGACCCAAGGCTGAGAATGCCTGATGGAAAGGGAAGCCAGCCCTGTGTATGTCGTTTTCCAATCCACAGGGTTTAGAAAATCTTCCATGCACTCCCAGAAATGACTACAATGGCTGTGTGACTGTTTTAATGATTATTTGACCATTTATTCATTTCATAAGTCTTAGAGAACTGTATTCTCTTCAGTGGTGAGGAAGAAAAGAATAGTTAACACTCCTTCCTGTTCTCAACTGTGTATGCTACCTCTAGAAAAGAACTTCAAATTAACAGGAAAGAAAAGAGAAAGACAAACTCTAAGAATATAACCAATGTAGAGCATTTGGTGACAGAATGAAATAGCTCCCAGTTTAAAATGAACCATAGTCTAGTTCTGTCATTTTACAGATGAGCAAACAAAGCTGGACTGCAAAGGTTGACTGCAGTAAGTAACAAAAAGAGTGAGAAAGCTGGATTTCTGTTCTCACAGTCCTCGGTATTTTCTCTCCTATCACATTGTTCTCTACTGTACCACCCAACGACTGGATGGGGAATGAAATGTTCATTATGAGATGGCATACTTATTAGCCTCCTGTACCAGTGTTCTTTAATTTTTTTTTCTTATGAGTCCTAGAAAAATGTTTTAGAAAAATAATGTATCTTCTTGTATAGTTTTAAGATAACATTTGAAATTTGTCATAAGCTTAAGGAATTATAAAGAATGTAATATCTAGGGTGCCTGGGTGACTCAGTTAGTTGAGTGTCTGACTTTGGCTCAGCTCATGATTTCGCAGTTCGTGGGTTCGAGGCCCACGTCGGGCTCTGTGCTGACAGCTCAGAGTCTGTGTCTCCTTCTCTCTCTACCCCTCCCCCGCTCTCACTCCGTCTTTGTCTCTCTCAAAGATAAATTAACATTGGGGCACCTGGGTGGCTCAGTCGGTTAAGCGGCTGACTTCGGCTCAGGTCACGATCTCGCACTCTGTGAGTTCGAGCCCCGCGTCAGGCTCTGTGCTGACAGCTCAGAGCCTGGAGCCTGTTTCAGATTCTGTGTCTCCCTCTCTCTCTGACCATCCCCCGTTCATGCTCTGTCTCTCCCTGTCTCAAAAATAAATAAACGTTAAAAAAAATTTTTTTGAAAAAAAAAAAAAGATAAATTAACATTAAAAAAGTTAGAAAAAAAAAGAATGTAATATCTGACATGTTAAAGTTTTGGCATTCTTTCATGAAACTTTTTACATCACCCATTTAAATATATCCAGTTGAATGCTACTCTTTGATACTTACCAGTGTCTGTTTATAAACTATCTGGACATATTCAAAGACATATTCAAATATACATATATATATATATATATATACATATATATATATATATATATATATATTTTCTTAATTTTTTAAAATATTTATTTTTGAGAGAGAGAGAGAACCAGAGCATGAACAGGGGAGGGGAAGAGAGAGAAGGACATACAGAATCTGATGCAGGCTTTAGGCTCCCAGCTGTCAGCATGGAGCCTGAGGTGGGGCTTGAACTCATGAACCGTGAGATCATGACCTGAGCCGAAGTTGGAAGCTTAACCGACTGAGCCACCCAGGTGCCCCTCAAATGTATTTTTTTACATAAGCTCTTCACCCAAAATGGAGCTTGAACTCATGAACCTGAAATCAAGAGTTAGTTGCCAGCTTTACTGACTGAGCCAGCCAGGCACCCCCAAAACATATGTAAAATCAGTCATTTTACATCACTCTTTCTTGAAACTTTATTTCCATTCTGTACTGAGTTTTCTAATGAAATCTATATTTATAATGCAAAATCCTATTGATCATTTATGATCTATAACAGAAATGTGTGTTAATATTTAAATTTTTTTCCTGGACAAAAGTGTTAACATTTTTCTTTTGGATTAAGTTACCTTTTAATTACTAGGAAGTTGATCAAAATGATATGGATACATCTTAAGCTTTGATTACAAATTACAGAACAAAAACAAAATTGTTATTTAAAATGTAGCTTTTAAAAAGGTGCATGACATACATGTTATTGGGCTTTGGTTAAAGACGCTTTCACAGACAATATTTCAAACCGTCCCCTTATTTGATGCCCCACCGTCTATTTTACCTGTGGGCACTGCCCAATAGTAAGATGCCTTTACTACTAACAAGTGAGAGAGACCCAGATGTGACACAGGTGCAAAGGAGAGTAGGTATTACCTTCCACCACAGGCAGATCAGTTTTAAGCAGAGAAGTTTAGAAAAGAGTAGACATGACTTTTCAGTGTCTAGATATTGATTGTGTTGAAATTATCTGTGACTTTGCACCACAGTTGAAAACCACTATCTCATATAACCCCTGAAATCACTTTAACTCCAAACAAAGTCATTTATTCTCTGTCGTCACATCCTTAGTATTTGCACTCTGTGTTTACGCTCTTCTTCCTTTGATTCAATGACATTCTCAGTCGAGAGGAATCTTTCAATGCTGAGTCAGTTTGCATCACTTGACAAACAGCTTGATTCTTTGGATGTGGGAAGGAGACAAGTAGAGGACACTAGGAGGGAACAATGAAGATACAGATAAATCAAATAAGGGCTTAGGAATGGGAGGAGGAGGAGGAAGGGGTGGACAGGACACAACAGGGTCAGACCAAGGCATCAATTACCCCATCTGGGGTAAAGCAACAGGCTGCACACACGAAACCCTCCCACACAACATTGTTGAGAGTAGGAAGTACTAAGCCAGGTGTTCCTGCCGTCTACCTCCTTGCTTTCCCATCACCCGGCCCATCCAGGCTGCAAGCCAATGCAAAGGGGCCGTGAGAGGCAGTAGTTTCCCATGACTCACCTTCTTTGCAACTATTGTGGCACCACACCATTTAGAGAATATTTTTTAATCAAGTTTCCAAAACTGTGTTGAGATTTTGAAAGCATCCACCTTGTCCCAGCTGCTGGGTTTTGAAATCCTGGGCAGCATTTGCAGTGACATTGCTCCTCCCAGGGGATCAGACTTGGGGTGCAAGAAAAACATGTTAGCCTTAGCATTCCAACGAAAGGTGAATCCTAGCGATGATCCTGAATATCCTGACTTGAGCAAGAAAGGCAGAAAATAGGCTGGGAAAAGCACTTAGAAGTTAAGGGAGTGTCTCTTCGAGGACTAGTTCTGCCACTAATTAGCTTCATGACATTTAACAAGACCCCAGGGTCCTCAACTACAAATCTGAGGGTTCTATCAGAACTAAATGGGAAAATGAACCCCCCACAGTGCCAATAAATAACTGCTGTTAGTATAGTGTAGCTGGTATGCACTAGGCCTGGCTGTCTCGTTTGGCATCCTACTACCTAACGTTGGGAGTTAGAGAGTTCGATAAAGTAGACAAAGCAATTTTTTCCCCAAAGGATATGTAGTTTGCAAGAACTGGTTTTTGAAAATCAAGGTAGCGTATAGTAGAACCTTAAAGCCTGTTTCCTTGAGATAAGGAGGTCAGTTTGTGAATTTGTGAAACACAATATAGACACAGAGAAAGAACATGAGCAGGGGAGGGTCAGAGAGAGAGGGAGAGGAAGAGAATCCCAAGCAGGCTCCACACTGTCAGTGTAAAGCCTGACTCAGGGCTTGAACTCATGAACCGTGGGATCATGACCTGAGCCGTGATCAAGAGCTGGCCACCTAACTGAGCCACCCAGGTGCCTCTGTCTCTCTCTTTTTTAATGTTTATCATTTTGAAAGAGAGAGGAGCGCATGTGAGCAGGGGAATTTTCTTTAACACGATATATTTCCAATCTTATTGAGCTATTCTTTTTCCTCTAATAAGAAAACACAAATGGAGAACAGCTTATAATAATCCTTGTTTGTGTGTGTGTGTGTGTGTGTGTGTGTGTGTGTGTGTGCGCGCGCGCGCGCGCATGCACCCACATACACTGGTGGTAGCATTTTGGGATGTCAAACTGAGATTCTTTGAAGTCTTCTGAAACTGACTAAAATCTGGGGGAAAAAAGATTCCCAATAAATCACAAAGCAATTTTAGCTTTTCTGGCTAGCTTTAGGGAATATAAAAGGCTTTGAGAAGAAAATAAGGTGGAAGAAGAGACTTTAAGAAAATTAGTCTTTTGAGGCACCTGGGTGGCTCAGTTGGTTGGGTGTCTGACTTCGGCTCAGGTCATGATCTCATGATTCATGCATTCGAGACCCACACGCAGCTCTGTGCTGAGAGTTCAGAGCCTGGAGTCTGCTTCGGATTCTGTGTCTCCCTCTCTCTCTGTGCCTACTCATGCTCTGTCTGTCTGTGTCTCTCTCAAAAATAAATAAAAAACATTAGAAAAATTTAAAAAATTAAAGTGTTTATTGAGTTCCTAAAACTTTTAAATACATGTTTGTTAGGTTGAGATAAAGATTTTAACGAAAGCACATCGTATGCGTAATACTTAAACACACACCACATACACATTCAAAGCCAGGAAGTAGTAATCACATGAAGGCCGAGGGAAAAATTTCTTCAACCGAGGTCTCTAAACTGGTCCAATGATCCAAATCATCCAGCGCCCCTGATAAAAATGCAGATGACCTGGTGTCTACCTCAAACTCATTGAATCAGAATGTTTAGTGGGGGAGGGGCATTTGGGGAGGTACCCATGAGAATGTGTATTTTTTTTTTAATTTTTTTTTAACGTTTATTTATTTTTGAGACAGAGAGAGACAGAGCATGAACTGGGGAGGGGCAGAGAGAGAGGGAGACACAGAATCTGAAACAGGCTCCAGGCTCTGAGCTGTCAGCACAGAGCCCAATGCGGGGTTCGAACTCACAGACCGTGAGATCATGACCTGAGCCGAAGTCGGACGCTTAACCGACCGAACCACCCAGGCGCCCGGAGAATGTGTATTTTTAACAAAGACCCAGGCGATTCTTCTCATCACTAAAGTTTGGGAAACTCTACTTCTAGGAGATTTGCCCTATTCTGTTCTAAGATAGCTCAGCAGCACAGAGAATTAAAACTGAAAAGTTTCTTTAAGCTGTTTTGTTCCACTGGGTAGGGGGCCAACTATCAATGTATTGCCTCTCAGATTCAGACCCACCCTGCTCTGCCCTGCTTTGCGATAAGGGAGCTGGGCCCCGGAAGTGTGCCTCCCCTGCCGGTTGCCACCGTTCCAAGCTTTGCTGGTTGTGTATGTTTGTGGTTTCCAAGTGAAGTCCTCCCAGCTTCTTAAGAACCCACTAGGATTAGGATATTTCCCCCACTTTTGAAAATGTACTTCAAGGACCTCCACACGGCTAACAGAAAGTGGCTTCCTTTTTCCTTGACCATCAACAACACTATTCAACACAGCCAAATGCCGTGTCCCCCTTGACAGACTTTGGTTTTCAAAACACAACCTTTGGTTTTATCTTCCTGGCCTTCCTGTTTCACTATGTCTCCTTTGCTGGTTCCTCCTTTTCTCTTGACCTCTGGATTAGAGATGCCAGCCCACTTGGTCCTCAGACTTCTCTTTTCTATTTACACCGAAGTCCCTTGATGATGAAATCTTGTGGCGTGGCTCTCTATCGTCTACTCACTGAAGATTCCAAAATCTGAGTTGTCAGCTTGGCTCTCTCTCCTAAATTCCATCTGCCTGTTTGATACCTACTTGGTTATCTAACAAAACATCAACACTTTACAAGCTCCAACACTCAGCTGCTGATCTTCCTCGGACCTGTTCTTCTCCCAGTGATCTTTGCAGTTATTGGAAACATCATGCTTCTAGTCGCTTAGGTAAGAAATCGTGAAATCTTCCTTGTCTCCTCACTCTTCTTCATGCATCCAAGTCGTCAGTGAAACCTGTTGGCTTTATCTTCCAGATCCACCTAGAGTCTGATCCCTTGTCATCGCCTTCACTGCCAACTCCTTCATTCGAGCCAACAGGATGTCTGTCTGGGTTACACAGTAGCCTCCTCTATCATGATAGGCTAGATTCTGCTATTGTCAAGATGACCTTCTGTCTTCGTCTGTGCGGGATGCTATGACAAGATAACAGAAAACCACAGACAGCGCAGCAAAGGGATGGCTTCTGTACTGGCAATGGTTTCAAAGCTGGGGCAGAGGCATCACATGTATTGGATGCTCAGAGCTCACAGAGAGGAGAATGTGTCCCTACTACCAGTGGGACTCTCCTCTAACCTGGCAGTCTGGCCCGTCCACAGAAAATGCTTTACCCTGAGTCAGAGGCTTCACATAAAGGAAGACAGCTGTGACTGGTACCTAGTAAGTAAGTGCTTGGCAAATGGTAGTTATTATTGATGACAAAGTTAGAACTGAAACCTAGACACTGCTTTCTGCTATCACTCCATCTGGGGCATCCTCAGCATCTCATTTAGAACTGTTCCGAGGGCAGACCTGTCAACAGATATTTACAGAACGTCTACCATATGCAAATGTTGCATTAGGCACTGTGGGGAACACGACAGTCCCTGTCCTCAAGAAACTGCAATTTCGTGTTGACCGCCACACGATGTGAGGCATTGGGGCTGTGAATTAAATATACTGTTCAGCGAGGCAGAACCCTTTTCCTTCCTTTTGTCTCAGCCATTAGAAGGTTCTTTGTGAAACAGCTCTAGGAACAAACAGAAACTGCTCTAGACAAGCTCCAGAGACCTGCTCAACTGTCTTTACAAGTTGATAAGTGTGCAGTACCTCGCTGTTGACCAGAAGCACTATGTTGGACAGCACATCCCTGGAAAGTACTCATCTTGTGTAACTGTAACTTTATATCCGTTGAATAATAGCTCTGCACATCCTCCTACCTCATCAGACAACCACCATTCTGTTGCTTACCTCCGTACCTTTGACTGTTTTAGGTGCCTCATATAAAAGGACTCATGCACTCATGCAGTATTTGTCCTTCTGTGATTGACTTATTTCCGTTGGCATAACATCTTCCAGGTCCATCCATGCAAATGGCAGAATTTCCTTCATTTTTTAAGTCTGAACTATATTCCGTTGTATGTTTATGCTACATTTTCTTCATCTACTCATCTGTCAATGGACATTTTGGTTATTTCCATATCTCAGCTATTGTAAATAATGCTGCAGTGAACATGGGGTGTAGGTATCTCTTTAGGAACCTGGTGTTAATTCTTTTGGATATATACCAAGAAGTGGGATTGCTGGTTCATATGGTAGTTCTATTTTTAATTTTTTGAGGATCTCCATACTATTCTCCTTAGTGGCTGCACCATTTATCATTCCCATTGAGCATGCACACAGGTCTCACCCCCGCGCACTGTTGGTGAGAATACAAAGAGGTACAGCCACTGTGGAAAACGGTATGGAGGTTCCTCAAGAAGTTAAAAATAGAATTTCCATGTGATCCAGTAATTTCACCACTGGGTACTTCCCAAAGAATACAAAAACACTAATTTGACAAGAGATAATGCACTCCTGTCTTTACTGCAGCGCTGTTTACAATAGCTCAAATATGGAAGCATCCAAGTGCCTATCAGCACATGAATGGTTAAAGAAGAAGTGGTGTACATATACAATGGAATATTGCACAGCCGTAAAAAGAATGGAATAACCTTGCCACAACACGGATAGATCCAGAGGGTATAGTGCTAAGTGAAATATGTCAGTCAGAGAAAGACAAGTACCATATGATTTCACGCATATGTGGAATTCAAGAAAAAAACAAAGAAAAAGAAGGGACACCCCCCCCCCCCCCAGACCTAACTATAGAGAACAAACTGATGGTTACCAGAGGGGGGGGATGGGTGAAATAGGTGAAGAGGACTGAGTACACTTACCGTGACGAACACTGAGTAATGCACAGAATTGGTGAATGCACTTGAAACTGACAAACCACTGTTCGTTAATTATACTGAAATTAAAATAATAGGGGTGCCCAGGTGGCTCAGTCAGTTAAGTGTCCTGCTTTTGATTTTGGCTCAGGTCATGATCTCATGGTCCGTGGGATCAAGTTCTGGGCTCTGCACTGATAACATGGAACCTGCTTGGGATTCTCTCTCCCCCTCTCTCGGCCCCTCCCCTGCCTCTCTCTCTCCCCCTCTCTACTCCCTCTCTACCCCTCCCCAGCTCACACACACGTACTCTCTCTCTTTTCCTCAAAATAAATAAACATTAAAAAAAGAATAACAAAAATCTGAGAAACAGAAGAGTATCCATGGCTTCCAAAGTCTCAGCATCCTTGCCAACACTTACCTTTTTTTGTTTGTTTGTTTAATATCCCAACAGGCGTGAGGTGACATCTCATTGTGATTTTGATTTTAATGAAAAGCATCCTAAATCCACTCCCCTGAAATAGAGATCAATGACCAAAATTAGACTTCTTCTTAGACCAAAATTAGACTGTCTTTAGAATTTCATATACAAACTTTTCATCTAACATTATATTATTCACATTTGCAGTTTTAAAGACTTATTTATAAACATGATTTACTTATAGTTCAATAAATATGTTGAAAGTTTTAAAACCATTCCCTATTTTTGAATATTTACATTGTTTCTAAGGTTTTGCCTTTATAAGCAATGCTATAACAAACATCCTTACAAAACCCAAATCTTGATTGTATCTGTGATTATTTCCTTAGAAAAGGTACCAGAATTTTGGAATTTCTCACAGTACATACATTTTCACATTTCCTACTCAAAATGCGTGAAAAGATTTTTCAGATTTGAATTATGAAAACCTGACCTTGTGGGAAAAAAGCGTTCAAGAATCAACAAGAAATGAATATGGAAGCATATTGGTTCTAATTAGGTGACTCTTCTCAAACAACCATGGTGGCCAGCTTTTTGAAAGAATTTCAAGCCAAATGGACCAAGGTCATTTTCAGATACTAGAATACAGCTCGGCAGGTAGAGTGGAGAACGTGGTAGAAAATAGCCACAGTGTGTCCTCACTCGATGCCTCCAAAAAAAAGAGTGTCCTCAGAGTGGCCCATTAAGATTAATTGACTTTGTGTAAGGTGCTTAGAACTCTTCCCGGCACATGGTGAGAGATTTCTAGAAAAGTGTTTACTGCTTTGCTTAAATGGTGGTCGTATCTACAACTAAAAATTGGCTACAGTGGAAAGTAGACTGCAAATCTACATATTATAGGAAAGCATGCTTTTGGGGTTGGAAACTATGTGTTCAGTTTTACAATTATAATTCCTTTATAATTAGCCTTAATGGGAGTAAAAATTTCTGTTTTCTTATCCATGTAAACTTTGATTCAGTATCTATTTGTGTGAAGTGTGTGAGTAGCTCCTAGAAAAATATTATGTTTCAAAAGTAATTTGTTGGGGGGGGGGGGTGGTGGTGTGGGAGGGTTTTCTACTCAGCATCGGTTTTGCAATAGTGCCATCTTCTGGTAAGAGTTTGCCTTTACAAGCAGGCGTCTTGTTCACGCTCGTTCCATCCTGCCTGGTAAATTGTGATTTTGTTCCAGGGGATACTTGAGTGAGCCATGGTAAATCAATCTCCGGAGACTACCCACTAAAGATGCTGCTCTGATAGGTGCTAAATTATGAAAAAACATTCAGAATTCAGGAAACTAAGCGTATAAATAAACCAAGAATGTGTCTAAACTTGGAATGGTTCTTTGCTCCTGATTTGTCAATTCTCTTTTAGAAAGATATAATAGGGGGCGCCTGGGTGGCTCAGTCGGTTAAGTGCCCAACTTGGGCTCAGGTCATGATCTCACAGTTGGTGAGTTCGAGCCCTGCGTTGGGCTCTGTGCTGACCGTTCAGAGGCTGGTGCCTGCTTTGGATTCTGTGTCTCCCTCTCTCTCTGCCCCTCCCTCGCTCACACTCTGTCTCTGTCTCTTTTTCAAAAATAAATAAACATTAAAAAGTTTTTTAGAAGGATACAATACAACTGAATAAGTCGCAGAAGTGGCCAGATGAAATGATTATATCCAAAAAACTCTGTCTTAAAACCTTGCACATGTGGAGGTCAGGAACGACCAAGATAGGTCTTTTGGGCCACTACAGTATCTACTGAGCTTTCATAAGAGCATTTGAAGATAGCCATTTGAGTCCATCTACAGTGACAGTGTTTAAACCTACCCCCTCACCTTTCCCCTTTTGAAGTATGAAGTTAAAATTTTCCATAAACTTACCCAGATTTTCACAAAAGCTTCTCCCACTTTTGGTAAAAATAATGCATTACAGCAATTTGTACCCAACATAACTATTCAGATTCAATAGTAAAGGTTACTTACTGCTAAATTCAGGTACAAGATATGTTTAGTCCCCCAGATTTCTCACTTTCCTTCACTTTCTCAGAGACACTTGTAGAATGAATGGGAGTCTCTTTGTTATAGGAAAACCCTTGAATTCCCTCTAATGTGAAAAGCTCAAGGATGTTTTCACTGCGTTTGTTCTTGGATCCAGTCTCTGGGTAAACATAAGAAACTCCTTTCCTATCAAGCAGCCCCTGGTTAACATAAAATTGGCAATTTGTTAGCGGTGACAATTTATTTGTGACAAACCTCACAAATAATCAGGACAACTCACACCAAGACTCTCAGGCTGAGAATCTCCTATCTTGATGCCTCAAATTCAATGACTGTAGCTACACTATTTACTCCCATTTATTCAACCTTTCACAATGTACTGAAAGCAAATTTTCCCCATAGCTAAGGCCACCAACAGCTTACCAAACTAGTATCTAGGTGTGTGAAATCCTCTGTCATATTGTGATACTTTTAAGCAAAAGACATATACCAATTCTCAATTGGTCTTTGTCTCTCTCCCTCTCTGTCTCTCTCTCTCTCTCTCTCTCTCTCTCTCTCTCTCACACACACACACACACACACACACACACTTGTGAAAATTGTTCATGTTATCAGAATCTCAGTTAGTCACCTCAGCTAAAAGTGGATTTGACAAACCAGATCTGGGAGCATGTAAATATAGGTTTCTCTCAGAGAAGTAGGACCTGAGCCATACTCCAAACACAGAAGAACCTACAGGCATATCCAGTTCACCTGCTATGTTTGGATTTGTGAGATCATTAGTCAGAGGAGGTCTTACTTATCTCCTACACAAAAGTATTTCAAGGTCTGTGGGAGTTTTTTCCAGTGAAGGTTGATCAATCTTTATTACTTTCAATTTATAGCTTCCCAGATGCTCAAGTTGGCGAAGATTTTTTTTTTTTTACTTTAGAAAAGCGAGTTCCTTGATTATAGTTAGTAATACCGTATTCTATACTTGAAAGTTGCTGAGAGAGTAGATCTTAAATGTTCTCACCACAAAAAAGAAATGGTAACCATGTGATGTTATGCAGGTGTAGCTAACGCTAGGGGTGCAATCATTTTGCAATAGTGTATCAAATCAACACCTTAAAACCACACAATGTTGTATGTCAACTAAAAAAAAGAAAAGGAAAGCGAGTTCCTTATCTGCCCTCCTTTAACCGTTCTCAATGACTTTAACCATTCAATGATTTCATGTGGCTAATAAAATTAATAACAGAGAGACTTAAAGAGATTTTCTTTGAAAGTCTCTGAGAACATCTACAGTATAGCATGATAAAATAAGAGTGACAGGTGCCTGGGAAGCTCAGTTGGTGAAGTGTCTGACTCTTGATTTCTGCTAAGGTCACGATCTCATGGTTTGTGAGTTCAAGCCCTGCATTGGGTTCTACACTGTCAGTGCGGAGCCTGCTTGGGATTCTCTCTCTTTCCCCACCTCTTTGCCCTTCCCCTGTTTGCTCTCTCTCTCTCTCTCTCTCTCTCTCTCTCTCTCTCAAAATAAATAAATAAATAAATAAACTTAAAATAATAAGAGTGAGAAGGCACAGGGGGAAAATACTGTATGGGGTGCCTGACTGGCTTAGTTGGTTAAGTGTTCGACTTTGGCTCAGGTCATGATCTCGAGGTCTGTGAGTTCAAGTCCCACGTTGGGCTCTGTGCTGAAAGCTCCAGAGCCTGGAGTCTGCTTCGGGTAATAAACATTAAAAAAATAAAATAAAGGGGCGCCTGGATGGCTCAGTTGGTTGAGCACTGACTTTGGCTCAGGTCATCATCTCAGGGCTCATGAGTTCAAGCCCTGCATCAGGCTCTGTGCTGACAGCTCGGAGCCTGGAGCCTGCTTTGGATTCTGTCTCTTTCTCTCTCTCTGCCCCTCCCCTGCTCGTATTCTTTGTCTCGCTCTCTCTCTCAAAAATAAAAAAATAAAAAATAAATACCGTATGTGTAGAATGTTCTTTTGCATAACTGCCAAGAAAGAAAGAATGGGTGATATTTCCGGAGAAATTAGCTCCACCCTTCAATGGAGATTGGAGGAGAAACTTTCTTCAAATACAGTAAATAGGCTGGAAAAGTGTTATTTGTAGGGACTTTTTCTTTCCTTTTAAAAATAAGACATTCAGATGCTTGTAAAGCAGGTCCATAGGTGCCGGTTAAGGGCTAAAGCTGAGGAGAAGTAAGGAAAGTGTTTAACAAGTATGGGTGCCCGAGGGTGACTGCCTGGGTGAGGCCAGCATTGGAATGCTGTGCTGTGTTATCTGGTATATAGCTCCCAGGGCAGAGGGAGGGGCTCAGTGTCAGAACTGGGACCAACAGTCCTTGAACCAGAAAGGGTCCCTGTGAGATTTCCATGTACTTTCTGCACGTGCTCCTTTGTAGACTGTCATCCACAGTTCCTATGTCTTTTCTGTTGTTTACAGCCCTTCACTGCTGGATGGTTGCCTTCCTCCCTCCCAGATTTGACCATTTCACTGAATTTCTGGGGTTGTACAGGCTCCCATACTAGGTTGGGAAGTGCCTTCCATGGCAGATGGCATGCACAGTGAAGACTCTTCTTTGCTGTTAGGCAACACCACGCTCTGTAGCAAGAGGGGCTGTGTGTTGTAAGAAGTCTTTGATGTAAGAGATTTTCTGAGCCAAGGGATTTGAGCACAATAGATACTTCATAAATATTTGTGATTGCTGGTTTCTAGGACTTACATTATCAATGCAAGCCCACCATTCTGGCTGGAGAAATGGAAGTTCTGACAAAACTGACCAACTCTGTATTTCTAAGTCTGAAAATACCCAAGGAAACAATCTAATATCATAAATTTCCTACCAGACTGCAATTCCCCAATTGTTTATGCTGAATTCTGTTGAGCATACATATGTGACGATGTGACATCGTCTGACTGCTCAGACGATTCCCTGTGACACCCCCTCAAATGGGAAGGCATCTGTTTGGTCTCCGTTGGGAAAGCATGCTAAAAATGTCTCCACTTTGGCATTAAATCAGCTTATTGGAACAGGGTATACTCTAAAGTAGACATTTCTTCCTCTTCCTTTTTAGTAAGGTATTTCACATCTATAATCTATCTCTGGAGGATCCCAGGACTTAACACAAGGCATGTTTTATTTTATTTTAATTAAATGTTTATTTTTGAGAGAGAGAGAGAGAGAGAGAGAGAGAGAGAGAGAGAATCCGAAGCAAGATCCAGGCTCTGAGCTTTCAGCACAGAGCCCGATGCAGGGCTCAAACTCACAAACTGTGAGATCGTGACCTGAGTTGAAGTCGGACGTTTAACTGACTGAGCCACCCAGGCGCCCTATACGTTGCATTTTTTAAATGTGAAGGTAAGGACATATTTTTGTTAGCTTAAGATAGAAATTGTGTTAATTATCAGAGATAAGAGTGTAACTAAATATTTTAAAAAATGTATTCCGAGATCATGAAGACACATGGATGTATTAGTTTAGCAGAAAAATCAACTCCCACCCTAAGCCAAAAATATACCACTTAACAAAGTTTACCCCAAAGGAGGATTTTCATAATTTGTTTTGTAATAAACTGAAATTTTACTTCTAAGCAATAGAGAATGATTCAAGCTCTTCATGTCTTCACAAAGTAATAAATTCACTTAGAATATATGACACTCTTTGATAAGGGAGCATTAGCAGGTCACTTTCCAATGCTTTAGTGACACAAGAGAATTTACTCCAAATTGCTATCTGCAATAGTAATGTTGGAGCTTAGTGCCAGATGAGTTATTCTGTGACAAGGAGAATGTTCATAAACTAGTAACTAGTGACATCACAGGTGTATATGGTGGGTAAAATAATAGTGTTGGAGTAATGACATCTTCTTCGTGGAAGGTCTCTCTCCAAGATGGCCCTGGGAGTCTATTTTTGTTTGCTATCATGAGAAAATACTCAATGACATAGAACCGTGGCTTACATTTTATAATTTGTTGGGTGATTTCACGCACTTGTGGTGTTCCTACCAGCTTTGGAGCAGTTATTATTTCTCCCATTGGGCGGATACTGCTCTTTCAATACTGGGATGAGTGTCCTATTTGCTAGAGTTGAGAGGTAGGGACCATGTGCAGCAGTAAAGGGCAGGTGCAGGGCAGGAAGCAGAATGTTATGGTAGGGGTGGGGGGTGTGTTGAGATGAGGGAAGCAATGGCTGGAGTCTGTGGGAAGAAACTTGCAGAGGGAGGCCAACTTGTCTGGTCTAGTTGTACTAGGGCACAAGCAACCCTTGTAATTTGCGGTGCCTTCAACCATTCTTGATTTCCCTAGCCACCCTGGGTGTCACAACTATGGAGAGACACCCCCGGACATGCCTCTGTTTACTGAGGTGTGCACAAGAGGACTCTGAGTTACTTAGGACGTCATTAGATTAACGAGAAAATGGCTTTCAAGTTAGTTGAGGGATGCAGGACCCAAAGGAATCTAAGGAAGTGTCAGCCATATAAACCTTGGGAAAGGAAGAGACGCGGTGGGCCTGAGGACTGACCAGAACCAGGGACACAAATACCACCAGGGCCATTTTTGCCAGCTCTGGACTCTGTTTTACTCAGTATGTTGGCTTCATTCTCCTCTCTTATTTCATATACTTCCTGCATTTGATGGGTACATGGCCATTGAGTTAAATGTCTCATGGTTCCACTGAGGAAAGATTATCCTTTAGTCTGTCCAGTATTAAGTTGAATGTCTTTGGATAATGCTGGGGGAATGGGAAGGTGGCCATTAATTTGTATTTCTGAGTCAGACGGTCAAAATTCCCAAGGAAATCCCACTGGACAGCTCAACACACAAAAGCATCCTTGCATGCATCAGCTGTGGTCTGATGGGAGGCGTTCCTGAGAACATGGAACCACCACCCTGGCCAGCTCCCTGGGAAGAGGGACATGGGTTTGCCAGACACATCACGGATTTTGAGCACAGAAGTATCAAGTCATGAGGCAGGAAGTCAATTCCTTTCATTATTGCTATCTGAATGCCCTCAATTTTATTTTCACTGAATTCTAAGTTTTAATTTTTTGTTTTTTTTGTCCTTACCAAAAGCCATAGTGTATAATAGATACTTAAAAAGATCTTTGCTAAGTTGACTGGGATTCGTTTTCGTGTCAATTATGACAAGCAGCTTCATTTACAATTTTCATATACATAGTTGAGAACTCCAGAAATTTGTATTCCAAATTTCCTTTCCATATCTGTCACAAAAATTTTGTTTTGTAAGGAGCCATAGTCACTACCCCCTGGCTTTTGCTTTATGTACACCAGCGAAGTGCAGAGATTAAGGAGAGTATATACCTACCTTTTTTTGAAATCCACAGTAGGTGGTTGTACCAAGTGCAAAGTGGTTAATAGGGTGGTGCCCCACACTGGATGTCACTGTCATACAACAGGACTCATAATGAATTACATGATGGCTCTTCATATGGAACAGACTTTAGTAAAGGAAACAAGGCAGTGTCATCATGAAGAGAAGGCATGAGTCTCCCATTCATCTTTCTCCAATTATCCCAAGAGAGATATGGACCACAGTCCACTGGACACACACCGTGGGTTTGAGGTTCAGTTCAGAGAGCATCCTAGTAGGGGTTTTATGAGGCCAGAGGAAAAGCAACCATGTCAATGAGGAACACAGCATCTGTTTGGAAGCCAAGCAGTCTGGATTTGGTTGCCAACCGGTTATAGGAGTTTTCTAAGGAAACTGGTTGCTGGTAACTCTGGGAGGCATGGAGGAACGAAGCCACCAGAATTATGGGAAGATGTGCTCAGAAACAGCTCTTCCTGCTGGAAGAAGGGGGCACTCTTGCTGCTTGTTGAAGCTGGTTCATTAACCTTAGAGTCATTTGGGGGGGTAGGGACTTTAGGGCTCCAGAGAAGAAAGATTGCTTTTACACTGAGGGGTCAGTGTGCACTGGATATTTTCCATTTACTCCTCCAAGGCTGCTTTCTATTCTTCTTTGTCCTTCTCTGTGCTCCAGGAGACAGACCTTGTCACCCATGGGCCCCTTTCCTCTATCTTTTGGCCTCTCTCCCTGGCAGGGATGGGATGGAGAGAGGAGAGGAAGGCCAGGGTACCAACTTCCACAGCTTCTGTCTTTCTGTGAGTTGGCCTTGTCCCTCTACTGAAGGAAGAATAGAATACTCTTCTATTATACTTATTCTTTCTGGTTTTCAGTACATGATCTCTGACCTTGCCCCTTCGACTGTGATGATGACTACTCCTAAAATGTGACAGCATTGCCCTTGGCTGGGCCGCAGTTTCTTCACTGAAAGGGGACCTTGATGGTGCATTTGTGTGTTCACCACAACGCTTATGGCTTCCACACCTGCATCCAATGTCCCCCCCCCCGCCCCCACCCAGTCTTCCAATGAAACTTTAATTACTTCTGATTTTAACTTTTTATTCATACTTAATAACCTGAACTTCTACCCTAAACCTAAACAAATTTAATGTTTATTGAAGGCCAGCTATGAGTCTGATACTATATTAGACATTTTCATAAATCATAGTCTTTTACTTTTTTCACAATAACCATGCAAGGTATATTATGAATCTCATTTTGAGGTTCCAAAAGACGGAGCTTAAGACATCATGTCTATTTGGCATGGATGCCTACACCATAACCACTATGCCACACTTCCTAAATCCTTCATGCAACAAGGCAAAAAAAACCTGACTGATTAAAGTAGAAATACGAAGGTGCTCCTGGGTGGCTCAGTCAGTTGAGTGCCGACTTTGGCTCAGGTGATGATCTCATGTTCGTGAGTTCAAGCCCCATGTCGGGCTCTGTGCTGACAGCTCAGAGCCTGGAGCCTGCTTTGGATCCTGTGTCTCCCTCTCTCTCTGACTCTCCCCTGCTCTCACTCTGTCTCTGTCTGTCTCTCTCAAAAATAAACCTTAAAATTTTTTTTTGAAGTAGAAGTAAGAACACAACCCACTCTATTCTTTGTCTGTTCTGTCCATGTGATAAAGATGAAGTTAGGGCCAAACAACCGTGTTAGAATCAGTCAGTTGTGAGCTACTAGTTTAAAAATGCAAACTATTTTCTTAAACTCATTTTGGGTTTTTCCCCTAGACAGTCCTCAGCTGTTGCTTCTGACTTTCTTGGCTCCATCCTTACCATCTATTCATCTGTCTCAAAATCAATTCACCATGGCTTCTGGATTTCTTGGATCCTTTTCTTCTTTCTTCATCATAAACCCCCATCTGTTAATTCCAATCCCTCTCCCTTCCTTGGCTTTGCTCTGCTTTTGCAGTCCTGGATTTTCAGGTCTCACATCAGCCAGTCTGACTAGCCCCCCTTCAAGCTTTGGAGGGAAAGAAGGCACCTCACGGGGGAGATGCGTTCCCCTTGGCACTGGGCTTGGTTAGTGGATGTTGTCTTTGTGCAAATAAGGTACAGCCTTGAGCTTGAATGGCACGTAGTGTGCCTGGAGGACAGGAGCTGAACAGAGTATTGGGATATTTGGGGGAAAAGCAAAGGACTTAATGTAACCAGAGCCTACAATGTGGGATTGTGGGATTGGGGTGTCAGGGCAGGCAGAAAAAGCCGTAAGTAAACCATAATTAGGGTAAAATCATTTGTAACAAAGTGCTCAAGTTGGCAAGGATATGGATCAGTAAGTGTGAATCCTAAATACATTTTGATTGTGTTGGTGAAAGTTATCTTCAGCAGCCACTGCCTGTGTTGTGACCCCTTCCACCCACCTGTGTTTACACATGCTTTTCCCACTGCATGGAAGTTCTAGTTAATACTAGGATTTTCTGATTCCTACACAGATAACAGGTTGCTATTTTTTGAGACTTCTGCAAAATAAACTACTCAATGTGTTAAGAGGGTATATGTAAATAAGAGCAATATTCCAAGGTTCACTAGAAATGACTTGTAGTCGGTTGAATGGTGACCCCCTACAAGGTGTGTCCAAGTAGTAACCCCTGGGACCTGTGATTTTGACCTTATTTAGAAAAAGGTCTTTGCAAATGTAACTTAGTAAAGGATTTGGGGATGAGGTCATTCTACATACGAGGGGCCCTAAATCCAATGGCCCATAAAGAGAGGGAGATCTGACATGGGGACACAGGGGGAACACTATGTGTAGACAAAGAAAGGGACTGGAGTTATGTAGCTACAAACCAGCGAACATGAAGGAATTCCAGAACCACCAGAAACTGGAAGGTGCAAGGAGAGAATTTCCTCCAGTCTTCAAAGGGAGTGTTGCTTTCTGACACTTGATTTTAGACTTCGGGTCTTCAGAAGTGGGGGAGAATACAGTTCTGGTATTTTCAGCCATCGAGTTTGTAGTAATTTGTTATAGCAGCTCCAGGGAAGCAATATATAGCTTTTAATTGAATAGAGGAAGAGTCTTGCCCATAATCATATGTCTCTTTAAAATAGAGTACCATTTTCAGAAGTATACGGACTTGTCATCATCATGGCCATATTCAGAAGGTATAATCTCATGACGAAAGTCATTTTCTTGATATGGCCGACAAGTCTTTTTGTAATAGTTTAAGGTTTAGCCAAGCCTGGAAGCGCATTAGACACTTTGTGTCTTTGATCTCTGCAAAGATTTCAAGGTGGTAACGACATTTTTTTTCAAACGAACTACATGGTTTTGCTCAGGTTTCATCTCAGTAATTCATACAGTCTACTCAAATTTCTAGCCAACATTGATCTCCCCTTCCTAATGGTCTGTAGCCTCACAGTTTTCGTAGAAAATATTTTGGAGTATCAATTAAATTTGATCCCACATTATGTAGCCTGGTACAGGTGAATCCTGATTGTGTAATAATAGCTACCACTTCCTGAGAATATATTTTTTGTGTGTGCATCATATATATCATCTCTAACCCCTTCAGAAATGCTGCAAGGTATTAACCATATTTTATAAATGAGGAAGCTGCAATTCAGGGAAGGTAACTGACCACGAATACAGGGCAGAATCATAACTGGAATTTGCTCTCTTTGACTCCAAAACCTGAAGACTTTTTACTGGGTTATTCCGCTTTTTCAGAAATTTCTAAAAGTCAGTAATTTGAAATTTAAACATTTTTTTTCATTTTTAAAAATTCAATGAACTTAGGTCCTCCTACAACCATTCAGTTTCCCTACTGTATTTCTTTTTTTAAAAATATAATTTATTGTCAAGTTGGCTAACATACAGTGTATACAGCGTGCTCTTGGCCTTCAGAGAAGCAATATCTGCTACACACCTATTGAACCTACAGTGTATGTGTACATCAATCTACACAGCCATAAATGAATGTTCACGTATGAATTCCAATTTGATGAAGTTTGAATAGAGCCTTTCCAGTTGTAAGAGCAGAGTTTAGGAAAACTTGAACTCTGAATTACTGGAAGCCATCTGAGAACTTGGTAGGATTGGCTTGGTAGGATTTCTGATGAGGCAGGGGCTTAAAAACGAGGTGAAAGAGATCCGAGGCTTTGGGGAGCAAAACGCCTATTTTTTCGCTAGATTGGACACCTAGTGGACACCTAGGGGCCCAGACTTTCTTCCTTCTGCTTCCCATTTTAAGAAGAGCTTTGTGGTTCAGGCTTCTGTGTGCAGGCTTTCCTTTCCAGTGCATTCAACAGTTGATTTTGCTGGGGGTTTCCCTGCTTTGGCCTACTGCTGAGTAGAGCAAAGCTCACAGCTTTTCCCAAAAACACTGAAGCAAGCACAGAGCCCTCTAGCTATGTTTAGTGGTTGCTAACCACTAGCATCTGTGGAGAAATATGAAGCAGAAGCAATAAAAAAGTAAAAATTTTCAAGTTAATAACCCCCCCTCCCCCCCCATTGCCCCTGGTGTTCATTGGATGCAATGAGCAAAGACTTTTGCTTATTTTTCCTTTGCTGTAAACACTTCTTCACTCTTAGGGGAGCCAAACTTCCCTTCCTTTTTTTTTTCCTCCAGAATAGTGGATTTGGGTCTCACTCCTGTATAAAACGAGTCTCATGCTCTGTCATTCCTTCTTAATTGCTTGGCTTTTGATGATTAAATGTCATCCTTTTAATTTTGGAGTTTTTTGATTGACCTCTAGGGGGCAGCAACTCCTTAGTACTTAATGTCATTTTCCCAGATGGGATGATGTAAGCTTCCAGTGAATCCACGTTGGCTGGTTTGCTCTGTCTTCTCTATTCAAATGTGATGTGATGTCACTGTTTTAATTCTATGCTTCCTTCCATTAACTAAAATAGTAAACATATGAATCAAAGTCAGATGTCTTTGTAAATTAAAAGAGGACAGATTTGCATGTTCAATGAAAGAAGCAGTTGATAAACTGGCTTACAGCTTAATTTAGCTCACTTCCACTTATCTGAAAATTATGGTGAAAAATTCATTTTTTTCCACTAAGTCACCCAAAAAATGGAGTGTTCTTTTTTTTTAAATAAAGTTTTTATTTAAATTCCAGTTACTTAACATACAGTGTAATATTAGTTTCAGGTGTACAATATAGTGATTCCACAATTCTGTAAATCACCCAGGGTTCATCACGTGTGCAGTCTAATCTCCACCCTCTATTTCACCCATCCCCCACCCCCGTAAGAGTCTGTTTCCTGGTTTGCCCCCCTTTCCCCCCCCCTTTGCTCATTTGTTTTGTTTCTTAAATTCCACATAGGAGTGAAGTCATACGGTATTTATTTTTCTCTGACTTATTTCACTTAGTATAATACTCTCTAGTCCCATCTGCATTGTTGCAAATGGCAAGATTTTCATTCTTTTTGATGGCAGAGTAATATTCCATTGTGCGTGCGTGTGTGCATATACACATATATATATGTATATATATGTGTATATGCATACCACATCTTCTTTATCCATTCATCAGTCAATGGACATTTGGGTTGTTTCCATAATTTGGCTATTGTAGGTAATGCTACCATGAACATTGGGGTATATGTATTCCTTTGAATTAGTACTTTTGTATTCTTTGGGTATATAAAAATTGTATTGTTGTGCTCTCTTCGGCGGCACATATACTAAAAATTGTATTGTTCTTTAACTGTTTTATGTGTTTGTTTCCACACCTGTACTGTAACCTTCATGAGGTCAAAGGCTACAGGTTACACTTTTCATGTATTATTTTTAATTTTGCCCCATGCTTATGAATGTATTTATATAGGTACTTAATAGCATGAAAGCTGTTGGCTTAAATTCAACTAAATTCTTTTAAGTATAATTTAATATACTTAATAATATAAAATATAAAAAATATATAAAATATAAAATATAAAAATAAATAATAAATATAATTTAAATCTAATGTTTAAGTACCTGTTTTAGAGAAGGCTTAATTCCAGATAATTAGGACACAAAGATAAATGAGATATAGTCTTTTTATTCTCAAGGACCTCACATGTCTTTTTAAAAATCTTTATATCCAAATCTTTATGTATTGTTTTAAATAGGTACAAGAGACATGTGGTTCCAAGTTAAAGCAATGTATTGAGATTTACATTGAGAAGGTGTAGCTCCTACTTATGTCTCCGCTCATCCCGGCTCCAAGTCCCATTAATCCCAAGTTGGTAATCATTTTTATTAATTTAACATGTCCTTTTAATGTTGCATTATATAGATGCAAGCAAATACACATGTACACGTATTTTCTTATTTTCTTTTTCATAAAAAGTTAGCACATGGGGTGCCTGGGTGGCTCAGTTGGTTAAGGATCTGACTTCAGCTCAGGTCATGATCTCACGGTTCGTGAGTTTGAGCCCCATGTCAGGCTCTGTGCTGATAGCACAGAGCCTGGAGCCTGCTTCGAGTTCTGTGTCTCCCCCTCTCTCTGCCCCTCCCTCACTCATGCTCTGTCTCTCTCAAAAATAAATAAACATTAAAAAATTAAATTAAAAAAAGTTAGCACATAAACCAGTCTTACCTTACTTTTGCCACTTAATGTCTTCCAAAGATCTTTTTATTTCTGTACATAGTGTTCTTACCCTATTTTAATGACTGCATATATCTGACAAAGGGTCAGTGTCCAAAATATACAAAGAACTTATACAATTCAACACCAAAAAAGCAAATAATCCAATTAAAATGGGCAGAAGGCACGAAGAAACATTTCTCCAAAGAAGACACACAGATGGCTAACAGACACACGAAAAGATGCTCAACATCACTAATCATCAGGGGAATGCAAATCAAAACCACAATGAGATATCACTTCACATCTGTCAGAATGGCTAAAATCAAAAACAAGTGTTTCTGACACCAAAAACAAGTGTTGGTGAGGATGCGAAGAAAAAGGAACCCTTGGTGGGAATGCAAACTGGTGTAAGCACTCTGGAACACAGTATGGAGTTTCCTCAAAAAATTAAAAATAGAGTTACCATATAATGCAGTAATTCCACTGGTGGGCATTTGCCCAAAGAATATGAAAACACTAATTTGAAAAGATACATGCATCCCCAAGTTTACTGCAGCCTTATTTACAATAGCCAAATTGTGGAAGCAACTCAAGTATCCACTGGTAGATGAATAGATAAAGAAGATGTGATATATGTACACAAACACACACAGTGGAATGGAACATACAATGGAATGTATAATGGAATGTTGCTCAGCCATAAAAAAGAATGAAATCTTGCCATTTGCAACAACACGGATGGTCCTAGAGGGTATCATGCTAAGTGAAATAAGTCACTTAGAGAAAGACAAATACCATATGATTTCACTCACACGTAGCACTTAAGAAATCAAACAAATGAACAAAGAAAAAAAAAACCAACAAACAAAAAACCCCAGGCTTAACTATAAAGAACAAGCTGAGGCTTATCAGAAGGGAAGTGGGTAGGCGGATCGGTGAAAGACGGAGGGGACTGAGTGCATTTATCATGATGAGCGCGGGGTGATGGTGTTGCATCACTCTATTGTGTACCTGAAACTAATATAACATAACTATTACTATAACATACTATAACATAACTATAACCAGAATATGATTTTATATATTAACTATATTAACTATACTAGGATTACATTTTTTAAAAAAAGCTGTATAATATCCATTCTGTGTATGATTCTTTAACCCGGGATTTTCACCCTTGGCACTACTGAAATTTGGGGCGTGATAAGTGTTGTTATGGAGGTTGTCCCTTGCAATGTAGAATACTGAGCAGCAGTCCTGGCCTTTGCCCACTAGATGCCAGGACCACCTTCTTCGGTGTGACAGCCAAAAATAAATCACCTTGGTTGAGAACCTCTGGGTTAAAGTCTTCTAGTGAGGACCACTTGGGTCACTTCCAATCTTTTATTATCACAAACCATGCAGGAATGAGCCATCTTATACCTGTTATTTCATATGTTTGCAGGATATAAATTACTAGCCATGGGATTACCAGCTGAAGTGAAAAGTACCTTTGTAAATTTGGAAATATTGCAAAATTTCCCACCATAGGGCCATGCTGTTTTAGAGATCCAGCAACAGTGGGTGAGATGGTGACTATCTTTCTGTGTAACAAGCGACAACATAAAGAGACATGAAGAATTGTGACAGGGGCACTCAGATTCAGGTGTGGGGGCACTTAGTGCACAGATTGGGAACGGTCTTCTCTGAGATAGAAGGTAGGATTTTATGGACTAGAACATGGAGCTCACTCCAGCTGGTTAGTGGGAGAGTGGGGACGGGACAGAGTTCGGTCTGTGTTAAGACAAAGCTGGGGGCACACGGGAGACTCACTGGAGCTGCGAGGGATGTGTGTCTGGACCTTGAAACCCACCGTGTGCAGTCATCCAGAGAGAGCTGGTGGGGAATGGGTTGGCATAGGGGATGGACAAGGGCAGAGCTCACGTCGTCAGGGAGGTTCCCCTAACTCTCCATGCTCTGCCCTTGTTCCCCCTCCATCTGAGGTTGCCTCCCTTCTCTGCTTACCAACCCCCCCCCCCCCCCCCCCAGCATTCTGAGCAGACACCTAATTGCTTAGAATGGCCCACAAGGCCCTCTGTGACCTGCTAGGCTGTGACTCCGGGGAGAACTGAGGTGTTTCAGGAAATAGGGATGCACACAGGCTCGGTTTCTCATCCTCCCCTGGCTTCTCTCCTCTTCTATCCTTCATACACCAGGCCTGGCAAGCTGTGGGGGACTGGTTTCTGGGCCAGTCAGGGCAGAGGCGCACAAGGCTCGTCAGCAGGGATGGTGTGTGGCAATTTCATGCGTGTCTATAGTTCCGACCCTAAACTTTAATGTAGGTGGCATTGATGAATGTAGCAACTGGAAGCAAGCAAATTAATTCTGCTTCTGTAATTGTTGAGTTTCTTGGCATGTTATTCCAGCTAACAAAATACAGTATATTTTCTTCTGCCTTTGACTGCTACTAAGTCACCAATATATATATGTTTATTTGTAGAAAGCTTCTTACCCAGGTTCCTCTTATATTTGTCTTCTTTCGTTGTCTATGGTTTGTGATCTCTTTTATCTTTATTGTCCTTTTGTGATACACTGAACAATGGCCTACCAAAGATGTCCACCTTATACCTGAAACATGTGAGTGTTACTTTATCATGGCAAAAGGGACTTTGCAGATGTGATTAAGGATGTTGAGATGGGGATTGTCCGGGATTATTCTCATGGGTCCCGTGGAATCACAGGGCTCCTAAGAGTTGGATGAAAGAGTCAGAGAGAAGTCAGAGTCAGAGAGAAGATGATGTGACCACGGCACCAGAGGTCTGCGTGATGCACTTTGGAGAGGAAGGGGCCACGAGCCAAGGAATACAGGCAGCTTCCAGAAGCTGGAAAAGTCAAGGAAAGGGATCCCCTGCTTAGGTCTCCAGAAAAAATCAGTCCTGCTGACACCCTGACCTTAGCCCGGTGAAACTGACTTCAGATTTCTGGCCTCCAGAATGTAAGATAACACATGTGCTGCTTTCAGTGAACTTTGGTTGTAATTTGTTACGATAGCAACAGGAAATTAGTAACTACTAAAAACACCTTTCATTATCATCAATCCCAGGACCTATACTTTGGTGATCAAGAGCATAGGCTTTTGTGTTCAGAGTGAGGTTTCGTCTATTGAACAGTCCACTCAGTTCTATAGTTTTCAGGAACTCAAATAACCTGCAGCTGTGTTATGTTTCAACCTGTTATTTCATAGTTTCTTCTTTTCTTCTTCCTTAGTCATGAAAATGGAGGGCACCTGGGTGGCTTAGTCTGTTAAGCATCTGGCTCTTCATTTCAGCTCAGGCCATGATCTCTTGGTTCATGGGTTTGGGCCTGCGTAGGGCTCTGTGCTGATAGCTTGGGATTCTCTCTGCCTCTCCCCACTCGCGTGCACGTACGCACGCATGCGCACTCTCTCTCACTCGCAAAATAAATAAACTTTAAAAAAATCTGTAAAATTTTCTCTGTGCAACTGATCAGTGACATGATAGCAAGATATGTGTGTATATATATATGTATATACAATCTATACATACACACAGACAAATGCATTATATATGTTATATGTGTGTGTGTGTATGTATACATGTGTGTGTGTATGTATATATGTGTGTGTGTGTATATATATATACACACACACACATATATACCAGGGCACCTGGGTGGCTCAGTTGGTTAAGCATCCAACTTCGGCTCAGGTCGTGATCTCTTGGTTCAAGGGTTAAAGGGTTCGAGCCCCACAATAGCTCAGAGCCTGGAGCCTGCTTCAGATTCTGTGTCTCCCTCTCTCTCTGCCCCTCCACTGCTCACACTCTGTCTCTCAAAAATAAATATTAAAAAAATTATATATCTATACACACATATGATGTATGTGTATAACATATATAATGTATATGTCTTGTGTGTATGTATAGATTGTAATATGTAAATAAATGTGTGTATATGTATATAGTATATATAGTTATCTATTCATGTATATATATTTCTGTAGAGAGAGTACATATGTATTTCTGTATGTATGTTTACATCACTGTAATTCCATCAGATCATCAGTAGGACTCTATGTTCCCATGTTGATAAAATAGTATTTATTCTCTCAGAAAGCTCTCGTAAAACTGGCAAGTTTAATTTTCTACTTAGTGATTTTTTTTCTGGAATTATTCCTCCCATTGCTTCCGGTCTTATTTGCCTCTATCCCAATGCTTGCTCCCTTTGGACTATATCCTAAGGCTATTATAGTTTTTTAAAGAGACATAGAAAGTGGCTATAACACTCAGGAAAAACAATGTTAAAATGCCAGGAAATATTAATGGGAATTGAAAATATGTTAAAAAAACATGTTTCAGGATATTGTTTTGCTTAACTTTGCTAGCAGCCCCCAATTATTCTTCATTTTTCTATAGAGGGATTATTTAATCACAATAATTGAGATTTTCATTTCCAGGGCAATTTAAAGTGTTTTGTGAAGGTTTCACATCGACTCATTATTATTAACCTCAGGGAGCAGAGACATGAAGAGAAACAATGTGTGAAGGGAGAGAGCTTTTTAATGGCAGAGAGACTTAAATATAGGAGAATATTAGCTATTCCAAAACTAAAGTGTTTAATATAAACAGCCTTGAGAGATCCATAAACACAGAAACTTGATACATAATAAGGCTCACTTGGGCTTTAAATATTAAAAGGGTAAAATTAACATGTTTAAACACCCCTCAGGTTCAAGGATGTCTTTAAATCACTTTACATGTACTTTCCCTTCTTAAAACGAATTAGCCATGTCAATACATACATGACACCCCCTTATAGTCACTACTGTGAGAGCCTCAAGGCTAATTACAGTTTCTATATCCTGCCCTTGATCTTCAAGTTCTTTTCCCCGTTCTCTACTCAAACCTCCTTTTCCTCAACCGCCCTCCTGCATAGAACACTTTATAGAGACCTCCAAATCTACTCCTAAGGCTCTCTGGGAATTTTTATGTATACTTGTAGTCAGCATCTGCAATGATTGGTTTTATCTTACCTACTAGAGCATGAACTGTTTGAAGGCAAAGGCTGGACCGTACTTTTGTGTCCATCATCATGGGCATCGTTTGTGACACGTCGTGTTCAATACATGTATTAACAACACAAAATAAAGGAAGTCACGATGTACTCTTCCTAGCTCAATTTTTCTTTAAACATTTCCATGGTTATCTTTGAAATATTTACAAGTTAAATAGTACCAGGATTTCCATGTCACGTTAGTAAGGACTAGTGATGTAGCTGGCTATTTTTTGTGGAATTTCTGTGTTGGAAGGAGACTGATGGAATGTGATGCCTTTCCCAGGTGGTCCATGGTCCCAGTGGGAAGTAGACAAGGAAGGGAATTGTGTAGATGGTGTAAGACAGAAACAATCTCCCTCAAATATTCAGACAATGGAGCCTGTGAACATTCAAGCTCTTGTGGGGAGATGTTGATTAAGCATTATTTGTTTAATTTAGGTTAAATAGGCAGCACAAATGGCTAATTCAAGATAAAATCCACCTTGGGTATTGTAATGCCCAAATTTTTTACTTTATTTTGTTATCACAAAAATCACCTAGTCTGGTTTCTTTTCTATTAGGTAATACAACTGAAGCATTTGTTTGTTTGAGTCAAACAGGTAATTGTCTTCAGATTCCCTTTCCCGTTCAGTTAAGTTTCAGGGAATTACATTCACTTTCCATGGCTGATGGATAACAAGCCAAATGGTCAGTTGGTAAGGGGGTAAGGGGAGAACCCTACAGCAGACATTTTAGGAGAAAAAAAAGTGGTTGAACTATTTGTGTGGAAATACTGGTGTGAGACTGGTCTTTGCACTATTATTGGGAGCCTCATAATTACAGGGTTTTAGGAGTCCCTCTGGCTCTCCAAAGTGGTCTGAGGCTCAGGTCTGTACAGATAATGGCCCAGGGAAAAAGCCAAGGAGAGCCAGGGCTGAAGCACTTCCTTTAGTGCAGACCATTGAAGACTGCCTTGAAAATGCACTTACCTTAGAGAGCTACTAACATCAGAGCATATTAGTGTATCAGACCTCTCTGGTGGGTCGGCTAGCAGTAGGGTTGATGAAGTCACTTGGCATCCCTAGGCACCTGGAGATGAGCACTTGAAGGAGAAGGGAAATTGTGAAATAAGTATTGGAAATAAGTTTTGCCTGAAAAAAAACCCTGTTTTTTTTTTTTAATTTTTTAAACGTTTATTTATTTTTGAGACAGAGAGAGACAGAGCATGAACAGGGGAGGGGCAGAGAGAGAGGGAGACACAGAATCTGAAATGGGCTCCAGGCTCTGAGCTGTCAGCACAGAGCCCGATGCGGGGCTTGAACTCACGGACCGTGAGATCATGACCTGAGCCGAAGTCGGACGCTTAACCGACTGAGCCACCCAGGCGCCCCCAAAAAACCCTGTTTTTAAATCTTCAGAGCAACCTGTAAATACCCAGAATGGCAAAGATAGCTCTTCTGCACGAATAAGCCATAAAATATTTGCTTGAATTATCCATTTCCCATTTACATTCTTCTTACACTTATACAGCTAAATGGAATATGCAGTGAATTTATTTAAAACAAAAAAAATTGCAAGTTTTCCTTATTTTAGCCTTGAGTCATTTTGCTATTTTTTCATATAAAACATTCAATTAATTATAAAACATTTGTCCTGTGCCATTACCCTTTCGAACATGTAAACATACACAGATTCTAATTACATAATTACTGGTTGTTAAAATGTGATGCTTGGATTTTGAAATGTTAAATGAGATCCGAAAAGTAAGATATGCAACAGAAATGGATTTGCTGTATTTCAGTTAGCACCATCAAAGCAAAATAATTTTTTAATCGCATTGCACAAACATCCCTGTTTTTTCTCTCTGAAGGTAGAACACATAAAGCAACTGCTCCTTCTCATGATGACCTCAAGATATTTTACATCAGTGTTACTGACCTACTGAATATCACTTTGAAAATATAGAGGAAGGAAAAAAACCCAGTGAAATAATATTTTAACAAGAAAATAAAAATTAAATGGCCAGCTTGCCTATATGAATGAATCTAGTTAACTAGCTGTTCAGTTCAGACGAAATTGAACCAGAAAGTCATCTAGACTCAAATTCTGAAACAAATTTTGTCCAAAATTAAGATTGGAACTTAAGAATTCTCTTAGCTATGATATTGTCTACTTTGAATCTTAGGTATAGCCTTTATATATTTTTTTATTGAAAAAGAGTAAATATGAAAAGAAAAAGCATTTATTTACAGGCCACCCCTCAATAGCAATCATTTTGTTTCTAAAAATTCAGAGAAGTTTAATATACACAATGTGTCTTCAATGAAATGGTTTAAATCGAAGCTGAACATCTATGAGCTTCTTTGAATGGATCTGGTTTGGTTTGTAGAAGGAATTGATTTTGGCCTTTTCTGTTCCCTAAATTTCTTTCTGTTTAATCACTCTATTTTGGAGAATTGTCAGCTTCATCTAGGCAATGCTTCTCAGGTTTTAATGCATGTGACTCCCTGGGAATCTTGTGAAAGTGCAGATTCTGATTTAATAGGTCTGCGTTAGGCCTGAGACTCTGAATTTATAACAAGCTCCCAGGTGACGCTAATGCTTTGGGACTACACTTTAAGCATCAAAGACTTAGCGAAATGTTTTAACCTTTAGTTGTCTCAGTAGTCCTTGAAAACTGGCTTGCAGGGCAGAATTGAGGTCTGTCTGTAGGGACTGGCTATGAAATGCACATCATAGGGGATAATTCCCCTTGGCTGATCTTCCTATTGCTTTATTTTTATTTTTATGTTTATTTATTTAATTTAAATTTTAGTTAACATACAGTGCAATATTGGTTTCAGGAGTAGAATTCAGTGATTGATCACTTACATACCACACTCAGTGCTCATCACAAGTGCCCTCCTTAGTACTCATCACCCATCTAGCCCACCCTCCACCCACCTGTCCTTCAGCAACCCTCAGTTAGTTCTCTATTGTTAAGAGTCTCTTGTTGTTTTTTCCTTCTCTTCTCTCCCCTGTCCCCTGGTCCCATATTTTCGTCTGTTTTGTTTCTTGAATTCTACAGGTGAGTGAAATCATAATGGTATCTGTCTTTCTCTGATTGACTTATTTCATTAGCATAATACTTCTAGTTCCATCCTTGTCATTAGAAACGGCAAGATTTCATTCTTTTTGATGGCTGAGTAATATTCCATGGTATGTATATACCACATCTTATTCATCCATGCATTAGTGGGTGGACATTTGGGCTTTCTATATGGTTTGACTATTGTTGATAATGCTGCTATAAACATTGGGGGTGCACGTGTCCCTTCAAATCAGTATTTTTGTATCCTTTGGGTAAATACCTAGTAGTACAATTATTGGATCGTAGGGTAGTTCTATTTTTAGTTTCATGAAGAACCTCCATACTGTTTCCAGAGGGACTGCACAAATTTGCATTTCCATCAACAGTGCAAGAGGGTTCCTCTTTCTCTGCATCCTCGCCAACACCCCTGTTGTTTCTTGTGTTGTTAATTTTTAGCCATTCTTTTTAAGTTTTTAAAAAAATTTTATTTTTGAGAGAGAGACAGAATGTGAGTGGAGGAAGAACAGAGAGAGAGGGACACACAGAATCTGAAGCAGGCTCCAGACTCTGAGCCGTCAGCACAGATACCAATGCGGAGCTCAAACTCATGAACCACGAGTTCATGACCTGAGCCGAAGTCAGACATTTAACCGACTGAGCCACACAGATGCCCTAATTTTAGCCATTCTTACAGGTGTGAAGTGGTATCTCATCATGGTTTTGATTTGTATTTCCCTGATGATGAGTGACGTTGAGCAGTTTTTCATGTGTCTGTTGGAAAAATGTCTATTCATATCTTCTGCCCATTTCTTAACTGGTTTATTTGGGGTTTTTTTGGTGTTGAGTTTGATAAATTCTTTACAGATTTTGGATACTAACCTTTCATCAGATATGTTGTTTGCAAATATCTTCTCCCATTCTGTAGGCTGCCTTTCAGTTTTGTTAATTGTTTCCTTTGTTGTGCAGAAGCTTTTTATCTTGATGACATCCCAATACTTCATGTTTGCTTTTGCTTCCCTTGCCTTTAGTGATGTGTCTAGTATGAAGTTGCTGTGGCCAAAGTCAAAGAGGTTTCTGCCTGTGCTCTCCTCTAGGATTTTGATGGTTTCCTGTCTCACATGTAAGTCTTTCATCCATTTTGATTTATTTTTGTGTATGGTGTAAGAAAGTGGTTTGGTCTCATTCTTCTGCATGTCGCTGTCCAGTTTTCCCAACACCATGTGTTGAAGAGATTGTCTTTTTTCCATTGGGTATTCTTTCCTGCTTTGTCAAATATTACTTGACTGTATAGTTGTGGGTCCATTTCTGGGTTTTCTATCCTATTCCATTGATTTATGTGTCTGTTTTTGTGCCAGTACCACACTGTCTTGATGACTACAGCTTTGAAATACAGCTTGAAATCTGGAATTATGATGCCTCCAGTTTTGTTTTTCTTTTTCAGGATTGCTTTGGCTATTCGGGGTCTTTTGTGGTTCCATACAAATTTTAGGATTGTTTTTACTAGCTCTGTGAAAAATGCTGGTGGTATTTTGATAGAGGTTGCATTAAATGTGTAGATTGCTTTGGGTAGTATAGACATTTTAACAATATTTTCTCTTCAAATCCATGAGCATGGAATTCTTCTCCATTTCTTTGTAGCCTTTTCAATTTCTTTCAGATGTATTCTATAGGTTTCAGAGTATAGATCTTTCACCTCTTTATTTAGGCTTATTCTTAGGTGTATTATTGTTTTTGGTGCAATTGCAAATGGGATCAATTCCATGATTCCTTTTTCTGCTGCTTCATCATTGGTGTATAGAAATGCAATAGATTTCCACACGTTGATTTTATATCCTGTGACTTTGTTGGATTCACGTATTAGTTCTAGCAATTTTTTGGTGGAGTCTTTCAGATTTTCTACATAGAGTATCATGCCATCTGCAAATAGTGAAAGTTTGACTTCTTCCTAGCTTATTTGGTTGACTTTTGTTTCTTTTTGTTGTCTGATTGCTGAGGCTAAGACTTCCAGTACTATGTTAAATAGTAATGGTGAGAGTGGACATCTTGTCTTGTTCCTGATCATACAGGAAAGACCCTCAGTTTTTCCCCATTAAGGATGGTATTTGCTGTGGGTCTTTTGTATACGGTCTTTATGATGTTGAGGTATGTTCCACCGAGCCCTACTTTGTTGAAGGTTTTTATCAAGAATGGATGCTGTATTTTGTCAAAACGACTGCTTTAAAAGTGTTTACTATGGACATTTTTCTTAGCATTATAAACTTGAAAATCTTTGAATAAAAGCAAGTCATTCTTTTAATGAAAAAAAGTCTTTCTTAAAAAATCTTACTTTAAAAATCAAATTTCTTTCTTTTTTAAAAAAATTTATTTTTTATTTTTAAAAATTCACATCCAAATTAGTTAGCATACAGTGCAACAATGATTCCAGGAGTAGATTCCTTAGTGCCCCTTACCCATTTAGCCCATCCCCCCTCCCACAACCCCTCGAGTAACCCTCAGTTTGTTCTCCATATTTATGAGTCTCTTCTGTTTTGTCCCCCTCCCTGTTTTTATATTATTTTTGTTTCCCTTCCCTTATGTTCATCTGTTTTGTGTCTTAACGTCCTCATATGAGTGAACTCATATGATTTTTGTCTTTCTCTGACTAATTTCACTTAGCATAATACCCTCCATCCAGTTCCATCCACGTAGTTGCAAATGGCAAGATTTCATTCTATTTGATTGCTGAGTAATACTCCATTGTATATATATACCACATCTTTATCTATTCATCCATCGATGGACATTTGGGCTCTTTCCATACTTTGGCTATTCTTTACATTTTTTTTTTAACGTTTTATTTATTTTTGAGACAGAGAGAGGCAGAGCATGAACAGGGGAGGGGCAGAGAGAGAGGGAGACACAGAATCCAAAACAGGCTCCAGGCTCTGAGCTGTCAGCACAGAGCCCGATGTGGGGCTCGAACTCACGGACCGTGAGATCATGACCTGAGCCGAAGTTGGATGCTCAACCGACCGAACCACCCAGGCGCCCCAACTTTGGCTATTCTTGGTAGTGCTGTTATAAACATGGGGATGCATGTGTCCCTTTGAAACAGCACACCTATATCCTGTGGATAAATGCCTAGTAGTGCAAATGCTGGGTCGTGGGGTGGTTCTATTTTTAGTTTTTTGAGGAACCTCCATACTGTTTTGTAGATTGACTGCACCAGCTTGCATTCCCACCAACAGTGCAAAAGAGATCCTCTTCGCATCCTCACCAACATCTGTCGTTGCCTGAGTTGTTAATGTTAGCCATTCTGACAGGTGTAAGGTGGTATCTCATTGTGGTTTTGATTTGTATTTCCCTGATGATGAGTGATGTGGAGCATTTTTTCATGTGTCAGTTGGCCATCTGGATGTCTTCTTTGGAGAAGTGTCTATTCATGTCTTTTGTCCATTTCTTCACTGGATTATTTGTTTTTTGGGTGTTGAGTTTGATAAGTTCTTCATAGATTTTGGATACTAACCCTTTATCTGATATGTCGTTTGCAAATATCTTCTCCTATTCTGTCGGTTGCCTTTTAGTTTTGCTGATTGTTTCCTTCGCTGTGCAGAAGCTTTTATTTTGATGAGGTCCCAGTAGTTCATTTTTGCTTTTGTTTCCCTTGCCTCGGGAGACGTGTTGAGTAAGAAGTTGCCGTGGCCAAGATCAAAGAGGTTTTTGCCTGCTTTCTTCTGGAGGATTTTGATGACTTCCTGTCTTACATTGAGGTCTTTCATCCATTTTGAGTTTATTTTTGTGTATGGTGTAAGAAAGTGGTCCAGGTTCATTCTTCTGCATGTCGCTGTCCAGTTTTCCCAACACCACTTGCTGAAGAGACTGTCTTTATTCCATTGGGTATTCTTTCCTGCTTTGTCAAAGATTAGTTGGCCATACGTTTGTGGGTCCATTTCTGGGTTCTCTATTCTGTTCCATTGATCTGAGTGTTCTTGTGTCATAAAAATCAAATTTCTAAAAATGAATCTCAGAGTTATAAAACAAAAATACTTTAAAATATTTAAAAATCTATCTCAAAAGAGATTAAGAAGGTAATATTTGTACATCTTGAATGAAACACATTAATAGTTCCTTAAAATCCAGGAAGTAACAAGATAGAATCTTTTGTCCATAGAAACGGACTTGTGTTAGCTTCTGAATATGAACATCTATCAAAAAGTTCTATATTCAGGCCTTCAGTATTTCTGTCTCTCTCAGAGAGCGTTTTCAAATTCATTAAAAGATATGATCCTTTCTGTAGTTGTGCGAGGGATTCCCACTCTGGTAACTGTGGTAAGCAGAAGGAGTGAGAATGGCACCTTTCCTGTATCACCAGAGAGATTTGAAGGTCAAATAAATTTTAAAATTTCATAAAGAGATGTGGGAAGTAAAAGTATGAGGGATTTCCCCTCAGCAGCATAAGAGTGCTTTTTGTTTAAATAATATCCAAGGGCCATGTATTAATAATGGAAACTCATTTGAGCTTCCGTTTCAGCTTGGGTGTGCGGGAAGAAGGTATACGTACAGAACCACCGTGCCCTGGATTTGCTTGTTTTTATTATTCATTTATTTTGGGGACAAAATGTTTTCAATAGCAAATACACTTTTTCGGGGATATGCTTTCTGATTTCGCAAACGGTTTAGACAGGTGCTTCTCAAAGTAGGGTCTCCAAACCAGCAGTATTAGCATTGCCTGGGAACTTGTTTGGTTGTTTTTCCTGAATTTTTATTTAAATTATAGTTAGTTAACATATAGTGTAGTTTTGGTTTCAGGAGTGGAACTTAGTGATTCATCACTTACATATAACATCCAGTGCTCATCCCAACCAGTGCCCTCACCTGGGAGCTTGTTAAAGATGCAAATTCTCAGATGGCACAAGATCTATTGAATCAGAAGCTCTGAGGGTGGGGCCCAGCCATCTGAAGTTTAAGGAGGTCTACAGATGATGCTGTTGGAGGTTTAAACTACATCAGTTGTTCTCAACAGGGGTGGATTTGCCCTCCACCGCCTCCTGGAGACTTTTGACAATGTCTAGAGACATTGTTGGTTTTAACAACTGAGAGAAGGGAGCTACTGCCATCTAGTGGGTAGAGGGCAGGGATGCTGCTGAGCATCTTAACCATGCGGGGGGGCCCCCCCTTTCCCTGCCCCCTACCCCACCCCACCCCCAACGAAGAGCCCAGCAGTTCAAAATGTGGAGGCTGAGAAACTCTGGACTAAATCCTTAAGGAAATCAATAAAGAAAGTAGCTAAATTTAGTCAATAGAAAGGCAGAATGGATTAGAGAATGAGCAAAGGTGTAGAATTTAGGTTCTGGTTCTGCTAATTAACAGCTGTGTGATTTCATGTAAATCTCTTAATCTCTCCAATTCTGCTGTCTCATTTATAAAATGGGAATAATCCCTGCCTATTGCATGGATTACTATGAGGATAAAATGAGATAATGTGTAGGAACACACCTAGTAAACTGTAATGCTAATCAAATTTAATGGAAGGATTTTTCCAGCGAGGGGTGGGGAAGGGTGGAGGGAAAGCGTAGACTAGAGGTGGGAGGAGGGTGCTGTAAAGGGTTAGAGCATCTGATTCAGCTGTCTGAAAATAACCAGATTCTGTGTACATCAGAGTTGTGCCGATTTTTTCCTTAGTGCTTCTTACATCGTTTCCTGTAACTACTTGAGTGTAGTCGTTCTTTCAGTCACTGCAAGATACAGAAATAGCATGTTCTCTCTATGCTAGAGGTTCTCAGACTTAAGCCTGTGTCAGTCACCAGATTTCCATTCCATTCCATTCCATTCCATTCCGTTCCATAGAACACTTAACCCTCTTCATAAATTTTCAAGAGTTTTCAATAGTATATTGTTGGCTATAGGTACAATCGTCACAGCTTCTTTCTTTTGCCGAACTGAAACTTTAAGCTCATTGATTAATACTCTCAATTTCCTGGTCCCTGGCAACCTCTATGCTGTTCTCTGCTTCTATGACTTTGACCTCTTCAGAAACTTCATGTAAGTAGAATCACACAGTATTCACCTGCCTGTGACTGGCGTATATCACTCAGCACAATGTCGTCCAGGTTCATCTTTTGTTGTCATATACTGTAACATCTCCTTCTTCCTACAGATTACATGGTATCCTGATGTGCATGTATAACACATTTGTTGTATCCATTCATCTGATCACTGACATTTAGGTTGTTTCCACATCTTGGCTATTGTGAATACTGCAATGAATATGGGAGTTGTGGATTATCTTTTTGAGATCCCAATTTCAATATTTTTTGGACAAATACCCAGAAGTGGGATTGCTGGATCATATGGTATTCGTACTTTTCATTTTTCGAATGACTTTCCCACTGTGTTCCAGAGTGGCTGTACTGTTTTACATTCCCATCATCAGTGAACAAGGGTTCCATTTTCTCCACATCCCTACCAATGAGGCACGACCTCTACCAGGAGTTTCTTGTTAAAGCTTGTTGAAGCATAGATTGATGGGTTCCTGATCCCCAAGGTTTTTCACTCAGGAGGTCTGGTGGGGGGTGGTTGAGAAGTTACATTTTGAGGATGTCCTGGGTGATGCTGCTGTTGGTCTGACGACCACATTTTTAAGAGCTGCTGTAGATCCCATCGCTAACCAGAGGACAGGAGAAAGTGGTTAGAGCTAATTTATAATTGTCACTGACAAGCTTTGACTTCAATGGCTTTTTTTGGCCAAGACTCTTCTGACATAAGGAATAGCTCTTATTTTCTTGGCAAGTGAAACCATCTCCCTTATTAAGTCCTTGCCTGAAAAGGCCCCTTTATTTCTCTTTCCTATTTTCGATGATGTTAACAATTTTAGTAATTTAGTATTGATAATGGCTTGTTCTCAGTTAATTGAGGCCACTTTAATTTAGCAATCATATTTAATGGTAGAGGATACATACTTGGCTTAAACAAAGACAGGATGTTCTAAGGTATTGTATATAAAGAATAGTTTTGTTATTCAGTGTTTATCTTGAATTCAGGAAATACTGTGATATCAAAAAAGCAAAAACATGAACACGGTGGGACAGGTCTGAATTGAAGCCTTTGTATTTGAAATATTTTTTACAGTATGGCACAGACTACTTGTCCGAGAGTCATTTGGGATATTTGCTTAAAGTACAGTTTCTAGGGCCCCACTCCAGAAGTGAGGGTGCTTAAATATTAGTTGCTGTAGAGGGACTCTGAGGAGGGACCCTGCAGGGTTCTGCACAGAATGATGTCAGCAAAATGGCCGAATAGTTTTCTACCATCTTCCCCCCACAAAGAACACTGTGAATCTCCAATGACACATCATTATCCTCCAAAGTCTATGGTGTACATCAGAGTTCACTGTTGGTGTTGTACCTTTACGGGTCTGGACAAATGTATAATGACCTGTGTCCATCACAATTGTATCATATAGAGCATTTTCACTACCTTCAAAACCCTCTGTGTTGGTTTCATTCCTAGGTCCCCACTGTGCTGTGTAGAGTGTGACATAATACATATTTGTTGAATAAGTATCTGCTGTGCGTTAAGGTACATTTTTCATACTCATGTCTCTGAAAGTCATTGAGTTTTTAACACTGAAAAGATTATTTGCCTTCCCTTGGTTTTGTTACAGTTGGGGACGCTGGAGTACAAAAGGTCGGTTGCTTGTTCAAGGTCCTATATCTAATTAGTGACAGAGATAGAACTAGACTGCAAATGTTTTACCTCCTGTAATATTTCTTTGTCACTTCACAGACTGAACACAGGGCAGAACAAGGAGCAAGCAGTGTTATTGGTGCCTAGTTACACACTTCTGTTTTAAGTTAGACTTTTCTTTTTGTCGTGAGAAACATGAACAATTGTTTTACTAATCCATCACCTCTCCTCCTTGTTTCTAGCCTCATTGGATGCCTCACTTCCAATCCCCTAATCAAACAAATATTTTCAACCCTTCTGTACCTTTGCTTACACTGTTCCTGCTTTCTAGAATGTCCTTCCTTTCTCCTCCTCAGTCTTCAAATCGCAGCTCAGCCAAGACTTCCTGACCTCACTCAATGTATTATTTACTTTTTCCTCTGAGGTCCTGTAGCATTCCAAATATAACTGGCAAACTGCATGAGAGACACCGTCTCCCCTCAGAGCCTCCTAACTGATGATTGCTAAGGGTAAGTTGGGGTCTTGGAGGAGATATAGAAACGATACAGGACTCTGACTTCTTTACTTGGAATCATTCTTATGCAGAACGAGGATCACCAAATGTACCCAGGGAACATAGATTCCCTCTTTGTATTGATATGTAGCATATTCAGCCCATGGGAGTCTTCTGGTCCTCTGGGTACAGTATTGCCTACTGAACTCTGCCCAACGAACACCTCTGGCTCAGTTCTGATTTCTAGGCTCAAAAGACCCCTTTCTCATGTTGGTGACAAACAGAATGACTTCCTGTTTCCTATGAAATTCTGCCTTTTTTGTGTTGGTGGTCTCTCTGACCACATTATAGTTCCTAAAACATAACAAAATCTCGGCGGGGCGCCTGGGTGGCTCAGTCAGTTAAGCGTCCGACTTCAGCTTAGGTCATGATCACACGGTTCATGGGTTCAAACCCCGCATTGGGCTCTGTGCTGACAGCTTGGAGCCTGGAGCCCGCTTCGGATCCTGTGTCTCCCTCTCTCTCTGCCCCTCCCCCACTCACACTCTGTCTCTCTGTCTCTCAAAAATAAACAAGATCTTGCCAATTCAGTACTCCCAGCACACAGCAAGAACCACACACATAGGGGGTGGTTATGAGCTTTCCTCACACCAGCTAGTAAGCACTCAGTAAACGCTGGTTCAATAAACATATCAGAAAATGAAGGAAAGTAACCTATAATTTTACATGGCAGTGAAATGCAAACAGACTTTACTCTAGGCAGCAAGGCCCACACAATATTGTTTTAATACCTTAGCTGAGGTAAAAAGTTTGCCCCTCGCAAATGAAGTATATAAAACTCACAATATTTATTTGTAATAGCAATTAGCTTTTCAATGTCTTCCCGATGAATCAGCCATGGCCTACCTCAACCCAGGTTGCCTGTGTTTCCTTAGTCTTACGTTTCCTTAAATATATACTTAATATGCTGTATGTTCCTTATTCCTGCACTTAAATGAAAGTAGACACAGGCAGACGGTATATTTTTGTATCAGGAGTCAGGTTCTTATCAATTAGAGGGGATAGTGAGCCAGGGTCCAGGACTCACTGTACCTTTAGTGGGTGAGCATCTTGCGGTCCCTTAAGAACTTCTGAAGTATGTGAAGTGTTCATTGATACATTTCCCACTGGGCCTTCGATCAATAATAATTGATAGTTATACAGAGTAGGTCTTTGTATTGTTAGAAGATATGTAGCTATCAGGAACAGCATGAGCCTTTCAATCTTGCTAGAGTGACATGTATCGCTCATAAAATCTTTTTTCTGCTGTGATATTAATATGTATAGAAAACTCTCAAGTAAACATTACTGATATTAATTAATTAACTATGGCAGGCAATTATTTAAAAAAATCCATTTGCAAGGCTGAGACAACTCTCTTTTCAACCACTGCCTCATTCTTCCAGTCAAATATTTGTTGAACTCTCAAAACTTACAAAGAGCTGAGCTTGATGAAGAGAATATAACCACCACAATAGCAACTGATCGAGGCCTTGCTACGGACCTACATACACTACACTGTTTCTCTGCCCTTCTATTATAGACTTCTATATATACATTTTAATATTTATTTGTTTTTAAGAGAGTGAGAGAGACAGAAGTGGGGGGGATAGAGAGAGGGGGACAGATGATCTGAAGCAGGCTCTGCGCTGATAGCAAAGAGCCCAATGAGGGGCTCAATCTCATGAACCATGAGATCGTGACCCAAGCCAAAGTCGGACACTCAACCAACTGAGCCACCAGGCGCCCCAAGACTTGTATATTTTTAATTCTGCACAGCCTACTTGAGGAACTAAACAGCCCATGATCGACACGCTGTTTGTGAACTCCTTTAAAAGCAAATCACATATTTGACTTCCATTTCAACAAAAGCATCAACCTGTTCCTGAGGACCTAGTATCATGGGTTATGAAAGAAGGGTTGTGTATAATTTATGACCACAGGGTGTTATATAATCTGGTTAATTAAGCCATAAAGGTAAAAACACACAAATGTTATGAGGCACCCTCATAGCGCTGTATGTATAATTTTTGGAAGAATTCAAGGGAAGGAACTATGCATACAGAATCACGTAATGCAACTGGCTGTCTTCACTGGTGTTGACTGACTCCACAGTGTGGTGCTAAGATCATAAAGCTATACCCTGGTTAAGGCTTTCTTCCAGTCAGATGAGTAAACATGAACAAACCTCACTTTTGTTTCTAATCTGGGCTTTCGAGCGTACTTTTCATCCATGGGCCTCCCAGGCTTGTTTTAGCATTCAAACAGAAGCCGAAGACCAGAAAGAGTCCAGGTGGCAAGTGCTTGCTTCTAACTTGCAGGGGAAAAAAAAGCAACAAGAAAAGAATTTAATTTCCCTGCGAAAAACATGGAGCAGCTGTTCTTTGCAGTAAGAGTATTGGCTTCTACAGACCATTATACACAGTGTGCATTATGTGCAAGGCTGAAGTTCTGGAACCTTATAATTTGAGGTGTGTGTGTGTGTGTGTGTGTGTGTGTGTTTCTCCAATCAGCCTCCTTGCTGCATGACTCACCGTGGCATTGTGATGGGAGAAAGATGGAAAGATGAATCAGATGAATTAGCTCCTTTAAGAGCCAGTATTTCCACCCACTGCTCTGCCAGTTATGGCGGTCCTCCTTTCTCCAAGCTTTCCCTTCCTGGAAGGAATTCTGGCTAATTCACACCAGCAGCACATGGCACTATGGTCAAGGTAGAGTTCTGAGGAGAGCTTCTGAGCTGAGACAATCCGTGTTTCCATGGAAGATAAGGGGATTTAAAAAAATCATTAATGTTTATTTTTATTTTTTTTTTTTTTTATTTATTTTTGGGACAGAGAGAGACAGAGCATGAACGGGGGAGGGTCAGAGAGAGAGGGAGACACAGAATCGGAAACAGGCTCCAGGCTCCGAGCCATCAGCCCAGAGCCTGACGCGGGGCTCGAACTCACGGACCGCGAGATCGTGACCTGGCTGAAGTCGGACGCTCAACCGACTGCGCCACCCAGGCGCCCCATTAATGTTTATTTTTTAAGGGGGGCAGGGGGCAGAGAGAGAGGGAGAGGATCTGGAGTGGGCTCCACACTAATAGCAGAGAGCCCAGTGTGAGGCTCGAATTCAGAAACCACAAGACCATGACCTGAGCTGAAGTGGGATGCTTAACCAACTGAGCCACCCAGGTACCCCTAGGGGATGTTTTTGACAGAATGAAAGGATAGAATGAAAAAATGGTTCCTTGCCCCTGTGATGAAACAGGTTCAAATGTCACAGTTAAGCAAAGGGTCGAAGACTAGTTAGCATCCTAAAATCATTGCTAAAATAAGCAAACTGGATTTTTCTTTTGTTTATATATTCTCTTGCTTCATAGATATTTGGTGTATTATGCTAAATGAAAGTAAGTTTTCTCAAATCCTAATATATTCTAAATTTTCTCATTACTAAAATGTTATTCTCTGTTTAGTGTTTTCTGTTATGTTATTACATTATCCACCAGAGATCAGTGAAACCCTACTAGTTAGATAAGAAAGTTTAAATAGCTTCTATTTCCTGTAATCTTACTTTATAATAAATGATAACATTGAAGTGTGATTTCTTCTATAAACTAGTCTCAAACTCAAGTTGTTGCAGAGGAGATATATATATATATAATATTATATGGTATATAATATTTAAGAAATGTACATATATTTAAAGATACGAGTAGCTCCTAGACACTCATAGAATTGTTAATCTGAAGTCTGAACCACTTGCAGTTTTGGGCACAATTTTGTGTGAATATGCATTTTTCTGAGAATTGGATCCAGAACTTTCATCATTTCCCTCAAAGGATCTGTGATTCAAAAAAGATTATGAATTACTATATGAAATAAATAATGTAACTTTTATAGTTTAGGTATTGACAAATAGCATTTAAATATCTTGAGACTTACCAGATAACACTAACAGGAATTATCACAATTGAGAAAAATATGTTTTCCTGTTAATAAAATAAAAGTCTTTCTCCAAAGTCTGTGTTGCAGTAAACACTTAAATGAAAAGTATTGTGGGATATTTTCACCCTTTTACTTCTGGCAGTGAAGATACCACCATGTATTCGTGATGTGTGCTGACATTTTATAAATCAGAACTTGTCATTTTACGGCTCAATAGTTAACCTAAAATAGAGTAGGTTTGCATCCCTACATTTCAGATCTTTGAATCCACAACTACCTACTGGATTCCTTGTTGTTTAACTACATTAATGATGGACCTCTAAAAATTTAACAGGGTGTATATGCAGTTTATCTGGTTCTGTCATTAATATGGCCAAGAACAAAAGTCTCAATTTTTTTCTTCAAAGTAAATTTTATCAATACATGAACTACGTGCTGCTTTTTTAAAAAAACTATTTTTTCCCAAGTTAGTTTCTTAGCACAGGCATTTGTAGAGTAGACTGACCAATTGTGACATTTTAAAGTGGTCATAAGGAAGTAAAATTTCTCCATTTCAAAATATCGAAAGGCTCAGACATGTCGTTTTTTTTCAAAATGTGGGTTCCTAGTGTATTTTTGGGCACTGTATTAAGCACAGTGTATCTGGCCTAGTGAAAATTAAAGGTGTCAGAGTCCAAATAACTCACTGTAGACATAAATAAACAGAGACTTTTCTGGATGGCTCTTCAGTAGGCCAAAGGAATCAGAGGCCACCTGTTTGGTTCTCTTTAACCCATTCCCATTCTCTGATAGATTTGAAGACTCACTCTCAGGCACTTCTAGAACCAGGAAACAAGGCCCCAGTGCTCTGTGTCATGGATGACCATGAATTATTGGCACCACCTAGGCAATCCTATATTTTCCAATCCTTTTTTCACAAAGTGGGGCACTCATTTGCGAGCCATTCTTAAGAGTCCTAGCCATGTGGCCATGCTGGGCCTAGACCAACACCTCCCTCCACCTTCTCTCACTGGGGCTGAAGTAAAACCAAAATGGAATACTTCAAAGGCTTACAACTCTGTTGTCTGTGAGTTGAGAGTATTGGTTATTAGAGTTGCTCCATTCAAGCTCAATGAAGGAATGTCCAAATGTTACATGTATGCACACATAACTAGGGATTTAAGAAGCTTGATATGGAAAACATGTAGGCTTATTAAATTTGTGCCTCATCTCTTTCCAAACTGTGACTAAAATCACCATCTCAGGGACACGTGGGTGGCTCAATCGGTTAAGCGGCCGACTTTGGCTCAGGTCATAATCTTGCAGTTTGTGAGTTCAAGCCCCACATCAGGCTCTGTGCTGACAGCTCAGAGCCTGGAGCCTGCTTCGGATTCTGTGTCTCCCTGCGTCTCCCCCCCCACCCCCAGCCCTAGCTCGCACTCTCTCTGTCTCTTTAAAAAAATAAATAAACGTTAAAAAAATTAAAATCACCATCTCATAAGATAAAATACAAAGTTCTCACTGTGAGAAGGACAGAAACATCTCAGACAAAAAACTGCAACAAATTTGGAGTCATTCAGAAGTGGGTTGAATCTACTCGGGGATTGTTTTGTCCTTGGTCAAATTACTTAATCTACCTGAACTTCAGTTTCTTCATCTGTTAAACTAGAAACTGGGGGGACGAATAGCATGGACATCAAATGGCTTTGTAAGTATCAAATTCTTACATGATCTATAGAAGAAATATAGCTCATGGCAGGCACTCAATGGGTAGTCATCACAGGTTACTTCGCACACCCATCTGGCCACAGATTTTCCCAGGATAAAGAAAAAACTCTTTGAAAACATTTATTTATAGGTCATAAATTATAATCAAAAGTGGAAAGGCAGAGCAAAGCACTAGACTAGTTACTTTCAAAATACTTTAAAATATCTTTAAAAGTAGCACGTAGACTGAACATAATTAAAAATACATCTTCCCAAAATCAACTTCGATTTTGTCTTGCTTGGAAAAGAAAAGTGATAATAACAGTAGAAAAAATCCACCTTTTTTGAGGTAACTAATATAAGTAATATTCTACAACTTCAGGAATTTAGTTACCTATAAACAAGTGAGTCTCTATAACCATAGCTCAACCAGTAAAGAAAAACATTTGCAGCAAATATCATTGTAAGACTTTAAAAGAAGTCCTATACATACAATGGAATTGAAATTTCATAAATATATGCCTAGAAAACAAAGGTAGTAGCTCCTAGTACCCCCCAAACCTAGCAAAATGCTTTTAGCATTAACTAAATTGAGTTATTTGTGGTATAATAGGAAAAGTCATAGCAAGTTAAAGTAGTTATGTAACTAATGATATAAACGTTGACATTATTCCATCTGAATTTTGCCTAGTCATGCCTAATTGACATATATTCTGATTTCTTTGATCTGTAAGAAGAAATCAGTAGGAATTGTTGGGGTTTACTGAAAATATAAGCTCTGTTTTTGTTATTATTCAAACTTACTCCTCTTCTCTCTCCTTCTCCCTCTTCCTCTTCTTCTTCCTCTTCCTTCTCATCATTAATACACTAATAATCTAATACTATTCAATAAAACTTGTCTCATGCAATTAAAAATATGTACCAAAACTCTGTCTTTCTAAAATTGACAGCAATTTTAGTTGATTTTAACATAATACCCAGTATGTACTGAGTAAATGCTAGTAAACACTAGAAGTGGAACCATAGTTGTGATAATATGTCTATTTTCCCTTTCAATTGATTTACCTCAACTGCCTCAGCTGAGCTAACAGGAATATGTCTTAGGGTCAGATTCACAGGTAAGTGACCAGTGCAGTTGCATGGGACCCCACACTCAGAGGAGCCCTGTGTTTGGGATATAATGCTCTGAAATTGATGTCTTGAGATTCTTAATCATTTTATCTTTGAATTTGTGGGCACATGGGAGCATGTGCCTGGGGCTGAGAGCCTGCCTCACGTGTAGTTCTGCCTCCCTTCACCCCCTCCTCCTTCCTGGGGTGGGTTCTTAGCTAACTGGTGCTTGGGCCATCCCCGCCCTGCACCACTGCCACTCAGTCTAGGCAGCAACTGAGTGGGTTGCATGGTTGGGAGGAACGTCCCCTTTTACCATTGCCCTCTTCCTGGGTGGGGGCCAGATGTGGACACCTGGGTGGGCTGTGTCGGGCACATGCTGGGAGTCTCAGGGTCGGACCAGCCTCGCCTGGTCTCTGGTCCATCCCCTTTCAGGTACTGAGTGCATTCTGGAAGGAGGTTGTAATCCCTGAAAGTAGGTGGTCTGCTGTGGGTTCCAGCAGAAGGCCTGGTGGAAAGGAGAGACTGACTGTGGATCTAGTGGAGACTGTTTTCATTGTACATTGAACCTGGCAAATTATGTGGCTGGCCCTGGTTTTATTGTCATTATTTCACACTTACTGAGTATTCCAGTTACACAGAGACATATCCATATTAAACCATTAAGAAACTAAGAGTATTAAAAGTACGCTTTCCAAATTTAGCTCAGCATTACATAATAGATGCTGCCTGGTTAGATATTGATTCCTAATAGTAAGAGACTAACCTGAAAAAGTTAAATTTTTTTTTTTTAAGTTTGATGACTTACATTTCATCTCAGTTTCAAGTACTATTTAACTTTGACTAGCAAAGTATCTGAATATCTTTGCAAAGCATCATTGAACTGGAAAATACGTGGGACCAGTGACCATACTCAGAGAAGAGAGGACGAACGAAAAAAAGACAAGGAAAAAAAAAAGAGGACAGGGAAGTGCAAAGCTCTTGGAAATTGAGGAACGAAGGAATGATGTCAGCAAGATGGCAGACTAGGAGTTTCCAGCCCTCAACTCTGCATGGAAACAGGTAACCTGCTGGATGGTAGGGACCGTCAGAGGAGAAGCAGGTTGGAAGGTGGAGAGTGACCAGAGGTGATGGCACTAATAACAGCCAGATCTACTGAGGGTTTGCTATGTGTCTGGCACCATCTAGATGTATAACATCTGTGAACCTATTTAACACTTACCAGAACTTTGTGAGAGAGATGCCATTATTACTCTAATTTTATTGTAGAGAAAACTGGGGCTCACAGAGGTTAAATGATGTGTTCTAGGCTATACACCGCAGAGCTGGCAGAACAAGAATCTCAATCTAGGCAGTTGGTCTAGAGGTCATGCTCCTAATTGCTATTGCATGGATGAGTTGCATTTGGAGTCTGAATTTAGAGTTGGAGATTAAATTTGAGCTGCCGATGTGTAAATGGTGCCATTACAGAGAGCAGCTTGAGTAATAATAGCAACATTTTCATTTTTATTCCACTTATTGACAGAAAAATAACCAAAGGGGCCAAGGAAAGAGCATAGGGTGGAAATATCAAGGAACTTTTGGTCTAATAGTATCTTACATTGGTACATAACATTTTGTACTTTTCAAAGCATTTTCACCAGTACTATCTCATTTATTTTGCAAAATGACTTGGCAAGACAGGTATCATTGTCCCCAGTTTGCACAGATAAGAAAATTGAAGCTTGGAGAGATGAAGCGATCTCCGTGTCCAAATAGCTTATTAAATGAAGATTCTAGTCTTCTGTCTTCTTCCCGACTTCTTTCCACTGAGGATTATTAGGGAGAAAATTGTGAAGAATGAAATATTTTCTAATCACAGCTGAAATCATTAATTATAGATAGTTTTCGTCTCACTGAAATTACTTCCAAATGCCGCTGTGCTTGTCTACTTTATTAATTGAAATTACAATCAGTTGAAATAATTGAAAACTGAAATATATAAGAAGGGCACTCACAGATTTTAGACATGATTGAATCCAGTGTATTAATCATAATAGCCATCTGGACATTGGTACTCATTATGTTGTTTCTTCTTGGGACAGATATTGCTAAACCGACTTTAAACAATTGTCTCTCAGTATATTTTATTCTTGAGTCAACATTTAAGAAACACTATTTGAGAGTGGGCTTTGGCTTTGAATTACAAAGAGGGAATAAGGGGGAGGCAGAACGGCTGACTCATCTTCCAGAATTATACATGTTGAAGAGGGCAGCACGTTCAGTACTGCTTCTGACATTTATAACGGAGGCTGAAGGGAAGGATTTGTGGGCACTTACTGGCCGTGAGGGTCTCTCTCTTTTTCTCACTGGGTAGAGATTGGCTTTTTTGTTTGTTTCCGTGTTTCTGCCAAGGCTACACTTTTGTGGCCCGCAACCTCTCAATTAGCCTGGGTAGCACAATATTAAGAGACTGAAATGTGGTATTTGTTTTGCTGAGAGCTCTAGGAAGAACAGGATGAGGACGCTGCAAAATTGGGGATAACAGGGTGGTGGAGATAATAATACCATGGGTTTTTTTCTTCTCTGTCAGCATGAAGTTAACACCCTAGAATCATAGATTTGAAGACTGCTTATGTGCTGTGGCTCTTAGAGAGCTGATGAAGGTAATCAATTAGCTAATTATTTAACTAATTAATGTGCCATGCCCTGTGCAGAGCTAAGGCTGCTGTGGAAAGCAAGGAGAGACACAGGTGTTATCCACATAGAGCTTACAACTCAATGGGAGAGAAATAAGGAAGCATCTGGTTAATGTGATCAACCACTGGTTTTCCAACCTTCTCATTATCCTATCCAGTGAGTGGACAATGCTCAACGCATAAGATTGTAGTGTAAGGTCTGATATTGAGGCTGATATTATATGTGCCTTGACATTTGGGGTAAAGTAGGAGGGCACTGAATGGCCGACCTGCAAGTTTCCCCACCCACTCTGCTCCTGAGGATTGGATTCCCTGGCCCAACAAGTTCCTTACCATGGGGACCATAGGCGGCTGTGGTTCCCTGCCAGCCCACAGAATTATTCAACCAAGCCAATCACATCCTTCTCTAAGAGCCAGTGGTCACCCTCCCTCTGTTACTACGAAGTCTGCCTCTTGCAGCCTCTGGTTGTTTGCTGTGTCCCAGAATACAATTCCCATGAGACCCTGCAGGGCATAGTGTCTTCTTCTCTTGGGCTGTGAGTGTATGTGACTCGTAAGCTGTTGTCAGTTCCATCTGTCCAGTGCTGGGTTTTGTGCATTTGGCTATAATCCCAGGGAAGGAATCTCCACTCTCACCAGTGAAGTAAAGAGAAGGTGATCAGAACTAAGGTGCTTTCGACATTGAGTTAAGATTCAGTTTCTTATTATGTCTGCTTGTTGCTGGGAGTTGAGAAGTGAATGGCATTTTGGTAACAGCCGATATAAATGCAGACTACTCTTTGAAGTAGTTGAACACCGAACACAGAGCAATGGAAACTTCATGTACTGTCCACCTTCCCTCGAAACCTTATTTTCATGTACTCAGATATGGCTCAACAGTAATGAATTTTTTTTGTCGATTAGTTTTATTAACAGGAGCTACAAACTGGTAGAAGAATTTGGAGACTTTAAAGAAGCAGAGATGGAAATTTCATATCATTTGATTCAAATGTTTGGCTTCTTTGAGAGGTTCAATTTTTCATCTGTCAGTTTTCAATCCTAACCTTGATTTAACAAGTCTTGCGGAAAATTATTCATCTTTGTGTGAGAAATCTACTGAGAATGGTTGACACGCACTTCTAATGCATGTCAGGATAAAAATGAGGAGGCTCACGCATGTAGCAATACTCTGCTTGTTTTCCTGAAGCAATCGCTCCCTGACTAAGGACAGACACCTCACTTATCATCTTATCTTAATTAACTTATATTTTCATTTCAGTCAAAAGCAAACAAATTACAGTCTGGCACCCCTAAAGATGAGTGCTCCTCAAATCAGATGCTTGCAGTTTGTTGGGCCGCGTGCCATGGCTTCCGTGATAATGGTGATCTGAAATGAACCAGGGCAATTTTTACTTAGCCAGACAAAAAGGAATCGGAATGAAAACAGGTAATTGTATGAAAAAGTAATCAAAGCGGCCATATTGTGTCACTGAATAGAGTTGGAAAGAGCGAATCATAAATTGTAACTCTACCATTTCCCTAGGACAGTAAGTGTTGGCTGAGCTTATCCTTGAGAGACACAAGGAGAACCCCTTGATCCTCAGCACTCCTCGCTCTGCGTCCATGCGGTATGAACTTCTGCTTAGAGGCAGTAATTCTCTACTCTTTCCTGGCACCTTTAATTTTAGGGGGACTTGATTGCTATTTTGTTAAGGGACTGGATGGGGAGATAAGAAAGAAAAAGAGACTCTGAGAGGAGAAAAACAGGATGATAGTGAAGGCAAGGAGGCTCTCATGTCAGATTTCCCTCATTCGAACAGTCTAGAGACACCCCAGGTCAGAGAATGGAAAGAAAGAGCTGACAAGAAGGCGTGAAATTTGACAGGACATAACAGTTATAGCCTCTGCTGACTGAAAGTCTGCTGAGGGACAGGAAGTGTACTAGATATTTATTTGTATACTACAGCAATAGAGTTCTTAAAAAAAATTTTTTTTAATGTTTATTTATTTTTGAGAGAGAAAGAGACAGAGAGTAAGTGGGAGAGGGGTAGAGAGAGAGGAGACACAGAATCCGAAGCAGCCTCCATCCAGGCTCAGAGCTGTTGGCAGAGAGCCTGATGTGGGGCTTGCACTGAGGAACTGCGAGATCATGACCTGAGCCAAAGTTGGATACTTAACCGACTGAGCCATCCAGGTGCCCTTAGAGCACTAGGGTTCTTAAACTTGGTTGCATGTTGAAATCACCTGGGGAGCTTAAAAAATGCTGTTACCTATGTCTTCTCCCAGAGGTTCCCATTTAAAAGGTCCAGAGTGAGGCTTGAGCATCCATAACTTTTCAAGGCTCCCCAGGTGATGCTAATGTGCAGTAGAATTTGAAAAACACTGGATTTAATCTCTCCACAACCTGAGAAGGTAGATCACAATCCACTTTAAGAGTGGCACAAGGAAGCTTCAGAAGTTAAAGACATGATCCAAAATCATGCAGCCAGTAAGTGTCAAAGCAAGGACTGGAATTGTGGTCTGCCCGACCCCAGTGGGGTGGCGGGGGGGTGCTTTTCCGTGAGCGGATCTGTTGCTCTGATGGGGAATACTGGAGGGCAGGGCAGGGAGGAAAGGAGACCTGCTCTGGGTAAATGATGGAAAATTGTTACTCATTATTCATCTTTTACATGCGGAAACTGCTAACATTTTACAGCCCTTTATTCCTACATTAAACTGATTTTCTCTATTTAGGGACATACAAGCTGAGGTTGGTTCTCAGAACTCCTTGACTGAGAGAAAAGCAAGGTTATATTGGAATTATGCTTCAAAGATTGAAATCAGTCCTCTTCTGTTTTATGAATGGATTGCAGTGAGTATATATGGCATTTTATAATTTTTCTTACCACTGCCATTATCTTTTTTCTAGCTCACTTTTCAAGTGACACAGTGATTTATTGACTGTCTTTTAAAAGTTCCATTTCGCTGAACAAATGGTGAACATAAAAATCTGCCACTTGACCTAACACTGACTCAGATATTCAAAAGCTTCGTTTGATTAAAAAGAATTCACAGAAGTGGAGACCAATAAATGTCAGGTTATAAGAAAACTGAGAAAATTCCACGATTTGTTCTTTTAAAAATCAGCAGGAGGTAATCCAAATGACATTTTCTTTCAGGGTGGCCAGAGGCTGGGTCTGATTTCTATTTGTAAATCACGCATGGCTGTCTGCCATTGACTTCAATTATCTTCACCTAATGAACCAAACTCATAGCACATTTCAAGAAACAGCCTCACTAAACATATCTTCTTACTCTTCTTGCCAAAATCCGGAGCTGGTTACACATAGGGGGACTTGAGTGTGTAAAACAAGCATGCATTGGAAGGGGAAGCCCTAAACCCATATTAAACTTCTATATGCTTCTGGGAATTACTTAGTTATGAAAGTCTGATGATTGCTTATAAAAGGAAAAGACTGGAAAGAACCCAAATGATCCTCCATAGAGAACTGATTGAAAAAAATCAAAAAACAATGAAGGGCACCTGCGTGGCTCAGTCAGTTAAGAGGCCAGCTCAGGTCATGGTCTCATGGTTTCATGAGTCGGAGCCCCGTGCCCAGCTCTGTGCTGATGTGAGAATATGCCTGAGCTTCTGTCTTCCTCTCTCTTTCTGCCCCTCCCCCACTCGCACTGTCTCTGTCTCTCTCAAAAATAAATAAACTTAAGAAAAAACAAAATCACAATGAAAGATCATTACCATGCGGCCTGCATTGTGCTAATTTTTTTTTTTAGGTAGGATAATATTGTGTTATGTGAGATAATGTCCATACTATTGTAATGAATACTGAAATATGTAATGATAACATGATATCATATCTGTGATTTCATTTAAAATTCTCTAGCTAAAACAAAAACAACATCCCATTGCAAACAAACAACAAAACAAGGTGAACAAGAAAACAAACCTCTAAAGGGGTAAACTAAGTATGGCAAAAATGTCGATAAATCTTTAATTCTGCATGGTGGGTATATGGGAGTTTATTATGCTGTTCTCTTTGTTTTTATGTATGTTGGAAAGTATTCAAAATAGAAATATTTTAATGCTGGTAGAATCTAAGAATTAACAACCTGCCTCTTGCCACTTGCTGAGGGATATATAATCAAGCACTTACATTCTTTGCTGCACTCGGTACCCTTATGTAACAAGATAGATTGTTACAGATGTGGAACAAGGCCACCTAATATAGTCCTCAGGTTTAGCCAACTAAATGTGCATGGAAATATCCCTAGGTCAGGATAAGTAGTGTGACCTCATGCAAAACTGGGCTGCAGTCCCCATAAATGGAGAATGTACTAGTTCCCCTTGGTTTCCGGGAATATTACTTATAGCCTTCATTGTTTAAAACTGACAAGCGGCTGTTTAACTGACACGATGCAGTTTAGACTGGTTAGGGTTCTAGCAAAACTAGGTCTTTGTATTCAAATACTGTTAATAAGATTGGAACGTTCCTTTCAAAGATCTGATAGCTGTCAGATAGGGCTTTTATCCAGGTGTGGCCCCAGGTAAATGTGAAAGAAGGTACTAGTTTACCTCTGGAACCTTCAATCCCACGCTAAGTCCTACAGAACCCTCTGCACACTTAATCCTCATACTTATTTCCTATTCTGCCTCTTTTTGTGCAGGGTTCAATGCACATCTGGGGGACCCCATCTGGGTCTGCCTCTTTTTCTTTTTTAATGTTTATTTATTTTTGAGAGAGAGAGAGACAGAATGTGAGCAGGGGAGGGGCAGAGAGGGAAAGAAACACAGAATCCGAAGCAGGCTCCAGGTTCCGAGCTGTCAGAGCACAGCCTGATGCAGGGCTCGGACTCATGAACCATGAGATCATGACCTGAGCCGAAGTTGGACACTTAACCAACTGAGCCACCAAGGTGCCCTGGCATCTACCTCTTTTTCAGGACCATGCCATAGACCCAAGGTACCCAGGACTTTGCTCCCCTCTCCTGCTTCCTTGGTCCTATAAACAGCTACTTTGAATTGGGAGCTATGTACCATCAGTGATGTAAAATAGTTGGAATTTGGGGGAATTGAGTTTGAGTCCTAAATGAAACTGGGGATACTGGAAAGGAGCTTAAAGGGTTTCAGGCAGCAGTACCCCTGACTCCCAGCAGAAACAAACAAATCCTTCCTGAAGGTAATAATCCTGTTGGGGCTTTTAGTTTCCCCACAGATTAGGATCAACTGAACATGAGCTCATAAGAAAACATCATCAAACACCCGTGAAAACAAATCACCATGAGTGAAGTTTAGCAGAAACAACAAAAAATTGAGCCAGGGCTCCAATATTTCAGACATTGGCATCATGAGGTACAGAATATAAAATATCAGATAATAAAATGAAGGGCAAAATTTAAAAAAATCATTAAGAAGTTATCTAAAAGGACCAGTTATATGAAAATATGATGATACCATAGGATCAAGTTGGGGTGATCTCACAAATGCAATGTAAAATGGTACAAACCTACTATAGAAAATTGTTTGCTATTTCTTATGAAACTAAACATGCATTTAACAGTACAACCCAACAATGGTGCTCTTGGGCATCTACTTCAGAGAAATGCAAACTTCTAGGGCACCTGGGAGGCTCAGTCGGTTAAGCGTCCAACTTCAGCTTAGGTCATGATCTCGAGGTTCATGAGTTCCAGCCCCGAGTCAGGCTTTGTGCTGACAGCTCGGAGCCTGGAGCCTGCTTCTGATTCTGTGTCTCCCTCTCTATCTGCCCCTCCCCGACTCGTGCTCTGACTCTCTCTCTCAAAAATAAATAAACATTAAAAAAAATTAAAAAAAAAAGAAATGCACACTTCTGTTTGCACATAAATACGTACGTGAAGGCTTATTGTGACTTTATCCATAATAGCACAAGACTGGAAACAACTCAAGTGTCCTTCAACGGGTGAATGGCCATACATAAATGTATCCACATCATGGACTACTCAGCAATAGAAAGGAAGAAATTCTTTACGCCTGCAGCAATAAGATGAAGCCCAAATAAATTATGCTAAGTCAAAAACCAGTTCCTAAAGTTTATATACTGTCTGATTCTATTCAGATAACATTCTTGACATGACATCATTTTATAGAGAAAGAACACGTTAGTGGTTGCCAGGGGCTAGAGAGAGGTTGAGCAGGGAGGAGAGGGGAGGTTGACGTGGCTATAAACGTAGAGCATGAGGGATTCTTGTGGTGACAGAATTTTTGTCTGTGTTCAATTTGATAGTGGCTACATGGGTGAATCTACAGGTGATACAATTGCACAGAAATAAACACACATTCACATGCATATGAAACTGGTGAAATCTGAATAAGATGCATGAATTTCATCAAGATCAATTTCCTAGTTGTGATGTACAATAGTTATGAAGATGTTACCACTAGGGGAAACAAGGTGAGGCATATACAGTGTTTCTCTGTGTTATTTCTTATAGTTGTGTGTGAATCTACAATTATCCAAAAATGAAAAGGGCAATTAAAAAACAAAACCAAAAGCTATATACCATTTTTAAAGCAACAAAAATGGAAGGTACATTGGCATAACTCTAAAAAAAATATGTGCATGATCTATATTGACAAAATTATTAAACTGTAGGGGAATCTAGGTGGCTCAGTTGGTTTAGCACCTGACTCTAGATTTCGGCTCAGGTCAAGATCCCAGGGTTGTGGGAATCAGCCCTGAGTTGGGCTCTGCGCTGAGCGTGGAGTCCTCTTGGGATTCTCTTGCTCTCTTGTCCTCTCCCCTGCTCACACTCTCTCTCTCTCTCTCAAAAAAAAAATTATTAAACTGTATTAGCAGACAACTAGAAAAGATCTAAATAAATGCAGAGATAATACACATTTGTGGATTGAAAGACTTAATATCATAAAGATAATATTGAAGGTAGAAATCCATTAAATTCCAATAAAAATTCCAATAGAATTTGTTAAGGAAGTTGACAAGCTGATTCTAAAGTTTAGAGGCTGAGGGGCGCCTGCGTGGCTCAGTCAGTTGAGTATCTGACGGCTCACGCCATGATCTCATGGGTCTGTGAGTTTGAGCCCTGCATCCAGGTCCGTGCTGACGGTTCACAGCCTGGAGCCTGCTTCGGATTCTGTCTCCCTCTCTGCCCCTCCCCTGCTCGTGCTCTGTCTCTCTCTGGAAAATAAATAAACATTTAAAAAATTAAAAGAAAATAAAATTTAGAGACCCAAGAATACTTAAAATACCTCCAAGAGAAATGAGATGGAGGTACTTATGCTATCAACATTGAGTATTTCCTATAAAGCCATGGAAATCAATACTGTATGCTTATGGCCAGACAGAGACAAATTACCTAATGGAAAAAAGTCCAGTACACATGCAAATTTCTTTATAATAGTGCAAGCATTGTGGGTTGTCCTAGAAGAAACTATTAATAAATTGTGTTGGACACTCTGTTATCTAAGTAAAATCTGAAATTAAATTACTGTTTTATACATTTCACGAAACTAAATACTTAAATATGAAAACTGTTAGGAGAAAATATAGGAAAATACTTTATGACATAGGTGTAAGAAAAAAATTTCTTAGACATGATGCAAAAGTTACCAACATAGCAGAAAAGACTGATAAATTAGGCAAAATTAAAATCAAGAACTTTGGTTCACTAAGACCCTGTAAAGAAAATAAGATCTCAAACTGGAAGAAAATATTTACAATGTATAAAATCAATAAAACATTAGTAATCAGAATACGTAATAACTATAAACCAAACAGAGAATGTCAAATCAGCAGAAAAACTAGCAACATACAATAATAGATATTATACAGAAAAGGAAATACAAATGTCCAATGAACTTATGGCAAAGTTGCTCAATCTTAGAGTAATCGGAAAATGTTAAGTAAAACAACACTGAGAACCATTTTACATCACTGGATTGAAAAAAACAAAGAAGCCTGTTAACATTTATTAGTGAGGATGTGGAGTAATGGATGATTTTTACACACTGATGGTATAAAAAAATATAAATTGCTACAATCATTTTGGCTGCGTGACAACAATTCCATTCTTAGAACATTCGTAGAGAAACTTTTGCCCCTCTGTCAGGGAGTGTGTATACAGATTCCCTTTATGACATTGTTTTCAGTATCAAAAAATGAAGTTGACATAAATGGTTAGCAATTAAAAAAAGATGAACCATCTTATATTTTATGCAGTGAAATAGTACATAGCAGAAACAATGAATGAAATATAGCTACATTGAAAATTTTCAACAAATCTTAAAAAAATATATTGAGTGAAAAAAGCAAGCTGTGGTAGACATGTTTAATATGTCACCATTTTTATAAACCTTAATGCAAACAAAATTAAAAATTGTGTTCATTATACATGATTACATTATTTTTAAAGCAGAAATAATTGCACAGTTCAGGGTGATGGCTGCCTTTGAGTGGGGTGTAGCACAGGTGGATGCAGGGAAATAACATGAGGAAAGATGATATACTGAAGACACAAGCTTCTTGGCAATATTCTAGATCTTAAGTTATTAATTTAGAGTGATTCATTTTAATGTTTTGCTTCATAACTTACGTACGTTATATTTTTCATGTTTCAGATATTAAATAACACATTCTAAATAGGAGAAAAATGTTCTATTATAGAAAACTACAAAACAAAACTTCAAAGAGACAAGTTCAAATGCCAATGAAAATTCATGTCCCTCAAGGGAATGAAAAGGCAAGCCACAGACTGGGGGAAATATTTGCAAAAGATTTTTCTGATAAATGACTATTATCTAAAATATACAAAGGACCCTTAAAGCTCAACAATAATAAAATAAACAACCCAGCTAATAAATGGGCCAAAGACCTTAACAGATAACTCACCAAGATGGTTTACAGAGATGGCGAATAAGCATACAAAAAGATTTTTACTTAGGGAGACACCAGTTAAAATGAGATAGCACCACACATCTGTTGGAATGGCCAAAATCCAGAATACTGACAACACCAGATGCTGGAGAGGATGTGGAACAGGAACTCTCCTACATTGCTGGTGAGAATGCAAAATGGTGCGGCCACTTTGGAAGAGAGTTTGGCAGTTTCTTATAAAGCTATACACACTCTTACCAACGATTGCACTCTTTAGAGTTGAAAGCCCTAAAGAGTTGAAAACTTATATTTACACAAAACCCTGTACATAGATGTTTACTGTAGTTTTATTCATAATTATCCAAACTTGGAAGCAACAAAGACCCTTTAGTAGGTGAATGGATAAGTAAACTGTGGAACATCCAGACAGTGGAATATTATTCAATGTTGAAAATAAATGAGCTATCAAGCCAAGAAAAGACATGGAAGAAACTTAGATACATATCACTAAGCAAAAGAAGTTAATCCGAGAAGGTTACATATCATATAATTCCAACTATATGACAGTTTTAGAAAAGGCAAAACTATGGAAACAGTAAAAAGATCAGTGGTTTCCATGGTTCGGGGGAGGGTTGAATAGGCAGAGCACAAAGGATTTTGAGGGCAGTGAAACTATTCTGTACTATAATGGTAACTATACATCATGGTACATTTGTCAAAGCCTATAGAATGTACAACACCAAGAGTGAATCCTAATGTAAATGATGGACTTAGGGTGATAATGACGTGTCAGTGTAGGTTTGTGGATTGTAAGAAATGTGTTACTCTGGTGTGGGATGTTGATAGTAGGGGATGCTGTGTATGTGTGTGAGAATGGGGGTATGTTGGAACTCTAAACTTTGTACTCGAATTTGCTGTGAATCTAAAACTGCCCTAAAAAAATGAAGCAGTAATGTATCAATGTTAATTTCCTGCTTGAATTGTGGATATGTAAGAGAATGTCCTCATATATAGGAAATATAACTTAAAGGATATAGCAGTGATAAGGAATCATGTCAGCAACCCACACTCCAATACTTCAGGGAAAAAAATTGTCTCAAAATTAAAAAAGAATTTTTTTTTTAATGAAGCCAATCGTTATCAGTGTTCTCATGGGAAGTTTCAGTGTTGGTTTTTATTTTATTTTATTTTTTCAGTTTTTGCCTGCTTCTCTTGTTTCCCCAAGTTAGAGGCCTGTAGACTCCTAGTCACTTTGCAAATCTGTGAGGCCCCAGGGGAGCAATTATTCTCAATCTGGTGTTCACTTCAGATGGCTACGTTTTCTTCCGGGCTGACTCAGGTTGCTGACCCACTGAGTAAGAGTCTCCCCCAGGAGACAAGTTATAAATGGCCATCTGCCCAGGTGTATTTTTTTTTAAGGTTTCCATTTCTGAGTTCTAAAATATAGGGATGTCAGATATAGGCACAAGGGCATTTCGGGCCATTCCCAGTCAGGCAACATAATGGAGAATTTCAACCTCTCCATCATGTACCTTCTCCCCCTACCACCTCCACCTTAAACAATGCAGTTTTGCTATTTCCCTACCACCCTCTCTTCCAGTAAGACTTTCTTGCCTGTGCTGCCTTCCTCCCTGCACGGGCCCCTATGCTTGACACTGATTGTCTATTTTTTGGAACTTTCTGGATTTCTTTTCTTAATCAAGATTTACCTCTGAGTATAAATTGAGTTGAAGATAAACTGAGTGAACATAAGCTGGATTTAAATCTACAAATATGTCTAGTGTCAGACTGAGTGGCTTTCTCCCTGGTGGAAGAGCCTACAGCATAAAGGTAGAGAAACGTTGAGTTGGGTTTGGAGCCCAGGCTGTTCCAGGTGAAGCTATTGTTTGTGGGAATGTTGGTTCCCCTGTCTTCTCGCAAGCCTTCAGGAAAGATTGATTTCATCTCATGCTGAAGGCTTGGATTTTGATTAGCTAAGGGGTGGAACAGTGGTCAAGAAGAACTTCTCAACCAAGGCTGATGGCAAAGTTAGGGAAAGATGGTCGCGAGAAGTAAGCCGACTCTTACCTTTGTCATGCTTTTTAAATTTTCTGCAAAGGGTATGTACAAGGCTTTTATAATCAAGAAAATAGTAATAAAAATCTGTGAGGACTATAAAGATACATGCTCCAATAGCGGGTAGCATGGTATGTGTTTCAGGTCACAGGGAGTCCCTTGGGAAGCTATTTTGGAAGGGCATCTGCTATTATTCTCCTTTTACTAATTTTCCATCTATTCTAAGAACACTAGATCTATAAGCATTTTTGCTCTTGAAAAATAAAATTAAACTTGACCTTTGCATTAATGGTGCCCAGTGATGTCAGTTTTGAAAGTGTGATTGACAGTGAAAAAGTAAATTCAGTATAAATTCAGTGGTAACTTTAATTAAGAAACTATGGTATTTACTACAGATACTAGTTTGTACCAATAATGTGGTGAAAAGCTGTCAAACTTTCCTCAAAAGCTATGCTGTGTTTGTTCCTAAGTACAGAAGAGACGCCATTTTGAATTAATTTTGCAGCATGTTGACTTCATTGTCTTTTCTTTCTTTTCTTTTTTAAATTTGGTCAAAACTTAATTGTGTCATTCAATTGGAACATTAATATTGTAGGAGAAGGCAAGGCATTCTGCAAACCTGAAGATAGTTTAAATGTAACTCTTGAGTTGGTAGGAGACTTAGTATTAATTATTTAGAGGCTTTTTGAGATTTTGTATTGAGATGTTAGTCATTGTTTAAAATGTATCATTCATAGTAATTCTTCCATTACTCACTCATTATTTATTCATCAAACTTATTTTGGGTTTCTACTATGTGCAATATATGCCTTGGTAAATAAGAATTGGTGTTTGTTTTCAGAAATCTTACAGTTTAGAAGAGGAGATAAGACGCATACGAGAAATTACATATTAGCAAGTGAGAAGTCAACAAGAGTTAAGATAGGTTAAGTAGTGGTAGTGTAGTGAGTGTTGTGGGGAAAGAGTGAGGCTCTTCTTAGGGGAAGGAAGACTATAGCAAAGGAGAAAAGGCAAGAACCTGAGGTCTGATGTAAGAACAGTAAGGAGAGGCTAGAGCTTATATAGAAGAACTGCTGTGTCTCTAACCACTGTGGTTTCTGTAAAGTGAACGATGGATTTGTGGGCTTCAGGTTCATGTTCACTAATAACCTCAAACCCATTACTGGTGACAGGCAGGTTTCTGTGTGGCATGATAGACATATACTCACAAGGCAGGCCTTTCACTTCATTGGGGAGTGGGCGTTGTCTGTTCCGTTCATGAAGCTGTTTCACTCTCTCTCAGTCATCGTGGAAGTAGGGTCCTTTTTTTATGATCTTCACACCTGCGATGGTCAGTTTTACCTGTCAACTTGGCTGGGCTACCTTCCCAGTTACTCAGTCAAACACATGAACTATGGTGTTGCTGTGAAGGTATAGATGTAAAGTCCATGATCAGCTGATTTTAGGTAAGGAAGATTGTCCTAGATAATCTGGGTGGGCTTGATTCGATTCATTGCAATGTCCTAAGAGCAGAATCGAGACTTCTCTGAGAGAGAAGAAATCCTGCTTGTAGACTAAAACTTCAGCCAGGGCCCTTCCTGACACCCTGTCCTGTGGATTTCAGACTTGCCTAGCCAGCTCCCATTGGTATGGAAGCCAATTCATTTCAATAAATATCTTAATATTTATCTCCTACTGGTTCTGCTTTGCTGGTTGAACTCTGATACAATACCCAACACAAAGATTCTTTTTTTTATTTTAAAAAATCTTTATTTATTTTTGAGACAGAGAGAGAGAGAGAGAGAGAGAGAGAGAGAGCATGAGCAGGGAGGCAGAGAGAGAGGGAGACACAGAATTCAAAGCAGGCTCCAGGCTGTCAACACAGAGCCTGACTCAGGGCTTGAACTCACGGACCATGAGATCATGACCTGAGCCAAAGTTGGATGCCCAACTGACTGAGCCACCCAGGTGTCCCCCATTTTTTTTAATTTTTAATAATCTTTATTTATTTTTGAGAGAGAGAGAGAGAGAGAGACAGACAGACAGACAGACAAAGCATGGGCAGGAGAGTGGCAAAGAGAGAGGGAGACACAGAATCTGAAGCAGGCTCCGGGCTGTCAACACAGAGCCTGATGACCAACACAAGATTCTTTTTTGTTTGTTTCTTTCTGAACATGATGCTTTTGTTTCCAAGTTTTTTTTAAATGAAATTTATTGTCAAATTGGTTTCCATACAACACCCAGTGCTCATCCCAACAGGTGCCCTCCTCAATGCCCATCACCCACTTTCCCCTCTCCCCCACCCCCCCACCAACCCTCAGTTTATTCTCAGTATTTAAGAGTCTCTTATGGGTTGCCTCCTTCCTTCTCTGTAACTTTTTTTCCCCCCTTCCCTTCCCCCTGGTCTTCTGTTGAGTTTCTCAGGATCCACATATAAGTGAAAACATATGGTATCTGTCTTTCTCTGCCTGACTTATTTCACTTAGCATAACACTCTCCAGTTCCATCCACATTGCTACAAATGGCCAGATTTCATTCTTTCTCACTGCCAAGTAGTATTCCATTGTATATATCAACCATATCTTCTTTATCCATTCATCAGTTGATGGACATTTAGGCTCTTTCCATAATTTGGCTATTGTTGAAAGTGCTGCTGTGAACATTGGGGTACAAGTGCCCCCATGCATCAGCACTCCTGTATCCCTTGGGTAAATTCCCAGCAGTGCTATTGCTGCATCATAGGGTAGATCTATTTTTAATTTTTTGAGGAACCTCCACACTGTTTTCCAGAGCGGCTGCACCAGTTTGCATTCCCACCAACAGTGTAAGAGGGTTTCCATTTCTCCACATCCTCTCCAGCATCTATAGTCTCCTGATTTGTTCATTTTAGCCACTCTGGCTGGCGTGAGGTGGTATCTCAGTGTGGTTTTGATTTGTATTTCCCTGATGAGGAGTGATGTTGAACATCTTTTCATGTGCCTGTTGGCATCTGGGTATCTTATTTAGAGAAGTGTCTACTCATGTTTTCTGCCCATTTCTTCACTGGATTATTTGTTTTTTGGGTGTGGAGTTTGGTGAGTTCTTTATAGATTTTGGATACTAGCCCTTTATCTGATATGTCATTTGCAAATATCTTTTCCCATTCCATCAGTTGCCTTTTAGTTTTGTTGAATGTTTCCTTTGCATTGCAAAAGCTTTTTATCTTGATGAGGTCCCAATAGTTCATTTTTGCTTTTAATTCCCTTGCCTTTGGAGATGTGTCGAGTAAGAAATTCCTGAGGCTGAGGTCAGAGAGGTTTTTTTCCTGCTTTCTCCTCTAGGGTTTTGATGGTTTTTTGTCTCACATTCAGGTCCTTCATCCATTTTGAGTTTATTTTTGTGAATGGTGTAAGAAAGTGGTCTAGTTTCAGTCTTCTGCATGTTGCTGTCCAGTTCTCCCAGCACCATTTGTTAAAGAGACTGTCTTTTTTTCCATTGGATATTCTTTCCTGCTTTGTCAAAGATTAGTTGGCCATACATTTGTGGGTCCAATTCTGGAGTCTCTATTCTATTCCATTGGTTTATGTTTCTGTTTTTGTGCCAATACCATGCTGTCTTGATGATTAAAGCTTTGTAGTAGAGGCTAAAGTCTGGGATTGTGATGCCTCCTGCTTTGGTTTTCTTCTTCAATATTACTTTGGCTATTCGGGGTCTTTTGTGGTTCCATACAAATCTTAGGATTGCTTGTTCTAGCTTCCAGAAGAAAATGCTGGTGCAATTTTGATTGGGATTGTGTTGAATGCAACACAAAGATTCTTATGCTCCCTTTTCTAATTATGCTCTTTAGTTTCCTTTACTGAAAATTACTCTTTCCTACTGGTCTAAGAGATGTCAAATTCTCCAACTTTTCTTTTCCCAGGATTTATTTCTTTTTTTTATACTGCGAACTCATAAACTCATGATTTGATTTTTAACAAGTTCGTTTTACTCAATTTATTTATTCTTTGCTTTCTAGTGATCATTGTTTCTAGTATGTTCTTTCTGTCTCTCATATCCATCAGTTTCTGTTTTACTCTTAGAAATTAAGTTCTACAAGGACAGTGGTCTTTGACTGGTTCATTAATGTTTCCCAAGCACCAAGAAGGGTGCCTGGGACATAGGAGATACTAATTATGTTTCCTGAATGAATAAATTACATTTCTTTGTAAATATTCATCTTTACATTTACATGCTGCTCATACGATGATAACACCATTACATAAAACATTTATTTCTGTCTTCACTGTGGGGTTTGTTGGTGAGAAGCAGCTTTTTTGGGTAAGCAAATCTGCTTTGCAGATCCAAACTCTCCATTGGGTTTGTAATCTGAAGATCTAGACATGGAGTCAAATATAAGGTAGCTAATTACTGGCTGTAGATCTGAGCAATTCCCTCTAACTCAACCTAAACACAGGTAGTTTAACCTCTATTCATCGAATGCCTGCATTTATCTCTCAATCAGTTCCAAACTCAGAGACAGTTCAAGAGGTATATTAATTATATCACCCAAACCCTTCAGGATGTATTTATGGAACAAATATATTTTTGGTCTTTTCTGGGAATAACATGTTTTTTGAGGGGAGAACCTATTGTTCTTCCTGTTTGAAAATTTTTGTTCTAGCGGGAACTGCCAATCATAGAGTATTCAGTCCTTCTGTCCTCAAAGATGAGGGTATGACCCAAGCCAAATTTCTCCCAAGGATTTTTTTTTTTAATTGGAACTAAGGAAAGTAAGCCTGTTCTTCTCTTGTATCAGTCTGATACATTTTATATTTTCCCTCTTTTTCATACAAGTTTAAGATAGTGATAGGCCATCTTTCTGCAAAATTAGTTATGAATTTTGGAAAGGCATATGGAGGCAATTATAGAGCAAATTGGCTAAGCATGCCATTGGTCCTGTGGTAACACCAATTGAAATGAGAAACGCTTGGTTCCAAAAGACCCCAGTGCAGATTCTTATAGAATTTTCTTTATTAATGCCAAAAATATAAGAGTAGGGAAGGGAATTGTAGGGTGAGCTAGGATAAGGGTCCCTAGCTGGATTAACTTTCTTTTATTTCTTTATTTTTTAATGTTTATTTATTTTTGAGAGAGACAGGGACAGAGTGCAAGTGGGTTAGGGGCAGACAGAGAGGAAGACACAGAATCAGAAGCAGGCTCCAGGCTTTGAGCTGTAAGCACAGAGCCTGACACAGGGCTCGAACTCATAAACCATGAGATCATGACCTGAGCTGAAGTCAGATGGACACTTAACTGACTGAGCCACCCAGGCGACCCGGCTAGATTAACTTTCTGAGTGGTTCACATAGTAGGTAGTAAGATGTCATTCAGTCTGGATTGTTGAAAAATGATTCAAATTGAATTATATCAGCTACTGCTTTCTGTGTTCTAGACACACCAACTCTCTCAGGTGAATAATCCTTGGTTACGATCCTTAGAAGCCTCTCTAGAATTTCCCAGTCTGGTGCTACATGGTAGTCTCTCCTCTTGGTCCTCAACTGAATCTGATACCCACTCCATGTTTCTTTAATATCAACTTCTGCAAGCCATAAACCCTGCCGGGTACAATAATATCCAAGTTCTTTTACCAGACATAATATTACTTAGTCTCTTCAGTAGTTTAAATCTTTCAAATTGTTCTCTAGTAATAAAATAGGAACGTATTTTCATTTGGGAAAACATAAAGATTTATAGTCTTTTGAAATATTGGGCTTGTCTTACTTTCATTCAATACAATATTTATCACTTTTGGTCATTAGAACAAAATGTTCATCTCAAAGAAAGTCAATACTTTTATATGCCTGTGAACATGAGGTGCTGTCAGATGTTAAAACTGATTCAAGTAGACAATAGAGTGACTAAGCAATGGGATTTTGCCCCTTATTTGAAAATCTCCCACGTGTAGAAATTTGTGATTTATGAGCCAAGCTGAAAAGGTTTATTAATCTCTCTGGTAATCAGATAATTGTAGCAAGTGTACCTTAGAAGCTGGCAGAGGGATGTTTGAAATCAAGTGTAGACAAAATCAGTGGAAAGAAAACATTAAAACCTTTCAGACATATGTAATCAAATCTGGTTTGTTCAGAACACGAAGCATAAAAGTGTCCCTCTTATGCCCTGAGGGAGACGGGCATGTACAAAGTTTGTAAGACAGACAACATAAGTGTTTCCTCTTCCACCTTGGGTAAAGGGCCAGCCATGGTGTCTCATACTGTCGAGGGATCGGGGCCCGTCGAGGCTCATGGAAGTGGACCAGGAGAAAGGCTAAGGCTGAGTGAAAATGGCTGCAAAGGGAGACAGAGCAGATCTCAGTAGGGGAGATAAAATCAGAAGCTAAGATCTGGCAAATGCTGGACTATGATAGACATGAGCAACATGTCAGGAAGGAGACATGAATCTACACATAGGACCGTAGTTAGGATTTAGGTACAGAGATTTATTTTTTTAGTCACTGAAATTGTTTTGTTTTGTTACTTTTAAATTGAAATATACATAGAGAAGAGTAAACAAATCACAAAATAAACTTCAGTGAGGTACCACACCCATGTAACCTTGGCCAAAGTCAGACAATAGAACATTACCAGCACCTCTGAAGCACCCGTCCACCATCACCCTGTACCCCCGCCTCAGTCATTACTAATTTCCTCCCACCCACCATTCCCATGTTTGCCTGGTTTTGAGATGCATGTAAGTGGAAGCACTGTAGTATGTATCCTTTCATATCTGGCTCGTTTTGCTCAGCATTGTGATTTTAACATCTATCCTATTGTTGCATTTAGCAGGATTTCATTCTTTTTCACTGATGCAAAATTTTCCATCATATGAATTTACAAAGATTTATCTATACTTTCTATTGATAGATATGTGGATTGTTTCCCATTTGGGGTATAATACAAATGTTACTACAGTAAATATTTTGCACATTTCTTTACTATACCTGCATGGTTCCTGTGGGCTGAGTCATGAGGGTATGCATAGGACAATTTTAGTAGATTTTGTCAGAGTTTCCAAATAGCTTGTATCAATTATTCTCTCTCCACTAGTTGTGATTGTCAGCTCCTATTGTCCCACAACCTTGTCAACACTTGAGATTGTCAGACCTTGTATTTTTAGCCCACTGTGCATACTATGCTATGTCCTTAAGGTTTTAATTTGTTCTTCCATAACTATGAATGAGGCTGAACATCTTTCCATACACTTATTGACAAAGGATATCCTCTTTGGTGAAATGCCTATTGAAATTTCTTCATGATTTTTCTATTGTATCGAGTTTTTTTCTTGTTATTTTGAAAGCATTTGCTATAGATTCTACATGTAAAACCTTTATTAGTCTTGCGTTCCACATATCTTGTTCCCTCACGTTCTTGAAGTTGCACTGTCTTGATGTCTTTTGATAAACATTTTTCTTTATTTTAATGGTGTCCAGTTTATCAGTCTTTTCTGTCTTGGTTAATATTTTCTGTGTCCCACCTAAGGAAAGTTTTTCCATCTCAAGATATTGGAGTTTTATTGTTTGCTTTTCATATTTAGACCTAAATTCATCTAGAATTTGCATTTATATGTAGTTTAAGGTTGGGGACAAGTTTAATTTTTTTCCCATATAGATATCCAATTGACCCAGAATCATTATTGACAAGATTATCTTTTCCAAAAGGAAAAAAAAAAGTTGTCTCTTCCTACTGTTCTGCCATGTCACATGTGTTAAAAATCAAGAGTCCACATTGTCTGGCTATGTTGCTGGACTCTATTCTGCCCTACAGACATATTAATCTATCCTGATGTCAATGCCACTCTGTCTTAATTACTGAACTTTTATAGTATGTACTCATAGCTAGGTAAATTCTCCCACTTTATTCATACTCTTTAAGATTGCCTTAACTATTCTTGGTCCTTTGTGTTTCAATGAAAATATTAGAATTTGATGACAAATTTATGCAAAAAAAACCCCAAACCACCAAAGCTGTCAATGCTTGTAATAGGATTGCTTTGAATCAGTATATCAGCTAGGTAGAATTAACATCTTTAGTATTGTCTTTCAGTATATAACATGACATATCCTCTCATTTGTTTGGGTCCTGTTTAATTTCTCTCAAAAGTGTTTTATAATTTCCTAGTTTGAAGTTTTGAGCATATTTGGTCAGATTTACTCCCAAATATTTTTTCTTGAACTTTTTATTCTTATATGTATTTCTTGAACTCATACAGAAAAATACATACATTGTAAGTGTGTGCAGCTTTGTGAATTTTCACAAATCAAATACAACTGGGTAGCCAGCACTCGGATCAAGGAATGGAATATTTCCAGTACCTTAGATGCCTACATTGTGCCCCCTTTCCATGACCAAGCCCCCAGAGGGAAACACTACCCTCATTTTTAACACCATACATTAATTTTACCCTTTTAAAAAACTTGATATAAATAGAATCCTACAGGACAAATTCTTTTGTTCAATATTATGTTCAGGAGTCATCAGTATTATTGCAAGTAGTTGGAATATGTTTATTCACATTGCTGAACAGTATTCCACAGTATGAATATAAAAATGTTTTCTATTCGTTCTGCTACTGGTTAGCATTTGGATAGATTTTCAATTTTTGGCTATCATGAATAGTGCTATCATTTCTTGTACATGTCATCTTTAATTTTTCTTTAAGTTTTTAAATGTTTGTTTATATTTTGAGACAGAGAGAGCGAGCGAGCATGAGGAGCAGGGGAGGTGCAGAGAGAGACAGAGACTGAATCTGAAGCAGGCTCCAGGCTCTGAGCTGTCAGCAAAAAGCCTAACGTGGGGCTTGAACTCATCATCTGAGAGATCATGACCTGAGCCAAAGTCAGATTCCTAACTGGCTGAGCCACCCAGGCATGCCTTAAAATTTTTTTTAATGTTTATTTTGTTTTGAGAAAGAGAGAGACAGAGAGAGACAGAGCTTGAGTAGGGGAGGAGCACAGAGAGAGGGAGACACAGACTCTGAAGCAGGCTCCAGGCTCTAAGCTGCCAGCACAGAGCCTGACGCAGGACTGGAAGTCACGAACTGAGAGATCATGACCTGAGCCGAAGTCGGATGCTTAACCGACTGAACCACCCAGGTGCCCCTTCATTTTGATTTCTAATTCTATTTCCCTGATGTCTAATAAAGTGGGGCATTTGGGGTCACTTTCATATCTATTATGTGAAGTACCAGTCAAGCCTTTTGCTTCCTGGACTCCTTGTTAAAAATTGGGTTTGTCTGTGTTTTTATTTATTAATTTGCATGTATTTTAAAATGTATATTTTGCATATCAGTCCTTTGCTGGATATATGCATTGCAAATATTTTCTTCTGCTATGTGAATTACCTTTCACTCTGTTAATTGTGTCTTGATGAACAGAAGTTCTTTACTGTCATATGGTCAAAAATTTTTAAATTTTTCCTTCTAGCTTAGTGCTTTTTGTGCCCTATTTAAGAACACATTGCCTACACTGAGGCCATGACAATATTCTCTGGTGTTTTTGTTTAAAACTTTATTGTTTTACCTTTCACATTTAGATCTGTAATCCATGTAGAGGTAGATGTCAGATTGCTCTTTTTTCTTATCTGTGTCCAATTGACCCAGCAGCATTTATTGAAACACTTATCTTTTCCCCTCTGTACTGCAGAGTTACCTATGGCATCAAGCAGGTGGTTGCATACGTGTGGTTCCTTTTCTGGATTCGGTGCAGTTCCATGCTTTGATACTTTTTACTTCCATATCTTCAAAACAGGTCTTTAACATGTGGTATGTCTAGCCTTCTCTAGCCTTGTTGTTCTTTAAAATTATCTGTACTTGGGGGCACCTGGGTGGCTCAGTTGGTTAGGTGTCCAACTTTGGCTCAGGTCATGATCTCACGGTTCATGAGTTCAAGCCCCACATCGGGCTCTGTGCTGACAGCTCGGAGCCTGGAGCCTGCTTCAGATTCTGTGTTTCCTTCTCTCTCTGCCCCACCCACTCACATTCTGTCTCTCTCTGTCTCTTAAAAATAAATAAACGTTAAAAAAAATAAGAAAAAAGTTCTGTACTTGGCACATTGCATTCCCATATAAATTTTAGAATAAAATAATAAGTTTCAGTGAAATCCTACTGGGTTTTGATTAACTCTATTGCATTAGTTATCTATTTGCTGCCTAGCAAAATATAAATTATCCCAAACTTAGTGGTTTAAAACAATAACATTTATTATCTCAGAGTTTCTGTGGATCAGAAATTTGGGCATGGCTTAGCTGGATTCTTTGGTTCAGGGTCTCTCACAGGCTGGGGCTGTAGTCATTTCAAAGCTCAACTTGGGGAGAATCTACTTTTAACCTTGCTCGTGATGGTTGGTTATGTGGGCCTCTCTAAGATGGCGGATTGTTTCATCAAAACGTGCGGCTGAGAAGGCAATAGAGAGAAAATACCAGCAAGATTGAAGTCACTGTCTTTTTTAACCTTTATGGAAGTGACATCCCATCAGTTTTCAATAGAATATTTTTATTTTACTATGGTAAAAAACATATAACATAAAATTTACCATCTTAACCATTTTTAAGTGTATAGTTCAGTAGTGCTCAGTATAGTCACATTGTTTTATAACATATTTCTGGAACTTTTTCATCCTACAACATTGAAATGGTATACCTCTTTAATAAAATTTTTTTAATGTTTATTTATTTTTGAGATTAGCTAACTGAGCCACCCAGGTACCTTGAAACTCTTAAACACTAATTCTGCAACTCTTGGTAACCACTCTTCTACTTTCTTTTTCTATAATTTTGATTGTTTTAAACATTTCATATGAATAGAATCATACAATATTCGTCCTTTTGTGACCAATTTACATCAGTTTTGCTATATTACATTCATCAGACACAAGTCACTAGGCTAAGGTCTCCATCAGGGGGAGGTAGAAATAGTAGAAAGTAGAAATAGTAGGAGATGTGAATTATGGGGATCGCTGTTGTTAAGTTTAAGCATTTTTTATATATTCTGAATTCTAGACCTTAATCCGATGTACAATTTGCAAATATTTTATCCCATTATGTGCAATGTCTTTTCACTTTCTTTTTACTATTCTTTTATGTACAAAAGTTTTTAGTTTTGATGAATTCCAATTTATCTATTTTTTCTTTTGTTGCTTGTGCTTTTGATATCACATCTAAGAGTCCATTACAAATCCAAGGTCATGAAAATTTACCCTTATGTTTTTTTTAAAAAGTTTTCTGATTTGAGCTCTTATATTTAGGTCATTGATCCATGTCGATTTAATTTTTTTACATGGTGTGAGTAGGGGTCCGACTTCATCCCTTTGCATGTGGCTCTCCTGTTGGCCCAGCACCAACTGATGAAGAGGCTCTTCTTACCCCATTGATTAGTGTTGGTATCTGTGTTGAATATCAATTAGCCATAAATGTATGAAGTTATTTCTGAACTCATATTGCTTTATGTGCCTATCCTCATGCAAGTATCACACTGTCTTAATTATTATAGCTTTGTACGAAGTTTTGAAATTGGAAGATGTACACCTTCCAACTTTGATCTTCTTTCATAAGATTGTTTCATTTGCTGTTAAGTACATTGTACTACCATTTCAATATGAAGGTCATATTTTCCATTTGTGCAAAAAAAAAAAGGCCATTGGAATTTTGATAGGCATTGCATTAAATCTGTAGATTGCTTTGGGTAGCGTTGACTTTTTAACAATATTAAATCTTCCAATTCATGAACATGGGATATCTTTCCATTTATTTAGGTCTTCTCTAATTTCTTTCAGTAATGTTTTGTAATTTTCTGAGTATAAGTCTTCCACCTTCTTGACTAAATTTATACCTAGGTGTTTTATTCCTTTGGGCACCACTGTAAATGGAATTATTTTCTTTTGAATTGTTCATTGCTGGTGAAACTTTTGGCTTTTGAGTCTCTTGAGATTTCTGCTCAAATCTGAGACTCTCATCTACAACCTCCAGAGTTGTCAGATGCCTCTAAAGGAGCGTGGTACAAATGCTGGTCTTATCACTTTGAATTTTCCTCATCTCCTGGATTTTGGCTTCACAATTATACACTTATATGATAGAAAAAATATGTTGTTAGGTAGAACATAGGCCTCATAGTGTTTGGTTGAGTCAACTAGAGTTCACAGTACAAGGCCAGACAGAGATAATACATGTTTCAAAGGTGAGAAAGAGCAGATAAAACTGCAATGTCCTTGGGGCACCTGGGTGGCTCAGTGGGTTGAGGGCCTGACTTTGGCTCAGGTCATGATCTCACTGCTTGTGAGTTCAAACCCCATGTTGGGCTCTGTGTTGACAGCTGGGAGCCTGGAGCCTGGTTTGGATTCTGTGTCTCCCTCTTTCTCTGCCCCTCCCCTATTTGCATTCTCTCTCTCTCTCTCTCTCTCTCTCTCTCTCTCTCTCTCTCTCTCTCTCAAAAATAAACAAACATTAAAAAAAAAAAGAACAGCAACCAGTCCCGACTTTGCCCCTCTCTGTGTCTCACTGACAAATTGTCAATTGTGTCAGTTTTGCTACCTGAGTGGAAATGATTAAGGCTACCCATAGTGTGCTTTTGTAGATTAATGGAGATAAACTGAGTACAGCTCTTTGTACATGGCAACTGTCATTCCTAATTGTGATACTAGAGAAGGGAATTACTGAGGATGAGCTGGTAAAACTCTCAGTAGGGTTATTAGATCTAACTTGGTATCTAGTCTTATTATTTCATAAGTATGCCTATATATCCTAAAGAATTTAGCATTTACCAGATTAACCTAACAAGATTAAAAAAATTTTTAATCTTTATTTATTTTTGAGAGAGAGACAGAGTGTGAGCAGGGGAGGAGCAGAGAGAGGGAGACACAGAATCTGAAGCAGGCTCCAGGCCCTGAGCTGTCAGCACAGAGCCCGACGCGGGGCTCGAACCCATGAACCGTGAGATCATGACCTGACCCGAAGCCGGAGGCTCAACCGACTAAGCCACCCAGGCGCCCCCTACCAAGATTTTTAAATTAAAAAGGGTAATGCTTAATTAAAAATATTAAATTTTCTAGCATTCTAAAATTTTCCTATTGAACACAGATAAATATAACAAATCTTAACCGCACACTGGAATTAGTGTCAAATTAGGGACATCCATCAAAAATGCTCTATAAATAGCAACAAATATTAAAAAGAGGAAATGGGAAAAAATAAGGGGAAACATTAGCAATTGAACATATAAATGTGGGTCATGTCTTAATTATATGTGATTTTTAAATTTCTTACAGATATGTCGCACACTGATGCATGAGAAATTAAGAAATAAAATAGGCAAACTGGAACCCTACTTTTAACCATTAGACATAGGCATATCTTTAAAAACTTTCATTTATTAAACTACATTGATGAAGACTAAAATTCAGCAAGTGATGGTTTTATTTATATCCTACTTCTGTGAGTTTTTCCTATCCCTAACTTTTGCCAGCTGTTATAGAAAAGTCTGTCACTTATCATATGAGGAAAGAGAGGGCAGATGGATTTTCTAATATACATCACTACTGGTGAAAACAACTTTCATCTGATGCTAATAGTGAGTTATTATCCCTATTTTCTTTTATGAGGGATAGCACTTCACTTTTTTCATTGCTTTAACTACCAACCTTTTGAATAACCATTGATATGATTAAATGACTTACTGACAATTTGGGCCAACAAAATAATGAAAGTGTGTGTCAGCCACTGAATATTTTTGCTCAATAATCTGATATTAATTATTGAAAAATTGAGGAAAATTGAAGTCTTTAAAATTTTTTTGTGTGAATTTATTATTGAAGTTTTAAAAATATCTTAAAAGGTTAAGGCAACAATTCTCAAGTTTATTTGAGATTTTGTTATTATTACCAGGAAATAAGAAGGTGTTTCGGTGGCCAAATGAGTTTCAGAAATGTTGGGAATTCAACCAAGGTTATCTGATTTCTTTACTTCAGGACAGTGAAAAATCTTTAATGTGATCATGCCCATTGTGAATCTCCAGGAAAGTGAGTTTGGTCTAGGATTTATCAAGTATCTGTTCCCAGAACCACAGAGTTTATTTCTCACCTCGTTTCTTTGGAACACTCATGGGGTGAGAAATTTAGATTAGTAGTCATTTGCAAATGGATCCACTTCAAAACTTTTATCCTTCATGCTCTGAGAAAATGTTATTTAGAAATTGAAATGTGATTTACTTTTATCTGTAAGATACAATTGTTTCTTGAAAACTCACACCTCAGAATCAGTAAGAGATTTGACGTCAATCAGTAATGACATGTCTTAGCCCCTTTGGGCTGCTATAACAAAATACCACAGATGGGGTAGCTTAAACAACAGGAATTTATTCCTCAGACTTCTAGGCTGGGATGCCCAAGATCAAGGTGCTGGCAGATTCCTTTCCTGATAAGAGCTCTCTTCCTGGCTTACAGATGACTGCCTTCTTGCTGTGTCTTCACAAGGTGGGGAGCTCTCTCTGTCCCTCTGTCTCTGTCCTTCTGATGTCTCTTTTTTGAGGGCACTAATCCCATCACAAGGGCTTCACTGTCATGACCTAATTGCATCTTAAAGGCCCTGCCCTCCAAGTGCGATCACATTGAGGTTAGGGTTTCAACATATGAACTTTAGGACACAATTCAGTCCCTAACAAAGGACCTCCTAAAAAAGTATTTTTGGTGGGTGTTAGTTATGGCTCTTTGGATAGCAACTAACAAACAACAACTTGAGATACATTAAAGTAAAAGGGAGGGATTTATATAATAATAACACAGTTATTGTCTAGAACCCAAGGGTGAAAATGCAGCTGGGTATCAGGAATGTCTAGAATACTGGCTGCTAATAGGAAAACAGTGTGAGCTGGGAGTGTAGGGCACATAATAATTTTAATCTTTCCAGTAGCCAGATTAGAAAAGTAGAGAGAAACAGATGAATTTAATTTTAATAATATATTTTATTTAGCCAAAAATATAAAAAATGTTGCTACAATGTGTAATCAGCATAATCATGCTAATGAGATATTTTATTTTACTTTTTTGTACTACGTCTTTGAAATCTAGTGTGTGTTATACACTTAACAGTACTTCTTCATTTGAACTAGTCACATGTCAAGTCTCATGAAGCCCCATGTGGCTAGAGACTGCCATATTGGACAGTGAAGATTTAGAACAAAGAGTGAGAAGGATTTAGGGAATCCTTGTAGTTCTCTCTCAGGAGATTAAAATTTCAGAGCAATTTATTTTGGTGAAGCCATTTTACGTTTATTGAAACCCTGTTGAAGAGGCAAAGAGTGTCACACAAAATTTAAAACTAAATTTACTGAGGGGAGCGTGGGTGGCTCAGTCAGTTAAGCATCTGACTCTTGATTTCAGCTCAGGTCATGATCTCACCATTGTGAGACTGAACCCCATGTCAGTGAGCACTGCACTGAGCATGGAGCCTACTTAAGATTCTCTCTCTCTTCCCCTCTGCCCCTCCCCTGCTCATGCATGCATGCACGTGCTCTCTCCAAAAATAAAATAAAATAAAATAAATTTACTTATATGTTATTTTCAGAAATTACACTTCAAATACAAGGACAAAGTTTGAAAAATAAAAACAGAAAAAGATGTATTAGGCCAATACTAATTAAAAACAAATAAAATGAAACAGGCATTAAAGGAATAAAGAGGTGCCCCATACAATGATAACATTTTCAATTCACCAAGAAAAATAGAGCAATCCCAAACTATGTCCATAATACAGCTTAAAAACATATAAGGTGGAGATTAGTGGAACCAAGAAATGCACAAAACACGTGTTTTCATGGAATATTTTTAGATCCTTTCCATGGAGATTGATAAACGAAGCAAAAAAGGTACTAGGGCTATAGAATATTTAAATAATGCAATCAAAGAACAGTCTTAATTAAATGGACATATATAGAGGTTTGTGCTCAATAATTAGAGAATGCACATTTTTTCAAACACAGCACATTTTAAAAAGGAGCTACATACTATGCTGCAGACTAAGTCTCAGTATAACTTAAGAAGTATTATACAGAATATGTTTTCTTACTCCAATGCAATTCAGGAAAAAATAAGTAATAAAAAGAACTAAAAGGAAGTATGCATTTGAAAATATAAATTAGTTCCAAAACTCTTTCCGTATGCACCCAGAAGTGAGGTTGCTAGATCAAGTAATAGTTCTATTATTAGTTTCTGAGGAGCAACCATATTGTTTTCCATAGTGTTAGCACCATTTTACATTCCCACCCATGTCAACTCTTATTATTTTCTGTGTTTTCAGTAGTAGCCATCCTAATGGGTGTGAGGTGGTTAGGTAGATTTTTAAATCCATGAAATTCAATAGACCTCAGCCAATATTAAGCTTTCATTGACTTCTAAATTAAATGTCTTCTCAAAGCATCACATCATGAGAACACCTAGTCTAAGTGGCCAGTAGTCTACCAAGTCTGTGAGAGTAGGGATCACACCCTAGCATAAGCCTAGTGCAGTGCCCAGCAGAGGTCCAGCATGTGGTAGAGCCTAAGGCATATCTGTTGAGTGAAGGGTGTGTTTCTATTGACAATGAGATTGGGAGTGAATGATGTGGTGCAGTTTAACATCCATGGATGCCAGTGTCAAATGTGCGATTACTGTGAGCCTAGGGCTCAAGGAATCCTCTGTCTGTCTTTAGCAGCAGGTTTGAAGTGAATGCTTGCCTTGCCTTGTTGGCTAGCATCAGTTGGTCTTAGACCTCAATGAACAGGCCCTGGGGGGCTAAGTTGGTTAAGCCTTGGTTTCAGCTCAAGTCATGACCTCATGGTTCATGAGATAGAGCCCCATGTTGGGGTTCATGAGATAGAGCCCCATGTTGGGCTTCGTGCTGACTGTGCTGAGCCTGCTTGGGATTCTCTCTGCCCCTGCCTCTCTCATGCCCTTTTTTTCTCTCAAAATATTTTTTTATATTAAATATAATTTATTGTCAGATTGGTTCCCATACAACACCCAGTGCTCATCCCAACAGGTACCCTCCTCAATGCCCATCAAAATAAATAAATAAATAAATAAATAAATAAATAAATAAATAAATAAAACAAAATGATCCAATCATTCCAATGCCTTCATGTGTAAAATGAAATTATAATACTTAATTGAGGAGATTGTCAAGAATTTAAATGAGGTAATGTATGTAAAGTGCAGTGTATGTGTGTGGAGACATTATTATAAATACGTTTTAATTAATTACACTTTTTCCTTTGATGCGTGGCTTTTTTTTTTTTTCATTAGTAGGAAGGTCCCTGCATTAAAATCCATTAATAAAGTATAAAAAACTAAGATTTCTCTGAAGACTGGTTAACATTTTTCTCTTGATTACTTCATTGGAATTACTTTGAGCAGAGGAGGAAAATCTAGCACTGATGTGCTACTTTGTAATCTACATTACACCAATTAAAGAATGGGTGACATTGCCACATTTTATCTGTGCTCAGATAAAGAGGTGAACTAAGGAGTCAATGTCTGATCTCTTTCATTATGTAAGTCCTTGATCACTGTGATGGAGTTTACATGCACTGCCCTCAACTGTAATAAGCATAATTATGTCTGCTAACAAAATCATTAGTGGGCATTCCTCTGAAAGGTTCTGAAGCAGTGAAGAAATCAGATTTTGCTGGTGAACATTCCAAAATTCAAAGATATTTCATGTCTCAGGGAAGCCTTTATTCTCATGGTTTATTTGATTTTTTCATGTTTATTTATTTATTTTGAGAGAGAGAGAGAGAGAGGGAGAGAGAGCACAGGCACATGCTGGGGGAGGGGAGCTCCACACTCAGCATGGAGCCTGGCAGGGGTCTCAATCCCATGACCGCAGGATCATGGCCTGAGTTGAAATCAAAAGTCAGATGCTCAACTGATTGAGCCACCCAGGTGCCCCTTTAACCTCATGGTTTAAATTTGGATTTCCTTGACGGTGGTTTCTTTAATACCTTTGGCACCAGATTAAATGCAGGTTAGTATGTGTTACTAAACTGTGGAATAGGTTACTGAACATGTGGAATATGTTTTTTTTTTTCACCTACAATAATACCATCCATTAGAAATTTCTGTATTGGTGGAAATGTTCTGTAATTTTATACCATCTGATAGAGTGGTCACTAGCTGCATGTAGCTATTGAACACTTGAAATGTGGCTAGTGTGGCCGAGAAAGTGAATTTTTAATTTTATTTAATTACTTAGCATTTAAACCAAAATGGCCACATGTGGCTAGTGACTGTCCTCTTGGACAGCCGGACACCATAACCCAGTACAACTTTAGGAAAATGAGATGCTGTACAACCATGTGAGATATATTAGCAAATGGCTTAAGTTGGATAAACTTATTTGTACCCCTCATTCTGCCTTTTGTTTGTTTGTTTGTTTCGGTTTTAGTTTCAATATAATGAGGGAAAAATGTTATTCTACACTTTTCTTAAAGTTTATTTTTGAGAGAGAGAGAGACAGAGACAGAGAGAGAGAGAGAGGGAGGGAGAGGGAGAAAGAGAGAGAAATGGAGCACGAGCAGGGGAGGGGCAGAGAAAGAGGGAGACACAGAATCCAAAGCAGGCTCCAGGCTCTGAGCTGTCAGCACAGAGCCCCACGCTGGGCTTGAACTCACTAGCAGTGAGATCATGACCTGAGTGAAGCCGGAGGCTTAACTGACTGAACCACCCAGCTGTCGGGGGAAAAAGTTATTCTAAACCAAAACTGACCAATTATAACTGCTGTTAGAGATAGGGGCGAGGAGGGATGATTCATTTCAGAGGGAAAACTCATTTCTCTGCTGTTTTTTGCCTTTTGTAGAGACAGGCAGGAAAGAGGTAGAAATAAAAGACTAAAATTTCAAAGCCCTGGCCAATTCCTCTACATTGCTAGTTGGGAAAGTCCAGTTCAGAAAACCCTTTCTATAAGCAAGACCATTAATAGCATGGTGGATGTGCAAAAGGAGGCCCAGAGTTTCGTGGTGGGTGAAGAATGACTCCATTTGAATTTCCAAGTAAGAGGAGCAGATAGTACAGAAATTAGGAGAACGGGAGCAGAAAAGGAAGATTGGGGAAGCACGGGGTGAGAAGTAGAGAGAAGGGTAGGCCGCCACAGCATGATAGGAGGCTGTGCCCACTGAGAAAGGAGCTGTTGAATAACCCCCAGGCAAAGGAAGGCAACTCTGGTGACAGAGATGTTTAATTTCCAATGTGAAGTCAATTGCATTCCTGCACTGTAAGTACTTGCTTTGCACTCTGATCTTTAGCCAACTCTACTCCATCTGCAAAGCATCCCGTGGATCGTTTGGGAGAAAGGAAAGAGGGGCTCAGTGTCATATGTGCATCAGCACGGGGATAAGAGAACGGCCCCAAAGGGCAAGTTCAGGTAAGATGGGAACTCCAGTAAAAGCAGCCGCAAAAATGATTATGAGAATATGACCCCCGATTCCTCTGGAGGAATGATGTGGTCAAAATCTCAAAAAGCCAAGTCACCTCCATAGACATCTGAACTGCATGGGGCACCTGGGTGGCTTAGTCAGTTAAACATCCAACTTTGGTGCAGGTCATGATTTCATGGTTTGTGAGTTCGAGCCTTGCATTGGGCTTTCCACTGTCAGTGCACAGCCCGTTTCAGATCCTCTGTCACCCTGCCCCCTGCCCCTCCAATGCCCCCCACTCAGAAATAAACATTTAAAAATTAATAAATAAACTGCATAAGGAATAAAGATAGTGGATATGTTGTGTTAGCTGAATGCTTTCCCCCTCTTGCTGAGCAACAGAATTCTGTGCCTGGTGAAGTTTATGTCAAACAACGTGTGCCATTTCATCTAAGGTTTTTAAAAGCCTCACACTATCGTTTATACCGTCAACAATTCTGATTTACATTGACAACCATCTCCTGAGTGTACTTCAGAGGCTGAGTTTATACTTCGGGGCACAAAGAAAAAAACCTTTTAATGTAGAAATGTATGCAACCAGCTGTATAGAGAAAGGTAAAACCTCCAAGCCCCCAGGTGACTTAGACATTGACAGGCATGATGACACATTTAGGAAGAAACCAGAAAGTCTTCTCCGGAAAATTCCAGGCATAAATTACAGCAACCACCATAGTCTTTCCCAGAAGTAAGATAATATGATTAGAAATATAGGGTTTCGGGGTGTCTGGGTGGCTCAGTCGGTTAAGTGTCTGACTCTTGACTTTGGCTCAGATCATGATCTCACTGTTCATGGGTTCGAGCCCCGCATCCGGCTCTGTGCTGACAGCTCAGAGCCTGGAGCCTGCTTCAGATTCTATGTCTCCCTCTCTGCTCCTCCCTTGCTCTCACTCTGTCTCTCTCTCAAAAATAAATAAACATTACAAAAAAAAAAAAGAAATGTAGGGTTTCTTCTCCTGGCCCAGCACTGAAATTCTTGGGTTTCCACAAGTCAAGCACCTTCTTTATTTGAAGCTGGCCACCCCAGTTCCCTTCTGCTTGTCTCCCTTTCTACTAAGAGACTGATCCTTACAAAGTGTGTCACTACTTTCCTTAACTCCCTTTCATTTTAGCAAGTAACTTTCAAAGCCCAGGTTGCCACATATAAAGTTGTCAGTGAGCACACAACATTTTATTTTCCAGACCTCCACAAGTGTACTTCAAACACACGTTCAAGGGCTTTTGTGTGAGGCCATCTGTTAATTTCGAAGACTGGATTCCAATATGCTGGTGACGGGACTCACGCACATTCTGTCCTGTCTTCTACATCTCCTCCTACAGCAGAGAATCTTCCCCGGGGAAAGAAGTCCAAGTCTTTTATGTTTTATTATTTTTAAGCTGGTTCTGCCCTGGCTGAGGCTTTTTTGTTTCAGATGCTACTCTCTCCTGGGCTATCCTTGGCCATGCTGCGGCCTTTTGTGTCCTGTACCTCAGGATCTTTCTAGAGAATGAAGGGGATGAGTTCATGATGCACTTGGCTAGGAGGCAAAGGAATGCATTTTTGTCCTCGATGGGTTGCTCTTCCCTTTGAGGTTCCTTTGAACTTTTTCTTTGAGCTTCCTTTTCTCTGAAATACATGCAGAGTGCCTTGTTTGGGAAAAAGCCCTCGCTTTACTCTGACACAGGGCCCTAAATCCCCGTGTATGGTTCATCTGGGGTTGCCTGGACAATGTGACAGTACTTTTGTTTAGGCAGGTCAGAGGCCTGCCTAACAGGCAGAAAAAAATTTCTTGTTTTTTCCCTTTTCCCGATAAAATGGCACTTGCCTCAGTAAGGAGTAATGCTTAGGCTTGTGGATTCTGAAGCCAAGTTTGGGGTTGGATCCTGACATTTAAAAGAGCAGTGGGTATTACAATTGTTGTTGAGTGTGGGAACTTCTCATAAGAGTTTTTAAGTCAGAGGAAGTCAGCAAGAGTCAGAAAAAAAACAAAACAAAACAGCATCAACTACGCCAGGAGAACAGATGTTGTTTCCTGGACAGTCTTGTGTGTACTTTCTTGGTAAAGCTCCAGTTCTAGAGACCATAGCCAATCAGTGTCTCTATTCGCCACTCCTTTGGGGTAAATCTGGGCTCATTCTTGGTGAAGACTGATGTATGGCTTGAATGGATGAACAGTGAGAAAATAAAAGTATGTGGTTTCGGCTCAAGACCTCAGTATTGATGTATAGAATGATTTGCTGAGAATGAATCATGTTCCTTATACACATGCTGATAATTCTTCTTTTTTACAGAAATGTCAGTGGCAAAGGCTTCCTCTTTGTTCCTCCATCACCATATTATGGCCAGGATTGAACTGTCATTTGATTAACTTCAGTGGAATAGGTTGGGAACTCAATAATGGATGGTGACAAGGCTTTGAGGAAAGGCAAATGTGATACTGAATTAATAAAATTACCTTCTTGTCATGGTATAAACATTTGTTTTTTGACTTCTAATGCAAGATTTCAGCATCCCCAAATAATGATTTCCACCTGGAGGTTAAGAAAGGGATGGAGCGATGCCAGGCTAAAGTGACATCATTAGATGAAAAACTCAAGTTATATCAGATACACTTTTTACCTTCTCTGAATGAATAGCTTTCAAACTTAAAAAAATTTTTTCTAATTCTTATTTATTTACTTTGGGAGAGAGAGAAAGAGAGAGAAAGAGACAGCAAGGAGGTGCAGAGAGAAGGAGAGAGAATCCCAAGTAGTCTCCACGATGTCAGTGCAGACCGTGATGTGGGGCTCTAACCCATGAGCCACGAGATCATGACCTGAGCTGAAAGCAAGTGTCAGGCGCTTAACCAACTGAGCCACCCAGGTGCCCCTCAAACGATTTTCAATAGCAGCAGAACTCTTTTGCTGATATTCAGTGAAATCCTATAAACCACATGCATTGCATGAATATATAAAGCAGATAAAAGCACAGCTTTCTTCGGGGGCACTGGCCTGGCATAGATATGGCCCACATTCTCAATGTCAAGACTCTAGAATTCTTGAGGCAGCTACAAGTACTCTGTGTGCAAGGCTGCACACAATACAGATGGATACCCCTTAATTAACTGAATGGTTCCCAGTATTTTTACCACCCAGGATCCCTTATTATTATTTTCCCCCCAGGTTCTAAAATGTGCTACTATGTCATCATAAATGAATTACCTATAGTTATTTCTTTTAATCTTTTCAAAAACCTTAATTAGGTAGGTACAAATGCACCCATTTAACAAGCGAAGACAAAAGTTATATAACTTGCCCAAAGTCACACAGAATTGTGGAACTGGGTTCTGAAACCAGAGCTTTCTCAGTCTAAAGCCTTGGGGCCACTCTGTTACCATATATCCTTATAATAATTTCAACTCAAAGTAAAGGAACAATTTGTCTTGCTCAGACGGAAAGTCTTAATCATGAGCATATATATGATTGATATTAGGAGTTTTTAAATACTGGTAAGAGTTGATAACACCAGTTGGAATTGTTAGAGATCCCAATTTCACAATGACTTTTTCTAGAATAGCTGTTGGTGGTCTAAACTAGTAAGGCTACTTAGCTTTCAAAGGCAGTGACTAATACAAGAATGCTTCCAAATAAATGGTTATGAATTCATTGTTAATTCTCATTCCACTTATGAACTTAATCCTCCATTTCTGATGAATGTAGTTGGGTATACTCTTCCCTTCCTGTCCCTCCGAATGTCTTATTGTGAGGTCATCCCCACGGAAAAAGAATGTGAAGTTCAGGAGTTTGGGTACTTCTTATGCAGACTGATAGTCCTGTGCAAAGTTCTACAGAGTCCCTCATATCTCAGTGTTGACATATTGTTCTGCAACTTTCAGACACCCAGAAGCTATGATATGACCGTTTACTGCTCCATTTACTTCATTCTCTTCCCCTACAAAGAGGTATTCATTAATGCCTTAGCTGTAGAAAAGCCTAGACTGCCAAGGGAGTATGAAATGTTAAGTTCAATATATTAAATAATTCTTAAGACATTTTGTTCAGTGTTGAAGTGTGTGAGTCTAACATGCCACAAACTGTACGCTTCTTGCTTATCATATTTGTAAGGCTAGTGTCACTACTTGGTGAATTCTCAAGCCATCTCTCTGTGCCTCCCAAGCATTGTTTTTGTTGTATTGTTATTGTTGTTTGTTTGCTACTTTGCTTTTATACTTCTGTTACCTGTCTCTCTGAATTGCCAGGCCATTTACAGGGTTCTGTCCTGAGATATGGTATTTGTCTACATAGTTCTGAAATGAATTGGAATGGTGAAGCTTCAGGGGAATGTCTAGTCCAATAATACAAAATATAATCATCACTTTCACATATATATCACTCATGCTGTGCAAGGTATTGCTCAAAGTGCTATAGTCATTAAACTCATTTAATTCTTATGATAAGCCTAGAAGTTAGCTACTATTTTTGTGGACTTAGGCACAGAGTGTTAAGTGACTTATCCCAGATCAGCCATCTAGTAACTAGTGAAACTTGGATTTGACTCCAGTAAGGGGTATCGGACTCAGAAATGTCAACCTATCCAGAGGAAAAAAAAAATCCAGCTTTTTACTTGTAAAATATCTATAATTTTCCTTAGTATGGTATTCATCAAGAGAGTTGAAGTTGTGCTACCCTCAAATAATTGCAAAATATCAGCAGCTTAAAAAAGATAAGGTTTATTTTTCACCTATATGTCCACCACGGGTTGGTTGGGAGCTCTGTCCTGCATCATGTCTATGCCAGGTCTCGGGCACTATATGCAACATCGCAGGTCACTGTGCCAGAGGGCAAAGAGTTGTGTCAGTTATTTAAAGGTTCTGACTACAACTCATGCCCATAATTGTCTAAAGCAAGTCACATAATCAGGTGCTCAGAAAATGGGAAGAACTGGAAATGCTTTGTGAGTGGCACTGCTGACTCTCACAGGTGTCTTGATTGAATTTTCAAGTGTAAACTATTGGTGGGGTACAAGGGAAGAATGTAAATTTCCGGGCATGCATGCTTCTGGTGTAGTTTGTGAAAACGTAAGCGGGATTATTCCAGGGGATCTTGAGGATGCCCTTAGTGAGATAAGGCTGAATGCAACGAGTCAGAACCAGCTTGCAAAATGAAATGGGTTTCTGGATCTCATCTCTTGGCCATTTCCATCCATTTCTCTGCAAATAGTAACCGCATTTGTGGGCGGCAACATGGTGCTTTCCTTGGAGTCCTCCTCCTCTACATTATCCCACCTTCTCTCCCAAGTGATAGCTAAGAAAATATTAAATGAATGACTCATTCGTTCATTCATTCATTCATTCATTCATTTATTCACTCACTCATCAGTCTGCTACAGAAACATTTTTGAGTACGTTCATTGGCATTGACATCATGCTAAACTCTGGAGATAAAAAGATATATAAAGTATGGATTATACTCTCAAAGATTTCACAGACTACAAAGGCAGACAAAGCATAACTAATTTATCCTGCACCCACAGCTTTTATGACAATAGTGTGTGTGTGTGTGTGTGTGTGTGTGTGAGTGTGTGTGTGTGTGTGTGTGTGTGTGTGTGTGTGTGTGTGTGTGATGGGGGTGGGTTGGTAAATCCTGTGGTGACAAAAACTATAATTTATTACTTCTTAGTGGTTATGGTCAACACTAACTCTAAATTGTTCTAGAATCTACCCTTCCTCCTCCACTTGCTGTTCCACGTCTCAAGTCTTAGCCAGTTTCGTCCATACAGAAGACTTCTCAACAGACTATTTATCATGTGGCTTTTGTGTTATTGTGCTCCATACACTGTATACTGAGAGGGAGAGGCAATAAAGATTTTTAGACAGTTGTTAAGATTGTGAAGACAGGATAGATTCCAAAGAAGAGGAGAACTGCCGATGCAGGAACCCTCAGGAAGCTACTGCATCCAGCCGAGTTTGGAGAGGGTGGTGGGAGCCAGGACTTTGGCTCCCTCCCACACCACTCCTCTGGGTCCCTGCCATCTTGGGGTGCAGTCCAGACATGAAAGTGGGCATCTTGAGGCCATTGCCAAAGATGTGAAAGCAACCTGAGCAAATGCTGATCTAAGTCCTCAAACGGTTGCTGGCTCTGGCCCGTGGTGGCTAGGCCGAGGCAGGATCAATGAATTCCTGGTTCCTTCTGGAAGGTCTTGTATAAAACCAGGTCTAGAGCTTGGGCAGATATAATATGGCAGGCAGGCACTCTCCACTGAGAAACAGAGGCAGCAGTTCCCCCATTTGTTGTGATGCCGTGATGCTTGGGCCCCACCAGCTGCCTCCTTCGTGCGGCCTGCCTGCTCTGCCCACAGAGGCCTGCGCCTTCCTATTTCTGATGATGTTGAAAATGTTTCCTCTGGTATTCTTTTCGGCAGCTCTATCCAGCAAATATAAAGCAAGCCACTAAAGTGCTTAGCTAGCAGCCACATTAACAAAACTAAAAAGAAATAGGTGATTTAATAATATAACTTATTTAACCTCATATATCCAAAGATATTTTCAACCTATAATTAAAAAAAGTTAAATAATATTCAATTTATTACCTAATAAAAAATAAAATCAATAATCAGTATGATTATTGAGGGATGCCTGGGTGGCTCAGTCAGTTAAGTGTCCCACCCACTCTCGATTTCAGCTCAGGTCATGATCTCACTTTTTGTGAGCTCGAGCCCCATGTTGCTAACAGCATGGAGCCTGCTTGGGATTCTCTCTCTCTCCCTGTCTCTCTGCCCCTCCCCCACTCGCTCTCACTCTCTCTCTCTCTCTAAATAAATAAACTTAAAAAACATGATTATTGAGATATTTTATATTCCCTCTTTGTTCTATGTCTTTGAAGCCTAGTGGGTATTTCATACTTACAGCCCATCCCACTTTGAATTAGCCACATTTCAAGCATACAGTAGCCACATGTGACTGGCTACTGAATTGTGTGACATAGGTCAGGGGTCTTTATTCAGATGCCTTGAAATCATTACGTTTTACATAATATTTCATGGAATGATAGTAAGACAGATAATATGACTCAAAACATTTGCTTTTTACCATAAAAGGATAAATGCCAACACTTTTTTTTCAGTGTTCTAACCCATTTATTTTTTTTAAGCTTTTGTTTAAATCCCAGTTAGTTAACATACAGTGTAATGTTAGTTTCAAGTGTTCAATATAGTGACACAGTCTTCCATACATCATCCAGTGCTCATCCCAAGAAGTGCCCTTCTTAATCCCCATCACATATTTAACCCACCTCCCCTCACCTCCCGTCTAGAAACTATCAGCTTGTTCTCTATGGTTAATGGTCTGTTTCTTGGTTTGCCTCTCTCTCTCTTCTTTTTTCCCCTTTGCTCATTTTAAACAGTAATGCTTCTAATCACTCCTGATGCTTACACTGGCCCATGTTTATTCTTGAGTTTACACATAGGAATGTCTGTATCTATGATTTTTATATTTTTCCACAAAAATATTTTAGAATATAGCTTCCTCAAGATACTATGAAATGACAGGATGCTTTTAATGCCAACTGATTTTCTTTTTACTGTTTTCAATAATATGATAGGCCATACTGATTTATTTAATTTTATATAAACCTCTCCGTTGTCAGTCTTTAATGTTTTGCCTAGCTTTGGAGGCATCGTACTAAATGTAATTGTACTTCAATAAATTAAGAAATCAATTCATATGATCTCCAGAATACTACTGTCAGGTTTAGTGGTTTAGTTGATGAATTATTGCCTGGAATTTATCAAGTTTCCTTCTGGGTTTTACAGGAAGTCATTATAAAAAGTTAAAATTTACACATCATTATTTCTTTAAATTAGAAATGACCAAAATCCGCCTCTGAATCTCACTGAGGGACTTCATTTTGTATGAGACCATCCATTTGCAAGCTCTGAAGTGGTGTTGAAATTTTCCTTTTTCCCTTAATCTAACCCCACATGTCTAGGATCTGAAGTTCTGCCTCTGCAAATCGTAATAGGGTGTCTTAAAGTGCATTCCCAAACAGGGAATTACATTTTGTATAATTACTTATATATTATATATTTTAATATATTTCTGTTATGCCCCTTATATCAAGATAAAAGTTAAAAATGTCTTGTAAGTATTTTCATGATGCCTGCAAGGGCCCACGTGAGTGTCAGTTACCATCCTCAGGGGACTTTTAGGGGACTCCCTCCTCTAAGATGAGTCACTGCACATAGCTGTCCTGCACTGAGGACTCCTTCACTGACACGGGATGAAATTACTTCCCTTTTTGCTGTGAGCCATTACCCTGCCTTTACCCGAACAAAAGACTCATGACTAAAAGTTAATAGGGTCCTGTTTTTAAAATTGCAATACTTTTCCTATTCCAAGAGTGGGGCAAAGTTAATGTTCAGTAGAAGCTCACATTCTGGAGAGTTTGGGAACGTGGCCAGTGATTTAGTAAAATTTTTGTTATGCAGAGGAATGTCCAGAACCTGGTGCAGAATGTGGAATTTGGAATCAAGAAGAGTCCAATGGTTTTGCATGACAATAGAAAGGGTTGTCTTGCTCGTGGTCAAGGTGGCATTTTGGTGAGATGACTATTGTAGATTAACTGGTTTATCTTCTGTTGGCCAGAAGCCCATAAAAGACTGAGGGAAGGCTTGCTGGAGCCTGGACTTGGCAAGAGAAGACACGGCAAGGTTCTAACAGTGTGATGACAAGCAGGGAGGGGAGAATGATGATGACACCAGGGGAGATTCAAACCAGGTGCTGCAAAATTAGGATCCTCATCAGGAATTTTGTGAGAAACCAGGAAAAAGGAAACAAGTAGCCAAGAAGGGACAACACTCCAGTATATAGCATTTTGTTGCTTCTGACTCCTTTTAAAAGATTTGGTGGATAAAACCTTTTAGATAGGACCCCAAAGCACAAGTGACAGAAGCAAAAATGATGAAATTTTAAACTTTCTGCTGCAAAGGGCATTTCCCAGAAGGTGAAAACAAAATCCATGCAGTGGAAGAAAGTATTTGCAAATCAGCTGTCTGGCAAGATACTAGGATCCACTTCAGAACCTAGAGTGGGTATCCACTAGAGTGTGGCCTAGACCAAGGGGAAATACATTTGGAGGATGTACGAAACGTCTCCCATACATTAATCTAGAGTGGGGGCATACAAAAGAGAAGATGAAGCCCTTGTCTCTTAGGATGGTAGCTGACATTACACTGAGAAAGCTATCAAGCAGTGCTACTATTTAATTTCATTTAAAATATATTGTTAAAGTTTATTTATTTTGAGAGAGAGAGAGAGAGACAGAGAGAGAGACAGAGTGAACAGGGGAGGGGCAGGGAGAGAGGGAGGAGAGAATCCCAGGTAGGCTCCGTGCTGTCAGCACAGAGCCCAACACAGGGCTTGATCCTGCAAACCATGAGATCATGACCTGAGCTGAAATCAAGATTCGGACGCTTTATCTACTGAGCTGCCCAGGCACCTCGAAGTTCATTTGTTTGTTTGTTTGTTTGTTTTTCTAAGTTCATTTTTAAAGTGTTTTACTTAATGAAGATAAAATCGGAATATGCCCCCCACCAAAACCACTTTAAAAACTATGAGAGATGCATTATTAAGATTTTTCCGTCTCTGTTAAGCCTCTGTGATTCTGTGCTGATGCATCTATGCATATGTGAGTACTATATATGAAATGTGATCTTGGTTACATTACATATGAGGCTTTATGTACTTCCTTTCCCACTTCATATTGGTCTGTCAGCAATCTCTAATGTCATTGGAATTCACCAAAGGCTTCATTTTAATAACTGCTTAATATTTCCTAATATGAATTCGCCATACTGATTTAATCATTTCCCTCTCATACAGTTTAATATAAATTTGTCACCATTATAAACAAGTCAGAGATGTAGCCAGTTCCAATCTTGGCTCGTTATTCTCATGCTGACGGCAAAAGCATCGTTGCAACGTGTCCTGAGAAGCAGAGAAAGGATGTGAGATTTCACAGTGTGGAAACACCATGGCTATAATGATCACATTGATCCTGTACCTCATCTCCATTGGTGGGCGTGGGAATCAAAGCTCAGATGGTTTAAGGAATATGTCCAAGGTCACGCTGCTGATCACTGCAAGAACTGTGATTTTCACCCCCTTGGCCTCATGCCAAATCCACACTGTTTCAAAACTGTACAGGGTTGGGGCGCCTGGGTGGCGCAGTCGGTTAAGCGTCCGACTTCAGCCAGGTCACGATCTCGCGGTCCGTGAGTTCGAGCCCCGCGTCAGGCTCTGGGCTGATGGCTCAGAGCCTGGAGCCTGTTTCCGATTCTGTGTCTCCCTCTCTCTCTGTCCCTCCCCCGTTCATGCTCTGTCTCTCTCTGTCCCAAAAAAAAATAAATAAACGTTGAAAAAAAAAAAAAAAAAAAAAAAAAAAAAAAAAAAAAAAAACTGTACAGGGTTCCTACTTGTTCTGACTTGTATGATTTTACTGTGTAACTCCAGACAGGTCCTGAATATCATGAGTATTGCAAAGTAAGACCTGTCTTAGGGCTGTAGTCACTTGTTTTTCCAGTGGTACTAGGCAGTTCTGTTTCTTTCTTCAAAGTGAGTCTGGTCCTCCTCTCCCAACCTTTGAAGATCTTCCTTCCTTGCCTGAGCATTTCCCCCCTACTAACGCCCACATCCAGAGCACACAGGAGCGGCGAGTAGGTGCAGGAATCTGAGGGGCTTTGTCATCGGAGTGTCAACAGTCTTAGTCAATAGTCAGGTGTGTCAGAGAGAAAAACAGAAGTCTAATGGTCTTCTGCTGTCCCTGTAGCCGTTGCTGCCACATGGTGTCACTGTTGAAACACAGGCCGACCAGCTGCCAGGGCGCTGTCTCCTTTGTCCTGGAACTGGGTGTGGACCTCCCAACCTCAACATTCCCTCCATAACTGACCTGGTGACCTGGAAGTCTCATACAGTCAGCATCTTTGCTCAACCTCAGCATCTTTGAAGCTCAGGAATAAAAGAAACTTTTTCCTCTCTCAGATCAGCTTCACCTTCAGTCTCCTGGGTGGGAGGTGTTTACTTCAGAAGAAATATACACCTGGTTATGTACGTTAATCAAGTTATTTCAAGGTTGCACTATATGTGTTTGCTGTGTGCAGGTGATGGTGTTAGGGGAACATAACTGTTCCTGTGGAATAGCACACCCACCCCTGAGCTTCTACTCAATGTTTCCTTCTAATCAATGGTAGAATATTAATAATCTTGCCCTAGAAATCACTTGGATATTGTCACTGATCTGTGCTCAAGAGGGCGTGCCAGGAACTTTCCTATGCCGTCAGCTCTCAGACCTCTCCCATTCTACTCTTCCTTCCTAAACTAGTGTGAATATTTCTTTTCCCTTTCTCCTGGGCATTTTGGGGAGTTACTCTTTAATCCTCATGGAGCCATGCCTGCAGAAGTTCTTTGTAGACCAGCTGAGAAAGCTTCACTGGTCCCTTCCCCATTTGTGTTTCACTCTCTTATTTTGTAATACAACCCTGGGCTGGTTTCAGTCCTGTGTGTTAGAGACTTGCTCAGTCCATATTCCCTTTAGCTTGAACTCTGCCTCCTTTGGAGCTTAGACTTGGATATGGGATCTGTCTGGATTTACCTTGGACTTGGTATCTTATTTTCATATCTTTTAGGAAAATACCACGACTTCCCTCATTTGATTTTGTTCAACCTTCTGATCTTTTGATTTTGATCCACCTGTCTCTGTTCTCAGGGTGTAGATAGTTACTGCTTTAGTGGACCTACTGTAACCAGTGACATCCCTAGTTGATAATGCTTGAACATGTGATGATGTTCTATAGGAAACATCATAGTACCATGTTTGGACTCAAAACAGTTAAGGACTCCTCCCATGACAGGACTTTTAGGATTTTAGCATCCTCACAACACAGAGAATGTTTCTGCTGGACCATAAGAGGGCAGAGAAGAAATCCTTATTTTTTGACTTGAGAATTCAGATACACAGAAGACACGCAGTCTTGCGTGGCTCTACTCACAGATAAGAACCACTGGTAACATTCATAGTGGTCAAAAAGAAAGAAGCAGACATCCCAGGGCAGGTCAAACTGGAAACAAGAAATACACTGAGAAGAATACAGACCTGTCCAGCCCAGAATTTGTTACCTTAATGTGTCATCATGAATTCATTGTGAGTAATTAGTGTGCAGAGTAAATTACATGCCATTCTCAACAGATCCTGTGACATCTTAGCAAGGTATCTCCTTCCTGTCAGAATGAAAGACAATCCCATCACCCACCCTCGGGATCCAGTTGCCTCTGGGACTTCTCATGACTGATTGCCCTCTCTTCTCTGTCTTCGACCTCTTGCTTTCCCATCAGCTCTTAACACATCCCAGTCTCTTCCATTTTAAAAAGCTTTCTATCACTTGCAGAATAACGTTTGCATCCTGAGAGTAGTGCCCTTTATCTGTAGTTAGACCACTGAACAAAGCCTATAAGAGTGACCTTGCCCTGGTGCTTGCCAAAAAACCTGCCTATGACCTGAATGCCCAATTGCGATATAAATTGAAATGTATGGGGACATAATGCAACACTAGATCCTAAAGTCCATTTGCCTCTAATCCTATTTGCTTTGATTCCCTGTTTGCTTTGATCATCCTCAGAGGTCTAACCTCTGCAGACATTCATTACCACCTGAAATTTCTTTTATGTTCTCTGTATGCCCCTAATCTGTCCCAGTCTGCAACCATCCCTTCCATTCCTGTCACTGCCCTGTGATTGGCCATCTCCCCTCTATCTTATTCAGCTCAGGTGATATAACAAATTACCATAGACTGAGTACTTAAACAATAGGCATTTATATCTCACAGTTCTGGAGGCTGGGAAGTCCAAGATCAAGGTGCTGGTAGATTCTGTTCCTGGTAGGAACTTTCTTCCCGGCTTGTGGACAGATGCCTTCTCACTGTGTCCTCACATAGAAGAGAGAATGAGGTCCCGTCACTGAAAGGTACCAATTCCATTGTGGGGGTCCTACTCTCATAACCTCACCTAAACCTAATCACACCCCAAAGTTCACACCTCCAAATCAGGACTTCAACATGAATTTTGGAGGGAGGCAAACATTCAGCCATACCATTCTGTTCCTTGTCCTCTGTCCCCAATTCACTCCTTCTCCTATGAAAAATACATTAATTCCATCCCAACAGTACCTGCCTTCCGATCTTAACTTATTCCAGCATCAACTCTAAAGTATAAAGTCCAAATATTATCTAAATATTGTCTAAATATTATGTTATTATCTAAATATTATCTAAATCGGAACGGGTTAGATCCAAGGTATAATTCAACCTGAGGCAAATTTCTCTCCAGCTGTGAAACTGTGAAACCAGGTTAAGTCATGTACTTCCAAAATACAATGGTGGGACAGGCATGGGATAGACATTCCATTTCAAAAGGAGAAATAGGTCCTAAGCACATAAATGTCGTTAGATCTTAAGGCTCAAGATACTCTTTGTTTCAGTGCTCTGCCTTCTGGACCCCCTGGGTGGAGGTCCTGCCTCTGCTGCTCTGCTAGGCAAGGGTCACTGCCTCAAGGTTCCAGGTGGCTGCCACCTTGCCTGTTGAAACTGAGACAATGGCCCTCTTCTCTGAAACTGAGGAAGCAGCTCTGATGGTGTCTGAATTGCCTTCTGGGTCCTTATTCCCTTGTCTTGAAGAATAGTGTATAATGTACATTCATAGCTTAATGGTCATATATCTATAGGAGCTAAGAAATCTGGCAGCCTTCCTTCATTTTGTCCCATGTTCCTCTCCACTGTCAAACACTGTCAAATCTTTTTTTTTTTTTTTTTTTTTTTTTTGCCATTCTTTCAACTCGTGGCCTCTACCAGATGTCTGGCAGGTCACTGAGGAAATTTCTTCCCCTAGAGCCCTCCTATCTGAGGCAGTGTTTTTCTCTCAGGCACTACATACTTCTGAGTCATGTGGTGGGGCGGGTGTCCTCTTAATTCTCATTACCACTTCTGGGTCATTAGGCCTTTTCTCTTTCCTTCCTTCCTTCCTTATTCCTTTTGCTCTTTCTCTCTTTCTTCCTCTCTTCTCTTTCCCTCTCTCTCCCCCTCTCTCCCTTTCTTCCTTCCCTCCCTCCCTGCCTCCTTACTTCCTTCTCTTCTTTCTTTTCTTTCCTTCTTTCTTTCTTTCTTTCTTTCTTTCTTTCTTTCTTTCTTTCTTTCTTTCTTCAAAACCCTATGCTCACGCTGTTGGATTCTATCATGCTATTAGTCAGAGTCCCAGCAAAGAAACAAATGGCACACTCAAAGAAGGAAAATTCAAGAAGGGCTTTAAAAAGGAAGGGACAATTCAGAAAAATACAAATAGGGTGTACAGAAACCACACAGAATAGTGCAGGAAACTGAAGTTAAAAACAGAGGTCATCTAAAAGGAGGAAGGAGGGAGTTATTATCAAAACCCAGAATGGGAGACTCTTGGGTGACCTGCAGCCAAGGGACAGTCGACCTGGTGCAACCTGGAGAGTAGGTATTCAGGCCTCCCTGCCTCCAAGCTCCTGAGAGGCTCTCCAGTGACTGAATCAGAAACCAGAGGGTAAGGGATCGCTTTGAAGGATTGCATATGGGGGTCTCTGGGGCACAGAGCAAGTGCGGAGACGATCTGATGGGCACAAGGCCTTTAACCGGTATAATCATCCTCTTCTCTCCCTCTTTGCTATCAACCTCCTAGCCTCTCTTCTTCATTCACTGAGAGCTTCCTCATTAGAGCTTTCCCCATCTTCCCCTCTCATACCATCCCTCAGTGACTCTGACATTCTGGGATATATCCCATGTGGCATGCTGGCCCCTCAGTTCCTTGTCTAATATTTCTCCAATCACCCTTTCTTTCCCTCCCCCTCAGCCTTCCCTTCCCACAGTCCAACCTGGAACTTGTCATTGATAGAAACTGTACTGCCTTTGAAATCCTCAATTTATCCCAATTCTGCAACCACCTCCCTTCCTAACAGTGCATGGGCTCAAATAATCACAGGGTAAAAATTCTGATCAACTAATTCTCTCCAATTAATCTACCCCAATACTTTCTTACTAGCTAACATCTCCCTCCTGTCTTCATGTTCTTCCTTGCACAACTCAGAGCCCACGGCTCATCATTATTATTGCTTTATTCAATCTCCATAACCTTCTTTTTGCTCCTTCTGTCATTTCTGCCTGGTAAAACCCCACTCTGATGACTCAACCATCCAACCATGAGTTCTGTGCTTACATACAGACAGATGCATGTTGCAGGAGGAAGGAGATGCAGTCGGGCCAACTGGTTTCCCTTTAAAGAAATCATACAAAACTGCACAAGGGGACACTTCACTCTGACTGACATCTCAACTGGATTTGTCTTGTAAATTGCTTTCTCACTTCTTGAGTTAGTGTTTTGTTCCTTTTCTTTTCTCCACAAATTTCTCATTCCTCCTTCCTATACTTTCATCCCCACCTTTAACTTTGACTCATATTTCATTTAAATATTGAAATCGCTAGGAATTTCTCCATCTTTTCACTTCTAAGTCCAGAAACACTCTGATCCTTCATTTGGGCTCTGCACCCCATCTCTTTTAGCTCTCTCATATTCTTGGATTCTTTGATTCTCATACTCAACTTCTAGCTTTGCTTGCTTCTTTCTCTTTCAGCTGGACCACCCCACAGGAATATTAGCCAACTTTGGTACCTCCCATCTGAGGGTACACTCTTCTGACTTTCCCCTTCCTCCTACTCTCACTTATTTCCCTACCTCCCCCCCCCCCCCACTTTTTTTTTTTTTTTGTCTTGGCTCCTGACATGCCACTCTATGATTCCCTTCTACCTAATTGGTAGCTTTTCCTCAAGCTCCTTTCCTGGTGTTTCCTGCAAGGAAGTGAGGCTATAAAAGCCAGGAGAGTGGTTACTTTTGGAGGAAGAGAACTGTGGTTGGTATCAGACACAGTGGGGGCTTCTGGGCACTGTTAGGATTATTTTTCTTTCTTTTTTTTCTGTTTATTTTTTCTGATTATATGTATTTTATTTTATTTTTTTAATTTTAATTTTAATTTTTTAAAATTTACATCCAAATTAGTTAGCATATAGTGCAACAATGATTTCAGGAGTAGATTCCTTAATGCCCCGTACTCGTTTAGCCCATCCCTCCTTCCACAACCCCTCCAGTAACCCTCAGCTTGTTCTCCATATTTATGAGTCTCTTCTGTTTTGTCCCCCTCCCTGTTTTCATATTATTTTTGCTTCCCTTCCCTTATGTCCATCTGTTTTGTCTCCTAAAGTCCTCATATGAGTGAAGTCATATGATTTTTGTCTTTCTCTGACTAATTTCACTTAGCATAATACCCTCCAGTTCCATCCACGTAGTTGCAAATGGCAAGATTTCATTCTTTTTGATTGCCAAGTAATACTCCATTGTATATATACCACATCTTCTTTATCCATTCATCCATCGATGGATATTTGGGATCTTTCCATACTTTGGCTACTGTTGATAGTGCTGCTATAAACATGGGGATGCAGGGTTCTTTTTCTTGTTCTGTAAAGTTAGCGCAAGAATGTGTGCCTTGTAATCATTCACAAAGCTATGCCAATTAAGTAAGTAACATTAAAAACTTATTCATACACATTTGCTTATTATTTTCTCTTTGTTTCCTTTTAATGTCTGCAAGATTTGTGGTGATAGCCTCTTCTTCATTTCTAACAGTGTATGGGTGCAGGTGTGTGTGTGTGTGTGTGTGTGTGTGTGTGTGTGATTCTCCACTTATTTTGGGGGGGCATAATTTATCAGTCTTGACAGTTTTTCAGAATTTTGTTGATCTTACTTTATTTTATTTTTTTAGTTTCTTTTTATATTCCATCTTAATGATTTCATTTCTTTTTTTCCCCCCTCTCAAGTTATCTGGGCAATTTGTTATCCTTTTACTCAATTTTTGTGATTGACTCTTAGCTCATTAAAATATCAGCCTTTCTTCTTTTCCAATATAAACACTTTAGATTATAAATTTGCTTTTGTTTTTCATTATAGTTAGTTAAATATTTTAAATTTCCTTTGCAATATCTTCTTTCACATGGGTCACTTAAATGTGTATATCTGAATTGTAATATATGGGGATTATATTCACTTTTTGGTGATTTATTTCTCAATTGATTACATTGTGATTAGAAAACATCTTGTTTCATATTTTTGATATTTGTTAAGACATTATTTGTGCCTCCACATATGACCAAATTTTATAAAAGGTTTCAAATTTGCTTGAAAAGAAGATATAGTTATCATTGTTGGGTGCAGGATTATATATTTATAGATCTGTCTGCATTAGTTAATATTAATTATGCTGTTTAAATTTTATGTATGCATATTGATATTTTGTCTGCTTGTTTTGTTGAAAGTATTAAAATCTCCCATATGATTGTGTATTTCTTGCTTTTCCTTGTATATGTGTATATTTAAAAATTTTTCTGAAGCCACATTAACATGTACACACAAATGTAAAATTTGTTTTGTGTTTCTGATAAACTGTATTTTTTATCATTATGAAGGAAAACTTTTTCTTGCTTGATGTCTACATTGTACATCTTTTTTATTGTCACTACTTTTTCTATCTGATTTCTTACATTGCATGTCTCTTATAAGTAACTTATAGTTGTTATCATTGTTTTTATCCCATCAGAATGTCTCTGTCTTTATCTGAAACTTTTCATCCATTTATACTTAATATAATTAGCAAAATATTTGGGTTAAAATTCTCCCTTATTATGTATATTCTATTTGTTGAATCTATTTTATGTCTTCTGTTGTTTCCTTTTTACCTCTTTTGTATTGATAATTTTCATGATCATATTTTCCCATTATTTGAAGTTACACTATTTTTGTTACTTAATTATTACTCTGGAAGTGGTAACCTGCATATTTAACTTATCGAGGTCTAATGGCAATTGATATTTTTCCTCTCCTCTCAGGAAACATAAGGATCTGAGAAGACGTTTTCTCTATGTATCCTCTACCTGCCCAAAACTACGGCCATCATGTATTTTTATTTTCTTTGTATAGAAAATAAATCCCATAAGACATTATTGTTACTTGTTTCAGAGTATTTGCTTAGATTAAATATTTTACTTATCACTTTATTTGTTCTTCATTTCTTCCAGTATCTCTGTCTTTCCATTATGTGAGTATTTTCTTTCTTCCTGGAGGATGATATTTGTTGCTCTCTTTAACAATGGTTGTGAATGGAAAATTTACTATACCCTCAATGATTCTTAGCCACATCTTTGTCTGTGTATGTAACATGCTATATAGTTATTTTTTCCTGTTCAAAGTCTTAAGCCTGGCTTGATCTGCTGTTAAACCTGTACCTCTAGTTCTTAATTTCACTTGCATGTTTAAATTCTAGAATCCTGCATATTTACTTTTATTTCTACTTCTCATATATCATTTCATATTTTTCAGTTCCCTACTAAAATTTTCAAGTTTGGCTTTTATCTCTTTTAATAATAATATTTCTTTTCCTTGATCGATTTTAATGATAGATTCTAACATTTTCCACCAATATCTAGCTCTGCTTCCTGACAGGATTATACTTACCTATCATGTGTGACCATGGGAACAGAAGTGATGTGTGTCACTTTTAGGTAGAAGATTTTAGAATCAGTACATGCTTCATCATTCTCTTCTTTCCTTTTGGTTTGGGTATTGGTAATGTTTCAGAGAGTGACTCTTCTTATCAGCCTGCAACCCAGAGTGAGGACAATAATGATGGGGATCAGTGCCATCATCCTACTTTTGATGGACATGTAAATGTGGCACAGAAAGAAACATTTGTTGTTTTAAGCCACTGGGATTCTAGGGTTATTTATTACTTCAGTGTAATCAGATCAATATAATTGAAAAAGAAATTGGAATCAACATTGGAATTCTATTTTAACAAACAACTTTAAATATGTGGTTTTGGTTCATGGGCTAGGCATTAGTTTGCAAGGAAACTAATAACAGAGGTTAAAAGCATGGTAATCCATGTTATATAGTGGCCAATTACTTAGTGAAATGGTTGCCTGTGTTAACTTAGAAGGCAAATTATATACCTAATAAATTTGTAGCTTTATGGGAAAACACACTTTTAGTAGCATGTGTTGGCTGCTGTTGACTGCGTTAGAAAGTTTATTATAGGAAAGATACAAAATCAGAACAATATCGGCTGATTTGCAAGCAAGAATGGAAAAGAATAGAGAGAGTCAGTATAATCAGGGACTTGTAGTTAAAAAGATAAATACTTCCCAAACTAAAACATCAAAAGATAAAATTGAGAAAATTCATTGAATGTCAAAGACTAATTAAGACTCCATCTTAAGGTAAGGATCAAATAAAGACTATGTTTGTCACACTGGTTGTTAAAATTTCTGGATAGATTAACATTCTCCCAGTAAATACTTTTAGTTGGACAAATGGCTCAAGAAAAAGAAACTGTGTGTGGCTCTCCCACTGATGCCTTATGAACACAAGGTAGCTGCACTTATACTGGTGGGTTGGTGTGGGACAAGAAAACTGATTGGAAGAAAATAGACAATAAGCTGCTTAAGTTTTGAGGGAATAATGCTACACAAAGAGCCACCAGCTTGGACTTAAAGAGACTACCATGGGTACTTAATAAACTACTTAGACACTTGCCATTTATTCATACTTTGAAGCCTAATCCCCAATGTGATGGTATCTAGAGGTGGGCTTTTGGAAAGTGATTATGCTATGAGAACAGAGATCTCATGAATGAGATCGATGCCCTTATGAGAGAGACCCCTGAGAGATCCCTTCCTCCTTCTGCCATGTGAAGACACGATGAGAAGACAGCTGTCTATGAATAAGGAAGAAGGCCCTCCCCAGACACTAAAACTGCCAGCACCTTGACCTTGGATTTCTAGCCTCCACAACTGTGAGAAATAAATTTATGTTAATAGGCCATCCAGTCTATGGTGTTCTTCATAGCAGCCTGAACAGACTGGAACAGCACCTGTATTTCCACCAGAAGGAAGCACGCTGAGAAGCTCAGTTCTCATGGAAAGTGTATTCTTCAGTGTTCTGTCAAATAATAGTCAAGGGTGGTAATAGGAAAATAAAGAGCTTTTGGGGCTCCTGGGCAGCCCAGTTGGTTGAGCATTTGACTCTTTTTTAAATTTTTTTTTTTTTAACATTTATTTATTTTTGAGACAGAGAGAGACACAGCATGAACTGGGGAGGGGCAGAGAGAGAGGGAGACACAGAATCGGAAACAAGCTCCAGGCTCTGAGCCATCAGCCCAGAGCCTGACGCGGGGCTCGAACTCGTGGACCGCGAGATCGTGACCTGAGCTGAAGTTGGACGCTTAACCGACTGAGCCACCCAGGCACCCCAGAACATTTGACTCTTGATATTGGCTCAGGTCATGATCCCACGGTCATGGGTTCGAGCCCTGCATTGGGCTCTGTGCTGACAGTGTGGAGCCTGCTTGGGATTCTCTCTCTCCCTCTCTCTGTGCCCTTCCCCACTCATTCTCTCTTTCTTACTCTCTCTCTCTCTCTCTCAAAATGAATAAACATAAAAAGAAGAAAGAAAGGAAAAAAGGGGACTTGTGTTGAGTTGAGCCAAGGGGTGTGGAGAGTGGTGGGCTGGGAGGTACTCCCAGAGAGCAGAGCATAACCCATCCCCAGAATATGAGGCCCTCGTGGCCTCTCCTCAGCAGGATCTTGAATTTGCTATTTACTGGTGACTTTCTGTGTGTGTGTGTGTGTGTGTGTGTGTGTGTGTCTGTGTGTGTGTGTGTGTGTGTGTGTGTGTGTCAATGTCTCTCTCTCTTTTCCCTCTTTCAGTGTAAGAGAGTGTACCAGTATTATCCTTTCCCACTATCTTTTGCGAGTGTGAGAAACAGACCTGTGTCTCTCTAGTTCCTGAGTCTCCAGATCAAGAAAAGCCACATCTAGATCTGATGTAGAAACTATTGTATATCGCTCAGACAATCTGGCTTTGAGCAGTGATTGGACAAAGGTTTTGAATATCTCCTTTGGAGAGGGATTGAAGGTACTCTTCCATGAGAAAGAAGAGGAAAACAGATATTTGGTGTCCAGTGGACAAACCTGATATGTTTGTTGTATTACTAGTGGCCAATCTCTGGTTTTCCATCTTGTGAGAGGGTTGTACTATATACCACATTGTCAGACCAAGGTGTGGTCATAAGAATCACAACAGGTAATGTGAGCAGAAATGATGTGTGTCACTTCTAAGAAGAAGATTTTTATTTCTTTTTTAAGTTCATTTATTTATTTTGAGAGAGAGAGAGAGAGAGAGAGAGAGAGCAAGTGGAGGAGGGGCAAAGAGAAGGAGAGAGAGAATCCCAATCAGGCTCTGCATTGTCAGTGCAGAGCCTGATGTGGGGCTTGAACCAATGAACCAGGAGATCATGACCTGAGCTGAAGTCAGATGCTTAACTGACTGAGCCACCCAGGCACCCCTAAGATGAAGCTTTTAAAGCCAGGGTGCTTTTCCAAGCTCTTTCCCTTCCTGCCACAGTTACTGGAAATATTCCAGATAGCAACTACGCTGCCATACTCGGTAAGTTTTCATGGTCAAGTACTGCATTGGGGATTTAATGTACGGTATCCTATGTATCACTGCAGCTTGTGAGGACCAGCAATGCCATTGGTTCTGGTTTGGACAGCGGTCCTGGCAAGTGCTGCAAGGAGGTAGCCATTAGGCAGAATGAGGGAAAACAGAGAGGAGAAACAAAAATCTAAACAAAAATTGTCCTGCCCACCTTTTTAAAGCCTGAATTCCAACACACATTTGAATCAGATGCTGAGAAAGACCACTAACAAAATCACCAATCAGAATGTGAATATAATCCATACAACATTTATTTCATAGGGTAATCTGACAGAGATTTCAATGTATGTTTAAGATGCTTAAACAGAGAAATAAAACCGTAACTCACATTAAACACTTGCAAGAAATTGTGAACCAAGCACATAAAGTAAGAAGGGATCAATATTTTCCATGTTAGAATTTCCAGGAAAAACAGAAAGGAGAGAATGCAAAGAATAAATATCTGAAGAAGTAAATATGAAGAATTTGGGAATTGAAGAAGATCATGCACTATATAAAGAAGGCTCAATAAAAATAAATCTACCCATAAACACGTCACAGAGAAACTGCAGATCATAAGAGAAAGAGAAAATCTTAAGAGTTATCAGAGAGTAAAAAATGAACCATGTACCAGGCCATATGGAAGTTTCAACACACCATAGTCTAGAACATTACTTTTAAATGTGGATAATAATCATAAAAAGAAAATAATACAGAAACCAAGGACATAAAGATAATAAAAACAATAGGAATTTTAATAGATGAATGATTAAAAGACAGAGCTTAAAAATTGTTGGGATAATTGAACAGCAAATAAATGAATAGCTTAAGATAACAATATAATTTATGATGTTTTTCCATAAGAACCTAATTTTCAACATACAAATATAACATTGTTGAGTGCAAAGGGTTAACGAAGCATTGAGTTCATGACTTGCTGGTTAACTTGCTCATTTTCCATAATTCCAATGTGGGTGGAGGTAGTGGAGAGGAGTAAGAGAAATGTTGTGTTGGCCTTGGAAAAACTATTTAAAAACCCAACTTGATAGGATTTTACTCAGCCCCATTTTGTGGAAATGGTCCAGACCGCACCACATCCTTACATTCTTGAAGCCAGTATTTCCAAAAAACCATAAAATCCCTTTCTGCAGGCAGCACTGTGTCCCTTAGTTACTTTTTAGACGTGACAAAAATGGTCATAAGGAAAAATTAAGCTCCAATAGTTTTGTGTATGTGTGTGTTCATATGCAAGTTACATGTCAGAGAGAAAGAGAGAGAGAGAGAGAGAGAGAGAGAGAGAGAGAAAGAGAGAGAGAGAGAGGGAGAGAGAGAGAATTGAGATAGTTGGAAGTTTTAAACTTTCATTGGTTAGTCTCACGTAGACATAGCCGAAACTTTCTAGGGATGCAGATTTTCTAACACACATAGAGATTGGCCTAATTTCTAATGAATTAGCTGGTTACATGCTGGAGGTAAAATCAAGGCATGCATGATACAGATTTGCAAATATTTTGAAAATAAATAGAACTATTAATCCTCAAATACATTAGATACAGACCAGTGGTCTACTCTGCTTTTGGTTGACTGCCATTCAAAGCTGACTTTGCATGTTTGCATGTGCAGAAATCAACATATAACAGGTTGGAGAGATGTGGTGCTTGAGAATGGACTCTGGTATAAAGATTTTAATATATCCAGTGATTAGCACTCAGGTTTTAAGAAAAGACAAATAATTTATTTAGAATATCATCAGGCACATTATCCTCTGGGCTAACCAATTAGAACAGGGTGGAAAATGACCCATAATCTAAATTTCAAACTCCATACTGTATTCAAAACTTAACCATTCCTTCTGAATCTGATCTTCAATCAATTGTATGTGTCTCAACATTCTCTTGTCTAGAGAAGAGTCTCCTTGGTCTCGTGGGAACTTCTCATGGGTCTCCTTCCTCTTACATGTACTAGTCAGGAAGGCCAAGAGTCCAGTGCTCTGTGCAAATCAGAAAAAAAATCTCCTGTACATGGACCACTTAGCAAAATCACCCCCTTTAGGCTGACCAGTCAGAAAAAGCATACCCTCTGGGCTGACCAATTAGAAAAATGAACTGCCTTTGGAGGACCAATGATGAAAAGTCAGCCCCAGAATGAACCAATTAGAAGAGATGTAGGCTGATGCCTAGGGCACTGGCTTGGTACATAGAACATAGCTTGCATTTTAGTAGTCTCATGCTCCCTTGTTTAGCTGCCTTTTTAGTTTCAGTGTTCAAGGAATAAATGATCACATTTTTTGTAACTAGTGGTGTTTTTTCCCCATTGTGTAGGAAATAAAACTAAAATATTGTTGATGGATTTTGTTCTGAATTTTATTTTTTCTCCCAAATTCAACTTGAGATTTTGGTGCCTGCCACTGCCAGTGTTCATACTGTAACCTAATGAAGATGGTATAAGTATTATGTTTAGTGACTAAGTTTTTGCTATAACAGTTTATCATGTGTCTCTGTACTATGCATCAAGGCTTCCCACTTTCCACTATCTGAACATATTTTAAAATCTTATGTTAAAATATTGCTTTAATGGAATAAGATATCATACTCAATTTACTAATGGAGCTTCAAGACAAACACATCCCCAAACTTGGAAATGGTTACCTAAAGTATGTGCTTATTTAGAAAGCTAAAAAAAAAAAAAAAACCTAATGTGTATCAGAGCTTGAACAATATCCTGATCGAAGGAAAGTGGTTGATATTGAGGTTAAAATATGATTTTTGTATATTTTTATTCCAATTTTATCCAGGTTATACATTCCTTAAATATAACCTAAAATATTGGCCTGGGTATGCTTGATTAAGTACTTATGTATTGTTTATTGCTATGGTTATCTTAAAAAAAAAACACAGTTAATGCTAAGTAATAGTTATCTTGAGCCATTATACATATGTGTATATATTCTATTATTTATGTCATTCAGACAAGTAATAAAGTATAAGTGCATTATTGTCCAGATGCCAATAGTACATTAAACCAAATTAATGTTCAAACACAGTATTTTAAACATTTTTCACACCTGCATGGACAGCAATTCAATTATGTGCACTTAAATCTACAATATTGTAAATGTTCATGAGAATGTCTATTGATGTGGACAAAGAAATGGTATATTTTTCTCATAGTGTAATCTTCAGAATCTAAATTTTTGTGGAAATCACATATTCAGGACATAAATAATTAAACATGTATACATCGAGATTATTAGGGTGCTGTATTAAGCAAGTTAAGTAGCTTCGATTTTTGACCTCTAGAAATTTATGGTCCAACAAACTTGTGTTATTTATTTGTTGGAGTGTAAATTCTCTGAGTTGGCACTTTTCTTCATTTACTTTGTTATCTAAATGTTTGTATATATGACACATTTTTTTGAATTGCAATTTTTACATTAATTTTGATAAATTGCTTTGCAAAAGACACATTGTAAATTAATGACAGGAAATTTTGGTTTACAAGTAAAATAATCCCATGAATTTTCTTATATAAGAATTGAATTTGATTTTATGAACCTCTTTTTTGAGGAAATATAAGAAATAAGCCCAACTAAGCAGTTTTTATCAATTCAAAGTGCCTGTCGGAAGTCCGTTTTAGGTAGGTTGCTCAGCGAATACTTACAGGAAGAAATAATCTCTGTTCATATAGTTTATATTTTTATTTATTTTAAAAAATATTTATTTTGAGAGAGAGAGAGATTGTGTGAGCAGGGGAGGGACAGAGAGAAAGAGAGAGAGAGAGAGAGAGAGAGAGAGATTGAGAGAGAGAGAGAGAGAGAGAGAGAATCCCAAGCAGGCTCTGTGCTGTCAGTGCAGAGCCCAACACAGGCCTGGATCCCATGAACCAAGAGACTGTGACCTGAGCCAAAATCAAAAGTCAGAGTCTTAATCAACTGAGACACCCAGGTGCCCCGAGTTTATATTCCACAGTGTGTAATAAAACATGTGGATCCTGGATTGAAGGTCTCATTGTCATACTAGATATTTAGGTATCAAATAAACCATCACAAACTCAATGAAAATTCTTTATCAACAGATACCAATTACCTGTAAAGGCTTAGATCCTAGGCAGAGAAAATAAATCAGGAAAACTGAAGCCATTTGATGCATTCTGATTTCAAAGTGATTTAAAGGTTTATTTATTTTTGAGAGAATGAGCAGGGGAGGGACAGACAGAGTGGGAGACAGGATCTGAAGTGGGCTCCCTGATGATAGCAGTGAGTGAATCCTGAGATCATAACCTGAATTGAAGTTGGACACTCAACTGACTGAGACACCCAGGTGCCCCAGATTTCAAAGTGTTTTAGGGCTCAGTAGGTTGAACACTTGACTCTTGGTTTTCGTTTAGGTCATGATCTCACGGTTTGTGAGTTCGAGCTCCTGCTTCTGATCCTCTGTCTCCCTCTCTCTCTGCCCCTCTGTCACACTCTCTCTATCAAAAATAAATAATAATAATAAAAAGCCTGAAAAACAAAAACCAAGTGTCTTAAAATGGGAATTGGGGATTTAGGGCTGTTGGAAAAGCTGGAACTCAAAGTCAGGTAAACTCTTACCCATTACCTTAGCCTGAAGCACTGAAGTGGGCACTCTCAAGAGTTGACTAGGATTCTTAGAGGCATGGTTCTCACAAAGGCACCAAGAAACCACCGTGAATCTTGCACTGGCCAGCAATTGCCTTCAGAGAATTGGCCTTTCCTCTTCTGCTTCCAAATTCATTTGAGGGCCTCTCATTAGAGAGAACTAACCTGAAGCCACACAGAAAAGGTGTTTTGGGAAGTGGGTTCCTGGCTTCTCCAGGTAAGTTTGGAATGGGGCATTGGCGGTTGCCGAGCTGACCATACACAGCTCATTGTGCAGAGGGATGTACCTCTTCTCACTAGGCATGTATTTGATCATGTTAATTCTTATTCCCCATTTATACAAATTTTAGAAAGTGAACTGTTGTCTGGGATAAATAATATTCTGAATTTTTGACTATAGAAGTCTCTTCCCAAGTTGAGAAAGTTCAGTGACAAATTTCTCCTGTAAATTAAAAAATGGTATATCCAGTGTTGTCATATTTAAGAGTTCTAGGGATTAAGGAACAGGATCCTATTTACAGAAAAGACAGTTTCCCTTGAGAACACTTCAAACCATAGACAGCAATGGTTTTCAACTGGGGTACACTTCCTCAGGGTAAGGCATAAGAGAATTTTGGGTTAATGGGGAGAAAGCGGAGTGTAGTTTGAAGTAGTCTAAAAAAGTTGCCATTGCTTTGATTTGGTTTTAGTCAAGATATTTAATTAATATTAATGTAAATCATGCTAAAGAAGGTTTGGTATGTTTTTAAATAGGGGGCATGGTTGTAAGGGTCTAGAGACATTGATATGATAGACCATCTGTAGAGCCCTTCCAATTATTCAAGGCCAATCCTGCTTGTTTAAGGTCAACTTCCACCTGCCTCGGAGGATGCAGAGAAGGGTCTCCTGTATTCTTACTGAGGCTGTGGAGGAAATTGGGGTTTTACTGCAAGGCATATTTAATCCATATGGGCTGAGATAAAGTTCCTTTAGGTGAGAAACGAAGCTTTGTGGCATTTTGCCAAGAGAAGCTCATATTTCTGAGAACTCAGGGGAATTCATCTGCTTTTCCTGTATCTCTTGGCAGGTTCTTCACTGTTTTATGATTATATTCTCTGAACATGATAGGAACAAAGATGGGGATTTTTCTCATATATTATTTTCTTGTATTTGGGGGTCCTACAAGGTAGGAATTAATCCTGCCTCTTTTCTCCACTTCTGAGTTCAGATTCAGTTAGGGAATATGGCCACACAAGCTAGAAAGATAGAAATAAATATTAGTTTCATTACTGATGAGGTTGTTTTGGGGAGCAAAACATAACCTGTGGACAATAATTGGTCTCACTGAATATTACCTTCACATCTGGAAACTTCAATGAGCACTCAAGGAAGAGTTTGATTCTGTAAGTGAGGCACATGTATCCAGAACCCCTGTTTTCTCTCTTCAACCTGTATTGAGTTGAGTTTTTACAGAGGTTGTAGTAGAAGTAGTTTTTGGGGAAAGAATATAGCAGATGAATGAGGAATGGATACGGGGAAGGGGAGAGGGCCAATAGTATGTTATGCCAACAATCCCAGTGGGAGACTGTCTTAATCCCACAGGGAAGCTCTGGGAAAGGATGGAAAACACATGCCTCATCATTATCCCTCCTAAGAGGTAAGAGAGCTGGGGTGTTTCATAATGGAGAACACAGAGAAATTCTCCTAGGGAGCGTTAATGCCCAAGCTTTTCTATGAGTACCTGGACAGAGGGGACTTCCATGTGGACAAAAATTCCTCAGGGTCAGAGATGGAGATACCGGACGCCGGAAATCAAACAGAACACACTGATATGGCAGGATGAAAGGGATCTATATGGGGCACCGATGATGTCTGCTCCAAGCCCCCTAAGGAGTACAGAGAGAGTCCGAGCTTCAGACCTGCTTCTAGAAGACAATGCTTTCCACAGAGAGGAGCTGAAGGACAGGAGTCTGAAAAAATTTTTTAAAAAATGTTTATTGATTTTTGAGAGAGAGAGAAAGAGAGAGAGAGAGAGAGAGAGAAAGTGGGTGCACATGGGGGAGGGGCAGGGAGAGGAGGAAAGAGGATCTGAAGTGGGTTCTGCACTGACAGCAGCCTGCCTGATGTAGAGCTCCAACTCAGAACTGCAAGGTCACGACCTGAGCTGAAGTTGGAAGCTCAACCGACTGAGCCACCCAGGGGCCCCAGGAGTCTGCAAACTTTTTGCAGGCAGGCAGATCCAAATAAAAAGAGAGAAGGGGCTGGGCCATTTAGGTCATTCTTTTCTTCATTAAGAAATTGGGAGGGGGCAGAGAGAAGGACTGGGGTTACCTTTCCAGACTGTTCCCTCCAGGGGAGGGGAGCAGAGGTTTTCTGTGCCACCAGCCAGTGTGGGAACATGGGGAGAGGAAGAAAATGGTACTAATGTGTAGTACCATCGTGTGAAATTTAGAATTATTCCTTAAAAAGTGATAATAATTGTTAACAGCAAAATAGAGAAGGAGTAAGTGTGCAAACGACAAAAGGCACCATCTTTCTGAAAAAAGTTTACAAGGTAAATATAGACATGGAGGTCCCGGTGTACACATTGGTCTTCTTTTCCTCTTTCTGACCTACTCTTTCTTCCCAACACTTTGCCCTCTGTCTTTCTTCTCCTTTCAGTGATCAAAGCTTTATTGTCATGGTCCTAAGCTCTAAACTGTCATGGGTTACATCTGATGGACAGGGAGCAGGACAGAGAAGGAGACAAAGGGAGTAAGATCTGACAATGAGATAAGCAAGAGTTTATAAAAAGCAGCTAAGAGATCAGTAGCTGCTTCAGTGAATGGAGAGGAGAATCAAATCACAGGCTGTGAATAAAGTGATAGGTTATAAGTGATGTACTTGTGTTCTTTATCCTTTTAACATAAGTACCCCAAATATAAATGTGTTGTTATTAATTGTAGACCAGTCCATAAGCTAGTAGAGAGACTAAGCTGTGAGAAATTCACACGAAGTACAGTGGCTCAAACAAAGGTTTCTTTCTCTGTCATCCAAAGTGCAGCAGTCAAGGACAGGTTGGCTATTCTGACCAAGTTACTTCTATCTCGGTACTTTATTCCTGGGGTGTGTTCCTGTCTGTGCTGCCAGAGATGCTCACACCATTACTTTCAGCTCACAGGGAAGACAAGACGGAGAAGTGAAGATAGGCAACTTCCTCTGAAGAATGTGACCAGGAAGTTGAACCCGTCACTTCCGCTCACATCTCGTTGGTCAGAATCCAGTCACATGACCATAACTTCTCTGGAACGGAGGCTGGGAATTCTCTTCTCCACCTGGGTACCAGTGTGCCCTTCTCAAACTGTGGTGGCGAGTGGGGTTTTATTACTGAAAGAAAGAATGATTAGAAAAGTAACTAGTGGGAACAATTAGAAAAAGCATGCTAAGACCATTACAAAGACGTTTGATGACTAATTTCATGAACGTTCACATGTTCTGTATTATAATAAAATGTGTACTTTATTGTGTTCTGAAATTCTAGTCATTAGACTTACCTTTAGGTTAGTTAACTATGATATGCTGAAGGTAAATTTAATTTTTAAATGTACTTGGTTATGAGTAATGGGTTTATTTGACCTCAGTCTAATGAAAAACGCAGTCTTTTCTGCCTAAATACACTACGGCTTTTGCTGTTAATTCTTATAGTTATGATGAGGCTTTTCTCATTTTATCTTTACTCACATGTGTTCCAAAGCTTGCATTCATTTTCTAACACTTTTAGTTTTTGTCAACTAATATTGATTTGTAGCATGGCAAAGGGTAACTAACAATTTTGATGTCTTCCAAAATGGAACTTAAATAATAGTCTGAACTCAAGCCAGTGTAAGGATCTTCGGATCATCCCTAAACTGAAGGCCCCCAGAAACCTCTGTTGCCTCTTGGTCTTCTTTATTGTATAACTGGAGAGCTGGTTTAATTTTATGAGTTAGCATGCAACATGGACTCCTGTACAGTTACTTTCATAGGGTCAATACTCAATAAATATTGGTTGAGTAATTGAATTGGATGACTTCGAGGGCATCAGAAATTGCAAGTCCTTTGGACCGAAAGTAACCTGAATCAGGTAGGCCATCCTTTCCAGATAAAAATATTTGGTATTTTTCATTTGTTTGTTTGCTTAGTAATGTTAATAAAAGCCTATGCAACGTAAGTAAATAACGTATCAATAAATATAGAAGACATTGTACTAAAAGATTTGCACATACATTGTGCTAAAAGATTTCTCTTTCCTTTAAGTAGCATAAAAGATGAAAAGCGACTAACACGGTGCCTGGCATAATAGATTCTCAATAAATAGTAGTCACAGTTAATTACCTTTTATGTTGTTCCTTAGGTTATAGGACAAAGATGCAATAAGTTTTCCACCAGCATCTAGCAAAACACACCATAGCTTTCTCGCAGTAATTCTTTATTTTAGGAGGGATCAAATTCACTGTCGTAATGTAAAGAAGAGCGTCCCATTTGGAAATGCACGGAGAACCAGTATGAGAAATGTTCTCTTTACACAAACTGAGCATGTGAAAAGTTCCAATAATTACAGAACATCTCCCCAGACTTTACTCTGCTTGTGAAAGACCTCGGGGAACTCAGCAAGCTTTTACAGAACCTTAGAGCTATGTGAGTTCAGAAGAACTCTTTGGAGAATATTTTTTATTCAACTGTTTCTCTGGCGCCTGTCCAGGGTTAGTATATTGGGATGTTCTGGAACCCATGACAGGACACCAGAATGTGATAGTAGAAGCATGAGGTATTTGTCTCTGATAATATCAAAAATGCTTTCCTAATTACTTGGCTGTGCTATCTCATTTTTCCTCTTTCAAAAAAGAATTCTGCTCTCCATTGCTTTTTTTCAGTCTGCTTCTCCTAAGTCATTTGGCACTAAATTCATGGACTCTTGGTATTCCCTCTTTCTTTACTTCCCAAACTTTATTTAGACTGCAGTTTAATCTTGGTAATTTCTTTGAGCTTTGTGACATGATGCTTTTGGCACATTGAGGGCATCGCTATTTAACTTTGCAGTTTCTTAGCTTTAATAGAATTTACTTGTTTTACATTCTTCTTCTATCTTAACTAAAATGGACTAATGTTTCCCAAAAAGGTTCTGGGTATTGGATGCAAATTTTGACATCTGAAAATGCCTCCTAGATATTAGAAAACTGTAGCAGTGGGAAAGTTATTCTATTTTTTAATTTTTTGATAACTAATAATCAAGGAGTTAATTTTCTTTAAAGTCAGTTCATCTCTCATGCCCCAACAAAATAAATCTATAGCTCTTTGTTTATAAGATAGTTTGATATCCCACATAGTAAAGGCAGTTTTAACTTTTTGGAATTGAAATGGTGCTTCTAAAATATATTTTTAAATTAGTTAAACTTTTTATGTCAATTTTCCATAAGATGGAAATAAGTGGCCATAATATCTTAACAAGAGTGAGAGTGGTCAATTTTACTTTTTAATGCTCACATCACAAGTATGCTGAAATGCTAACATTTATTAATTTGAGTAGTGAGCACATTGGAGCTTGTGATACTATTCTTTGTAATAGTTTGTATTATTTTATGCATTGTATTTTTTTCCCAAATAAGACAAACTCTTTAGTTGCACCCTAAGTCTTGATTTTCTGAGAAAGTAGGAAGCCGGGTTATATGGTGGTGAAATAGAAAATCTGTCCATTTTTTTTAGGTTAGATGGTGATGGCAGGTGACAAGGTTGTATATTAGTGTGGATGAGAATGGAATGAGGGTGAATTTAATGTTTGCTCAATTAATGGGTGCAGAAACAAGCAATGAATTAGTGTGTAATCTAAGCAGAGTGCTTTCTGTTCAAAAACATTATTTGCAGATAATGGATTGTCTATCTAGAAAAGGCATAACTTTTCTCATGTACATATGACCCTCTCCACCAAAATATATTCTGCCACCTAGATTTTAGTAGTTGTTCCTTTAACAGGCTATTTCTGCAAGTACATATTTGGCATACACCTAGACTATATTTTTTCAAACGGCAGTTTAAGTAGAATTCAAATAATAAGAGCTAAAGGAGCTTGAGTTTTCCTTAATGTTTCAGATGCTTTAGGTGCTGTTTTTGCGAATGTTAAGTAAGGTGGAGCTCATTCTGGCTGTGAGGAGTGGTACCAAACTACTGTTTGTCTTTAAACCCCTTCCCTCTGTTGTATTTTCTGAGGTTTGCTAATTATAATTGTTAATTTTCCTTTTCAGAATTCACTTTTAACCGAAGGCTCTGTTAGATGGCTCCTGGAGCGAGCTGCCAGCCGACTCATGCTGGGCAGAGGAGGGAAAGGGTCCAGGGCTGGGGCTGGGGCTGGGGCTGGGGCTGGGGCTGGGTGCCGGCGGTGGGGGACTTCCAAGGGGGAAAGTAGCGGAGGACTGCAGTGACACTGCCCTCCCCGGGCGGGTTGAAGCATCTCACTGGTGACGGGTCTGAAAGCACGTGGCTACGTCATGGAAAGCCAGTCTTTTCAATGCAAACTTCAACTCCTCCTCCTCCTCCCTCTAATGCCTGTAACTCACATCCGAGGCTGGGCGAGGAATCCGGAGGGGAGATTTTCCTCATGCTCACCGTTGTTGGAAACTGGGAGAGTGACAGGAAGGAGGAAGGGGATCCGTGGCGCTCTCTACCTACTACAAGCCTGACAAGGGGAGGGGGCACCTGGATTTGCATCTTTTCTTCGTGGTGATTGAGAACGGCAGGTTCAATCCGATCCCACTGAGCACTGGCGATTGATTATTAAAAAAAAAAAAAAAAACAAAACCAAAAAAAAAAAAAAAAAACCAACCAAAAAAAAAAAAAAAAAAAAAAAAACGACACCGGGAGAAGGGAGGCTCTGTCTTCGGCTGTCAGACTCGATCTCGGAGGTGGTATTTGGTGTGTGTGCGTGTGCTGGTTTTTTTTTTTTTTTCTTTTTTTTTTTCTTCTTTCTTTCTTTCTTTCCTTTTTTTTTTTTTTTTTTTCCTTCTCTCCTAGGGGCTACACAATGGCAGTCTTCTCTCAGTGAGATGAATCCTGCTTTGCCTTCTGCAGACCCACCCATCCTCATAGCGATCAAGTAAAAGGCTATGGTTTTCTCTTTGGGGATCTTTTGTGCATTACTGTTCTCTCTGATTAGTTCTGGTCTCTGTTGGGATTTCTTTGCTTTTTTGTTTGGCTTCATGCTGAAAAAGGATTTTTTTTCCAACCCTTCGGTAATAATCCAGTGGTGATCGAGGGGGATAAATCATTCACCCTGGCCGAAAAAAAACAATCACTGAGAAGTCTCAAAGAAATATACCACGTGAGGGGAAAAAACTGGGAGAAGATCCGGAATATTATCGTTTTTCCTATGGTAAAACCGGTGCCCCTCTTCAGGAGAACTGATTTCAAATTATTATTATGCAACCACAAGGATCTCTTCTTTCTCAGGGTGTCTAAGCTGCTGGATTGCTTTTCGCCCAAATCAATGTGGTTTCTTTGGAACATTTTCAGCAAAGGAACGCATATGCTGCAGTGTCTTTGTGGCAAGAGTCTTAAGAAAAACAAGAACCCAACTGGTAAGCAAAACATGCATCATGTTATGTTTTTCCTCATAATAACCTGTCTGTTGCTCATTGAGCTAGATATGCAGTCCTGCTATGCAGGAAGGCAGGGGAACAGAGAAGGAACCAGGACAGTGTTGCATATAGAGGTGTTGCATGAATAAACAAGTAACAGCTGGATCGGCGTCTCTGAGCCCGAAAACCACGGTCAGCATCTCTTGGCTGTGACACATCCATCACTAGGAGGGAGGAGGAAACTTTTTTTTTTTTTTTTTTAATGTATTTGGTTGCCTATGTTTGGTGGAATATTTGAAGGGCTGTGGTTTAAGGTTTTGCCCGAGGCGGCTGAAGCTTCGGTAGTTGCCAGGAGAAGGAACCGCGAGCTCTTCGTACTTGGGCTGCAGGTTCAGGGACGTAGCTCGGTGCCGAGAGCCTGCTCTAGACTTTCTGATTAGCTTGCACAATGTTCGCCACCCCATCACCTTTACCGAAGTAAAAGAGGCCCTCTCCCTCGCGGCCCCGCTTCTCCGTCAGCCCCCGCCTCCCTCCCCCGTCTAGCTCTCCGTGCACAAGTATTAACTCATTCCCCCGTCTGCCTCTGACACCTCCTGCTGCTGGGGATGCTTGAGCTGGGCTTATGCCTGGGGGAACCCCAGACCGAAGAGACAAACTCAGCCCCTCTAATATATGTAATTTAACGCCCCCCCCCACCCCCCCCCGCAAAACAGTATCAAAACCCTGCGCCTGAGTCCCACGAGTGCGGATGAACCGGACCGTGGGTCCCAGCTTCAGGCTGTGGTGATCATGCTCCCCTATTCCAAAGGCTCCAAGCGGGCAACTTGCAGTGCATTACATAAGAAATGCAAATGCAGGTGATTCGGGGAGTCGAGTCCCGGGGGTTCACTTCCCGGTATCCCCATCTGAGGCGTTTGGGGGCGGCCGCGAAGCTGTGGGCGAGTCCGCCAGGGAGGCCGGGCCGGAGGGCTGCGTGGTGGCGGCGGCGCGCCGACGAGGAGGTTGGGCGCAGCCAGTCTGGGAGCCGCGCGCGTAGGCAGCGGGGGTGTGTGGCGTCCCCGGGTTCAGTTCAGGCTGGGGAGGGCCCGGGGGCCCTGTGTTTGTGTCTGGGGCTGCGCTGGGGGGCGGGGGCGGGGCACCGGCCGTCCTGCAGTGGTAGCCGGGGCGCTGGAGGCTCCTGACGCTGGCACTGCGGTGTAGTCGATCATGGCTCCCCGCGGCCGCCCTGACACCCCAAGCTCCGCCGGGGTCGGGCAGCAAGTGGCTGCTGCCTCCCTGCCTCCGAACCTTGCAAATGCAGCGTAGCTGGGGCGGCTCGCTCCGAGGGGGCTGCCGTCTGCGGGTGCCTGGAGTGAGAGCAGGAGGAGGAGGAGGGGGAGGAGGAGGAGCGGGAGGAGGAGGGGAAGGAGGGATTGGAGGGGGAGGAGGGGGTGGGCGGGGATGGAGGCGGTGGGTGTGGAGGCTGAGCACCCTGTGAGGCCCCCACCGCTGCAGGAGAAGGGACACCGCGAGTTGTTAGACCGTCCGAAAGGGCAGATGCCCTCCTGCGGGCGGAGGACACCTGGGCAGTTGCCCCAGCTGGGACGTTTGGGTGGCTGTGGAGGCTCTGGGGGAAGTCTCTGGCTGCCCGCGGGCGCCGTGCTGCAGTGGGCTCTGTGCCTCTGCCCTGGAATTCTCATCCCTGTGCTGTGGCTCTGCCCCTTACTCACCGGCCCCTTCTGTGGCGTCCTCCCCCTCCTTCCCCCCTCCTCCCCCTCCCTCAGTCCCCTGTCCTTTTACCCTTCTCTCTCCCAACTCCTCAGCGTTTAGCAACTCTGAGCTGATAACACCATCCTGAGCATTGCCCAAGGAGAAAGCCATGTTGTCACCTTACCACCCGCATTTCTAATTCAGCTGTGAGGTGTACCCCAAGCCCGCATCCGGCCCAACACTCGCTGATGTTTCGGTGATGCCTAGATCCGCAGCACTACTGTATCACAAGTTAATGTGAAGACCTTTTTTGCGAGACTTACCCAAGTGGGACAAGTCAAGGGCTGCCGTTGGGAGAGAGGGATTGTTCCTTCACGCAGTGCAAATAGTTGGTTTTGAAGCCTTTTCCTGTCCTGTGAAAAGATTTAGCCCCCTTTTGAGAAAGGAATACTGTAAAAGCTTTTTTTTTTTTTTTTTTTTTTGATTCGGCCATTAGTCTAGGGACCATAAAGTCACTCCCTCCATAGTACTGGAGGGTGGACTGGGGACACTAAGTTTCCTTACTGGCCTTTATAATTTGTTTTTGTAAACAATTTTACTGGAAACACTAATTCCCCTCCCCCCATACACGATTCAAGATATTTTTATTACACCTCCCCCACCCCACCCACTTTGCTCTCTCTGAATAAAGATTTTTTTTTCCTTCCAAGACATTTTGGAAGGTGTCAAATGACACATTATTTTTAGAGTAATTTATTTTGCAGCTTATGAATGCTAAAGTACTTGGGTGTGAATTGATAGGTTAATTCAAAGAGTGTCTAACGACATCACCAACTATTCTGATAGGATAGTGTAGTCTTACATTGCTAGAAGTTAGAGTTCCAACCTGGGAACTGGAGCATTTTGTAAGCTGTTTTAAAAATGTGACATTAATGTGTCACACTATCTCATCTTCTAAAAGTTTTGCTTTTTGAACTTGACTCAAATCCATGCTTAACCATTCCCTTTCAGGATTGTAACTGGTAGATTCCATTCTCCTTCTGCTATTAACATGAAGCCTAAAATCGTTTGCAGGTTTTCGATCCCAAGATAGCAGTATAACCAAGAAGTTAATTGGGTAATTAAAATAAAACAAAGACTAACATCCTCTTAACTGTTAAAACCAAAGAGAACAGATTGACTACTACCTATTATGTTATCTTAAATCTAAAATAAGGACAATTAACGGGTTTCAAACTAAGAAGTTTGGCAGAATCCCTCCAAGTACCAGTGCTAGGATCAGGAATTCAGTGTGAAGACTGTGTAGATTAATAATTCTTCCCAACTTTTGCAAATTATAGAACAAATTACTGATTATTCCCAATTTTTAAATTGTCAAGAAGTATAGGTAGTTTGGTCAAGGCTCGTTGGAGGACTTTTAAAACACTGCTATATACTCATGTTGATGTGAAAATAGAGTCATGCACTTAAGGAGAAAGTTATTTATCTATCCCAAAGTTATTAGCTTTTAAATAAGAGGTGTTAATTTAAAAGGCTTTTTGTAGTTGCTTTTATGTAAGATTTAACTGGAAAAGAACATGAAGATTATACTTACACAATATATGCTTGTTAAAATAAATTGCAATAGCTTGAAAATCGTGCATATAATGTAAATCTACCGTCTTCATAGAAACGTCCAGTGTCTCACAATACAACTATTAACAGAGAGCACACACACACATGCACACTCACGCTTAAATGTCCTACTGTCCCCTATTCTCCTAGTTGAGCAATGGCTGTATGTTTAGAATAAATGTTACCTGCTTCAACTTTCACTGTGAGTCATGCAAGGTGATTGTATTTTAGGCAAATCATTAAATAGGGAATACTAAGTCCAAGGCACTTAGTCAGCCTGGAGGAGGGCTTGATATGTTTCGTTAAACCAGCAATGATAGATTGGACTGACCAATGTGTATCACAGGCCAGTTGGGTACTAATCTAGGTCGCTAGACTTTGAGTGACAGCTGCTAAGGATAGTGGTTGGAAAAAAAAAATCCACAACAAAGGTAAATACTAAGGTCATGTCATGGATATCTCTTCAAGACACATAATGTACAACAAGCAAAGGAAGCCCAGACCCTTAGATAGATACACTTATTGAACCACACTCATGAGATGCCCAAACTTCCATGGCTTGATAGGGTTTTTGGAAAGCATAGCATTTAAGATAAGTTGTAATCAAAGATAATTTTATTAAGTACCAGTGACAGTGGCAAGGAGGGTATGAAGCAGATGTCCTGGACCTAGTTCCGCAGAGCACATTTAGAAGATCTCACAAACTTATGACCCTGAGCATCTTCTTTCCTGAACGCAGTCTTTCTCTCTGCCAGGTAACTTGGAGATCATACAAGCAAGGCTTGGTAGAACTCATTGTCACTTGCTATTTCCTACTTGTTCTGGTGTCTTTCAGCTCTGCTTTTGCCTTTCGCTAAAGCTGTTTTAGGTGCCAAAAACATCTGGTACGCCTCTGTTACTCATTTAAATATATGTTATTCTTTTAAAACGACTTGCTTTACATGTAGGGCTGTCATGGCATTTAGAAGTGGGAAAATAGGGAGAGACGGGTGAAAAAGAAAGTAAGCATTTTTTTACTCCTTCCTCAGCCTGCCGACTCATCCTGGGTGCCTGTAGAGCTGGGTGAGCCACAAATTGGCCATAACCTCTGCATTTCTAAACACTGAGCATGTACCAAATGGAGACATCAAATTCAGACTGCATGGCTGCAACACCAAACAGGTGTGAGGCTCTTCTCTTTCTGACATGCTTGCCTTTAGAGTGGGATTCCGTGTAATCGGAGTTGGCCTTGGACTCCATCCAAGAAGCTTTAGTTACTGAAGTAGCAAAATGAGTTTGCAGAGCAGGGGCACTTCAGGAACCAAAGGACAGTATTTTAGACTGGCTTCCAAGTATTGACTTTCTGGGAGAGTGGATTTTTCTTTTTTGAAATGAAATCCAAGTTAACAAGTGTGAAATCCGATGCATGATAATCTAAACTCGGTTTTAACCACAAGGATGATGGGGTGTACTCCTATCCAGCCTAGTCTCATCTTCCACAGCATCTAAAACTGAGAATATTTTTTCAAACGATGCATTGCTTTCAGAAGGTGCCAAAGGTAATTCTATACTGTATTTAACATTTCCCACGTGAAACCATTTCTTTAACGTTCAAACCCCGTCTTCCATGTTTTAGCAACACAAACACTGGGGACTTTTCTGGTTTTTTAAAATACATATGGCAACAAGGACAACAATCAAAATTTTCGCTTCTTTGTACATTTTGGCATCATAACTCAGTCAATTGACTCATAATCTTCCTATAAATACCATGTAGATGTCTCAAAATGGAAGTATTTATTCAAAATAGTTTTTTATGCCTTAAGGCGAGACAGTTGGGATTTAACAGTATATTTGAAGCTCCTCTATTTTTTCCCCCTCTATTAAGTTTTAAACCAGACATTACATCGTGGTGTCTATATTTGTAATAAAACCTTTGAGTGTAGCCTTAGGATCATCTCCAGGAGGGACTGTGGGTCAGGGAAATACAACAGACACTTCTTCCTGCCCAGTGCCATAGTCTGTGTTGTTTAGGGTTTCATTTTGTGTACCACATTCCATATTTCCTTATAAGACTTGAACCTGAGCACTGAAGGGTAGAGAATTTTCTGAGGGAGACTTCTGAGTTCCTCCATATGCCTCTAGAGATGCACTAATGTTTTTGCTCTTCTGCTCTTTAAGGACCAAGTACTTCCTGATGTTTTCCCCTGTGTATTTCTCTAGTTGCTACAAACTGACTTTCTGCTTTGTTCAGAATGAAAAAGGCAGGGTGACAAAAGGAAGGGAGGTTCAGAGAAGGAATAAACATGAAGGCAAAGGGGGAGGCATGATGCAGACAGGTTTTGCAGGGAAACTGAGGTTTTGGTTTATTTAACCTACTAACACTATCTAAGAAAGTCACCCAACAATTGTTGGGCACTGTTGCCTTTATTATTGTTCCCTGACATAAGCTCTACTTATGATACGGAGCAGGTTTTCAATGCATTTTTAGTCAATGAATTAATAGTGAAAACAGGATTCTCTGAGAAAGTTAACTGTGAGAATGTAACAGCGGGTATCATAAATTAGCTTGGTTAAGGTCACTTAATGCTTACTCCTTCCCAACAGTGCCAACCAAGAATTTGGTTTCTTAATGATAAAACAAAGAGAAGAAAAGTCCTTAGTGGACTTCTCAGCGCTTCATCCCGCCATGATAAAGCATCCTGAAACACCACTTGCAAACATTCCCTAGGCCCACATTTTATAATACCCTTTTCTTAAATCTCAAAACTTGAGGCCTGACTCAAGGATACAAGCTCACGGAACCAATCACAGTCTCCCCATCTGGCACTCTCAGCCTTTAAATAGCGAATGGTAGGGTGCCATCAGGTGCCCTCTGCAAGAGCCCCGTTCATTTTCTTTTCTAATTTTAAATCTGCCTCTCTTTAAAAAGGAAGACGTTCCGCAAAAACAGCTCAATGAATTGCTCCTCTTTTCTTTATCGAACTTCTTTATCTGAAGGTGGTAACTGGGACCCTCCCTGGTGGCATATTTTTCTCTTGAGGGGAAGCACCTAAACAGCCTCTAGTTCAGTTGCTTGTAAAGGAGGTGCCCCCCTCCCTTAATATTTTGTTCTTTCCAGTTTTAAAGCAGTCATCTTCAAACTCGCTAGCTCCCTGCACATCCCATAACCACGCCGATCCAGGTAGTTTCTCCTTTCTGGAGCTACTGTCAAGGCGGAGGGCGCTGGGCCACTGGCCGCTGTCTGGGAGGCGCTAAGTGTGTCAGGTCTGGCCGGCCGCACGGGCGGGGGAAGAGCCCCTGCTTTCCGGAGCGGCGTGTCACTGTTCCCTGCAAGCCGGGGCCGGCCACTCTGCGGCTCCGATCCGCTTCCAGGAGTCGGGCCCCTCGGTGACCTGGCCGAAATCGGGTTGTGAGTCTGCCTAATTGAGTCCGAAGAGACGGGGCACGCGGGCCAGGCACGGTCCTCCTCCGGGTGTGATCCGCGGCCCGAGGCTCCGGGACCGGCCACCGCGCGCTCCCTTCCTAGGAGCACCCGGCGCGCCGCAGCGCAATGCGGCGGAAGCGGCCCGCCCGAGCCGCCGTAGCGCGGGAAGCTTCCGTTGTCACAGAGATGACCTCTGACCCTGGGGGGCGCCTCTGGGGAACTCGTGCATATGTTGCTATGGAAACCAGGGCAGCCTGTGGCGGGTGCTAGCGCGACCCGGAATGGGGGCAGGGCCAGGCCCCTGAGGCGGCACGTTTGCGGGCCAGTCTGCCGGCGTCCGCGCAGCTGCGCCTCGGAGCGCCGGCCGAAGGGCCGCGAAGGAATGAGTTCTGCGCCCACAGGTGGCCGCCTGCACCCGCGGTCCCCTCAACGCGCTGCGGGGCCCAGAGGCAAAGGGACTGGGCTTGCACCCTGGCTCAGGACCAGGAGCAGATGAGCGGAGCCGGGCTCTCAGCTTCCGCACTAGCTACTGGAAGGACCCGGGCTGGCTCCTCAAGTTCCCTCAGCCGCAATGTGAGAATGATCTCAGGTCAGCTCTCCGGTTCTAGGATTCCGTAATCCTCCACCCGACCCGGGCTCCAAGTGAACTCTCCCCTCTCCCCTGTGTCTCTCCCGAACTCTGTTGAGTATATTTAAATTGCATTCTAAAATCGGAGACTGTCAGAGAGGGAGGGGCCCCGTCTGGATCCTCAGTGACCCGCCCCTCTTAGAGGTGTGGCGACTCCTTCCCAGTGCAGGAAGAGACTGTGCCCAGGGCCGGGTTTGAATTGTAGAGGCACCGCAGCTCTGAGCCTTGGAAGGAGAAACACGTATTTGACCGGTGACACCACCAAGAGCTCTTCATGCATTGCACAGAGTTGTGTGGTTGGTGCTGGAACAGATAGATGGCCTTCCATTATAACCATTATATTCTCCAGATGCCTTTTCCTGCAGTCTCTAAACGTTTTGGGGGAGGGAAGAGGCTCTCTCTATTGGCTTCTATTATCTTTGGGCTATTGGGGGACAATCACAGGTGACAGGCATTTTGAATTAAAAAAAAAAAGAAAAAAACTTCACTGTAAATTTAGAAATTGAAAAAGATGATTTCCAGGCTACAGTAATGAAAAACTTGCTAGATTATAAAAGAACGGCTGGATCCAAATTGATGGAATAAGTTAAGGTTACTTGTTCAGACGGCTTGACACGTTTTAAAGATTTTTCATTGGCCTAGTTTCCAGATAGCTTCCCGTCCCTTTCTATCTTTTCTTCCTTCTTTCTGATAAGAATTACCTCCCTGAAGTTAGCTTTTCAAAGAGGTGGCCTTCAGGTCCCGGAGAAGAGTGGGTAGAACATTTACACTGCAAAGGCACAAGGAAAGAATGCCAGCTCCTCCAACAAGGACATGTTTCCTAAATCCAAAAAAAAATTTTTTAATGTTTATTTATTTTTGAGAGAGACAGAGACAGAGCATGAGTGGGGGAGGGGAAGAGAGGGAGACACAGAATCTGAAACAGGGTCCAGGCTCCACGCTGTCAGCACAGAGCCTGACATGGGGCTCGAAATCACGGACTGTGAGATCATGACCTGAGCTGAAGTCGGTCACCCAACCGACTGAACCACCCAAGTGCCCCCTAAACCAAAATTTCACAATACCTACAAACTTTAATAGATTAGCCAGGGCAGGGGGGTGGGGGAGAGTTGGGGATTGATTAAAAATGATAGATGGGTCTTGAATTGCTTCTAGAGCTGCAATTCTGTTCTTGTAAAGACTGAATCTACAAGATAAGGACAGTTCTTTGTAATTCCTCAAACAATTGGTATTGCAACCTGTATGATCTCAAAGGGCTGACCACCCATCCAACTATAGATCTTCTTTTTGCTTCTTCAGGTCAGGGAGAAGCTCTTCAACTAAGGTGGAAATCAAAAGATTCCTGTGTTCTAGATTTAGAGCTATTTGTCTTTGGAATGTTTTTCTTTCCTTTTGGGTACATAGTTTCATTTGACTTAGGACAGAAGGCCTAAAAAATTTCCTATGAGGTTCTGAATATCAGCCTCCAATATCGGCAAAGCTCTAACCATAGAACTAGTTAAAAAAAAAATCATCCTTTTAAATATCTTGTCAGGTTTAGGCCAGGACAAGCAGTAAATATTCCTGGCAGTATTGAACAATCTATTGAATGCAAGAGGCATTCCCAAAGAAGGTGCAAAAGATACCTCTCTCCCAAGATCCAGAGCCACTCCCAAAGATAGCTGAAACAAAGACCCACTTCCCTTGAAAGCTGGCAATAATCTGTAGGGCACTAGCCACAAATGCAATGCAACTTCTATTTCTGTCTGGCTATCTTTTGAGGGCCCCCAACCTGATGGTTGCCAAGCCCAGTTGTCAGAACACAAAATGAGACAAGTAAGAAGGCAATAGTTGTCCTTGGGAGAGAAAGGATCAATAACCAATGCATCTTGAAAAGGAAGAGATAACATGAAATTTTACCTTCCTCTCTTGACCAGGCACTACAGACAGAGATCCAGGAGAGCTGATTCTGGTAAGAATTTCCACCCTTTGCTGGCTTCTCTCAGGTTTCCCTGATCAGTTTTCTCCAAGTCTCCAGAGTGAGTGGGGTTTAAAGTAGAGAGTGAAGTTGGGCATATACCAGAATTTGGCAAAGTTTTTTAAATTAATTTTATTTTAGTCTCCCCTTGGTTGTTTAAGGGAATACTGGTGGAGATTTACTGGAGAATCCCTTGGAGTCCCATCAACCCTGAGAGGGGCCCTTGTGGAGACCCTCCTTTGGGGGTAGATATAAGGGCCTCTGGACATAGGCCATTAATTTGGAAGGTTTTTGTTTACAGTCTTGCAGTGTGTTTAGAGTGGAAAGGCAGTGCAGACAGAGGATTAGTAGACTGAGTACTGAGGTAAAGGAGGGTAGAAGGGAGTAGTAGGAGGCATTTCTTTCTTCTTTTTTTAATGTTTATTTATTTTTGAGAGGAGAGAGAGAGAGAGAGAGAGAGAGAGAGAGAGAATCCAAAGCAGGCTCCAGGCTCTGAGCTGTCAGCACAGAGCCTGCTGTGGGGCTTGAACCCACGAACTGTGAGATCATGACCAGAGCTGAAGTTGGATGCTTAACCACTGAGCCACCCAGGCACCCCTAGATCTGTTATTTCTTTGTAGTGGTGGATAGTCTAATGGCTTTTAATGGTCCAACTTGTGCGTACTTAGATTTTGATGTGCCATTCATCAGAAAAGTCTGAGTTTCTTGTGTTAATTTATTTCCCCAACCTTCCTAGCACTTTGTGCTGTGGACTTGCCTTGAGTTTTGTGAGTCCTGCTCCCCCAACGGCTGCCAACTTGCTTTCCTTAGATTGAAGGGTAACCATTATTTTCCCTTGAAATAAGCCATCATAATTCAGCCAGACTTACTGTTTCTGACTGCCTGTGTGCACTGTTCCTGAGACTTGAAAGCCCCTCACCCCCCACAACGTGCTTAATCATAGATGAGTTCAGCTACAAACCTAAATATGTGGCCTACTAAGTCTCACCATGAAAATCTGGAGTCTCTCACACCCCAGTTTTCCACCTTGTGAAGAAAACCCCCTGGAGTCTCACACCCCAGTTTTCCACCTGGAAGGATTAAGATGAACAAACTTGAGGAGTTCAGAATGCAAAATAAGCAGAGCTTGATCAGAGAGAAGCTTACCAGAGCAGCTGGAGAGGCAGCAAATAAAATGGCTCTGTGGGTACAATCACCTGCTTCTAGAAGCCATCCCCAGAATCTTTAGCAGCTGTCTTCAGGGCCCATCTCATTGCCAAGCTGTCAATTTACAAAACTGAAACAATTTATAATCAGTTTGATGTCCTTTCTTCAAGGGAGAACAATCCTCAACTGGGGGAGTACAGTGCCTCACAAGTAGTTGGATCATTCTTCCCAAGGGATTTTGGGCAAGTGTGAGTTTTAAGAGGCGTTGGAAGAGGCAACAAGGAAACAAGCATGATTGACTGGGAGGTTAGGGATTCCCTTACAGGGCTAGGAGGTCCCATTTTCTAAGGTAAAGTAAGCTAGCTAAAGCCCAGCTGGAGGATTGTGATTAGTGAATGTTAGATTTCCTTGACAGGTGTTTCCCATTACATGCAGGATGCCTTAAGTTTTGGATTTGTGATGTGGACCAGGTGGCTGGGCCTGCCTCCATTTTGTGGGTCCTGAGATACAAATAAACTTTATCAGTAGTCAGGAACAGATCATGTGTTATGTGACACGGTCAGATTTATTCTTTAGGCAATTGCTATGGCGACAACGTGGAAAATAGCTTTGAGTGGGGCAAGACTGAAGGTAGAAAGGCCACAAAGGAAGCAACTGAAGTGGAAGTGGTAAGGTCCAAAATAACGCAGTGAGAGGGGCTGGAGAGAAAGGGCAGTCTGTCAACTTCAGTGGCCAATCTGAACTGGGGAAGGCAGGAGAGGGAGGAGTCTAGAATGTTTTGACCACAGGTTTTTGATTTGGACAACGCCTGTGGATCCGGATTCACTGACCATTGGCCAGATAGAATGCTTCCATCTCCTTGAAACATGGGGTAAAAACTTGGCTCTCTCCAGACTGTCCACATTAGGAGGGCTGTGGTAGCGGTGATTAGCAGGTAGAAAACTGACAAGTTTCTCTTTTTAGATCAAAACGTAAATAGGCAGTTGTAGGAGGGTCACTCTATGATAGAAAGTTCATTTTCTTCACTTCAAAGCTGGAAGTCCTCAGGGATGGAAAAAAGCTCTTTACAATGAAGAAAAGCCAAGAAGTTTTTTTTTTTTTTTATGATTATGTACAATTCTTTGTCGAGAGTAGATGTTTTTGTACACAATACTTTGTTCGGTTTGAGGAGTCAAGGAGTGCAATTAAATGCCACTTTTTCAGATGAACTCTTCAGGTCTGGCAAGAAAAGGAAGTGTGAACTTTATGGACTTTACATATGTTAAGTGTGTGCACCTGCTTTTTAGATAGAAATGAATGTAGTTATAATTAAAATGCCTTTCCCCCTGTAACATTTTGCTGTCTGCATGATCACAGTGGATCACTGAAGTATGTGGTAACCTCTTCTGTAATGCTGCCTCTTACATAAATCGTGGTTGGGGAGGGATTTTAATTTCTATTCTTTCCACTTCCTGGGTGAAGCTCATGGCACGCTACTGTTGTACTTTAAAAAAAGAAGAAACATGTAATAAGGCTTAAAGATGAAAATAATCGTAGGTTTTTATTTTTTTTTAGTAGCTACCTATTTCAAAGTCTGAAACTCATCTTCAGTTGTGTTACTGCTGTACCCCAGGTATTGTAATTCTTAAGCAGAGAAATGATTCTGTTTGCCAGGAGGCCTGAGTCAGTTCCATAATTAAATACTCAGTAATCACCATTCTGCCTCAACATTTTCCTGGCGGGGCAGATTGAAAACACTAACCCAATATGCTCGTTCCTCCTTTATTATCCAAAGACTTGACTTGTTTCCTAGGAATTTGCATTTTTCATTGACTTCATTATATTTTCTTTTACACTGAAATTTTCTACTCATATGCCAATTCAGTGACATAAAATTCCTCACATGTCATACATATAATAATGGATATGAAATATTGGAAAGACTTTTAATGGAGTAGATACTAAATGTTAGAACTATTTTAATGATGCAGTAACAAGCAATT